>NC_137862.1:27449245-28041745 GCF_963924005.1 Protomyctophum bolini | reverse complement strand
AGGGTAGGTACCCTCACAAAAAACATGCAGTAATCCTGGTCTCTAAACTTCCTCCCCCTGGCCAGCCGGGGCGCCTGGTGGAGGGGAAAGGAACTGGTCGGAACAATGTGTTTCTCCCCACTGACAGGTGCAAAAGAAGCAGTCCCCCAGGTTGGCAGAGGAAGTGTAGTGCCCAGGATTACATTAGATAATTGTCACTGGGTTGAAAAAATGGGTTGCAAAATCGTTGGATACAAATTATAATCAAAAATAAATCACACTCATGTGAAGTAATTAAAGGGACGCCTTTTATCACCCTTTTATCGCCCACCACATGCTTCAAGCATTCAAACATTAAAAGTCCATAGACTTGGCTGCCACAAAACCAGACGTTGAAGGGGACAGCGCCCATCATAAAACTATATATAGCGCCCCGTTGCTCAGGCAATATGATCAGATCATTTACAACGAAAGGCCAGTTCAACATTATAGGGAACAAAGGTTGGGAGAAAACACCCATTAAAAAAACTGGATTCAATTGCTGAAGAAAACCTGGCATGGGATGCAGTGTTGATTTTGGCAGCACATTTAGATTTTAGTTTTAGTCCGTTATAGTCTCTTGAATAGTTTTCATTTAGTTTAAGTCACATTTTAGTCACATGTTTTAGTGTTAGTCTAGTTTTAGTCGACTAAATATCATAAGATTGTAGTCGACTAAATCTACAGTTGATTTAGTCGACTAAAATGTATTCAGACGGGCCTTGATGCCATCGTAATGGCTGATTTTACACTTGCTGGAAATAGTTGATCTACACGCTCACAACGCGTCGCAGCGCTACGCCTTGTGAGCTTGTAGATCTACTATTTTCAGCATGCAATGCAAGTGTAAAATGACTTATAACTGGATCTCTTGTCCACATGTCCCTTCCTAACATTTTAGTCTAGTTTGTATTTGTTGATGAAATTGTCAGTATATTCAGTCTTAGTTTTAGTTATCGTAGCTTAGTTTTCATTTAGTTTCCATTTAGTTTTTGTCAGTGAAAATAGGTATAGTCGACGAACATTTTTCGTCTTAGTTTTAGTTGACGAAATCAACATTGATGGGATGGGAGCCAGCAGTGGCCCAAGAGTCAAGACTTGGCCAAAGCAACCTGTTGGGCCAATGCTGGCAGGCGTGTTAAAAGAACCTCGTACATGCACCATGTGCCAGTGTCAGACTGCTGACCGGCTCAGTGCTGACAAGGTTGTTAATTTTATTTTACACCTTTGCCAAAGAAAGACCTCCACAGGGCAGACGCTGGTAAAACTGAGACATGGTTGTCTTCTGATTGCTTGGCACACACACACACACACACACACACACACACACACACACACACACACACACACACACACACACACACATATACACACACACACACACACACACACACACCGCCGCTATTCCAACAATGTCCGGTGGGTTAGAAGTATACTCAGATAATTACATTACTTACTTATTTGAACACAACTCCTATAGCGAGTCCCCTGCACACACACACACACACACACACACACACACACACACACACACACACACACACACACACACACACACACACAAAACATGGCGATAGCAAACAAATTATTCCTTTAAGCTAAACTACGCCGCATCCATTTTTTTTGTGCCGTAGGCTCTAAAATGATATATTATTTTCAAAAGTAGCGAATAACTATTGTATAGATGTCATGATACAAATAGAAGTTTGGCAGGTCATTGTCAGTTAAATGGATGCAGTAGTAGTGTGATATGAATAGAATACGTCGTTTTATTGTTGCATCTGCTGTCTCAACTCAACTCAACTTTGACAAGCAATGCAACAAATTAACACAGCAAATTAAAATACACACAGTAGGGCTCCTGAATTGTAATCCTTGCTATCTAAATATATAATTGGGCTCATCATGCCACTGCAAGTAGCCTAATTGCTGTGATGAAAGAACCCCCCCCCACACACACACACACCTCTCTGCTAGATGCACTAGCTCTTGATGCTAATGTAATAGCATGTGTTTCATTGACTACTACTACTGGTTGATACAATGGGACTTTGCTGAGTGCTGCATCTAGAATAGACTGCAGAGAGTCCTCATCTTGTTTGATGTTTCTCTCTCCTTGAAGAGATTGATGGATGAGGGACAGAGAGTCTGGACACTATAAACATTCTGGCTCCAGCATATTGCATAGTGGTGGGCTTACTGGGCTACCATGCATTTTATACCACTTTCACCATTTTATGTTATTTGTAAACTGCACAGCTATATTATAGTTTTTATGAATGTAAAACATCTATTATATATTGGTGCTCCTTACATTTTGGTGGGTGCTCCTAATTTTTCGAGTGGTACAACTCAAGTGGAGAGAGGAGTTGCACCACTCAGTACACACGGGTGTGATTTTTATGCTCCTTAATTTTGAAAAGTAAAAAAGTTAATTTTGAGCACTGCACAGTGGACAAGTTATAGGGTGCTATAAGCCTATAGAAGCCATTTGCTATGAGAGATGCTATTTTTATTTATGGAGCACCAATAAACCATTTGAAAATAGAATATTTAAATTTCAAATACTGTCTCAGCTGAAATTTGTAAATGTATACACAACCCTTGGTTTTATGCAGGCCTGCTTTTTTATTGAAGTGATGAACAATGAAACATTAAAACAAATATGAGTGAATAACTAATACTTCAAAAAAATATTTATTTTTAAAATCTTAATTGTTTTTTCTTTTTCAAAAATAGCCAAAGGGGGAAAAAAATGAAAACCATGACATTTCATCTCTGTCTTGTTTTCACTTGCTGCTTCCTGAATATCAGGGACAAGTTTCTGAGAAGTTATTTTCATAACATCATTAAATAATATGTATAATCTGCAGTGGTGGAATATATGATAATTTCTTTGTCAGAGCTCTGTTATCTAAATTGTCCCTCGGTTATAGACCCTTGTACTGGAGAAGTATAGAGTATTCTTCAACACGCAGCAGCAGAGAGAGGGGGTTGGTGGTGGTGGTGGGGGGGGGGGGGGGGGGGCATGCGTCGAGTCCATTCATTGGAGCACAGCTGACAGCAAATCAGACTAGTTAGGGAGGGAAGCTCATAACTGGGATTGAGCATTTGGTTTATATTTCTTTAAAAAAAATCATAACTTTTGACAGGAATGTGCTAGAGACTTACTTTTTTTGGACAGACTCGTGCATTTATGCTCTACAAGTGGGGGGCGGATTAAATCATCTCGCGGGCGGCGGGCCGTATGTCTGACATGGCTGAAGAAGACGCTCCAGTGAATTGGCAGACACTCCCTAACCAGGCTTCAAGCGCACTCTTTAAAACCCTCCGGTAGCCACGCCCCCTCCCTCTCCACACACACACACACACCCACCCACACACACACACGGGCTGCAAACTTGTTTGTTATTGTAAACAGAGTGAAAAATATAAACAACTTATAATGTAACTTTGCACTCCATGAAGTGGAGTAGTCTGGCGTGTTAGGATGTGAAAACTGCTCAGTCACAACAGTGTGTGACAACTTGAAAGAGAAGTTATCTTCATAACAACAAACTGGTCGGTTTGTTTTCATTCAGCAGGTGAGTTAGCAACCTATGCTAACGCTAAGTGAGCATTAACGTGCGTGTGTGTGTGTGTGTGTGTGTGTGTGTGTGTGTGTGTGTGTGTGTGTGTGTGTGTGTGTGTGTGAGAGAGAGGGAGAGGGGGGGGGGGTGAAATTAAATGAACAAACAAAGGTGCTTGAAGTGCTGTAAAGTGTTACCTGAATTGCACACAAACCTGAGTTAGCTACCTATGCTTGTATAAAACTGAATTCTTCTTAACTGTTTACCAATGATGGTTTAACCCATTCTGACCTGACATCAGATTCTAAAAATGTCTTCTAAATCCTGACAGTTTTCTGAAAAAGCTATGTTTCTGTGTCAGTCGTTGTTCGATTTTTCAAAAATAGCAGACCTACAAGCTCATGCTATGAGCTTGTAGATCTGCTATTTTTCAATAGCTAAAGCATAACATAATGCTACACCAAAAGGGGTTCCCGCACAAAATGGTACTGTAGGATAATTCGATGCTAGAAGGCTTTCTTACTTTTCTTTGTAGTTGTTACGTCCCCACCAAAGAGGTCCAGGTGTTATTTTCTGCAAAAGCGCATTATTGGCTATTTCCCCTACCATAAACCCCCAATGAATTGAATTGAATTGAATTGAATTGAATTGAATTGAATTGAATTGAATTGAATTGAATAGGGCTTTGGGGTGTTGTGCTAATTTGCTTATTTCCATTGCTCAAATCATAATGTAAATAGTATCCCAAGCGGCACACTTTACTACTTATTTCGATGGAAATAAGCGAATTAGCACAAAAATCCAACCCCCATTGTGGGCTTATATATGGGGAAATAGCCAATACTTATACTCAAAGCTTATATGGTCTCTCTCTCTCTCTCAACCTGCTCCACAGGTACACGGGCCAGGGTGACGACCCCAGATCCCCAAGATCAGCTTCTTCTTAGCCCTGACATGCTGTGAATGCTGGACCCTATAGAGCCCTGACATGCTGTGAATGCTGGACCCTATAGAGCCCTGACATGCTGTGAATGCTGGACCCTATAGAGAGCCGCAGTCCCGCCCCCTCTCAGAAAAACGAGTGGCCCAGGAAATGAAACCCCAATGCATTCTCCCATCGGCACTTCTAATATAATTTATTTCAAGACGGTTACGCCGCGGACAAAGCCAATTCGGATCGTGACAAATCATGACAATGAACACAATGTTTTGGGCCGATCAAATCATTAGAAAGAAGAAAATAAAGGCAGGAGACAACACTATTTGTTTAGTTTTTCGTCTTATAAATGATTTGATCGGTCCAAAACATAGTATTCATTGTCATGATTTGTCATGATCCGAATTGGCTTTGTCCGCGGCGTAACCGTCTTTAAATAAATTATATTAGAAGTGCCGATGGGAGAATGCATTGGGGTTTCATTTCCTGGGCCACTCATTTTTCTGAGAGGGGGCGGGACTGCGGCGCTCTATAGAGCCCTGACATGCTGTGAATGCTGGACCCTATAGAGCCCTGAAATGCTGTGAATGCTGGACCCTATAGAGCCCTGAAATGCTGTGAATGCTGGACCCTATAGAGCCTATGCCCTAAATCCCTGACCACGACATGCTGTGAATGCTGTACCCTATGCCCTAAACCCCTGAATGCTGGACCCTAGAGCCTATGCCCTAAACCCCTGACCACGACATGCTGTGAATGCTGGACCCTATGGAGCCTATGCCCTACATCCCTGACCACGACATGCTGTGAATGCTGGACCCTATAGAGCCTATGCCCTAAACCCCTGAATGCTGGACCCTATAGAGCCTATGCCCTAAACCCCTGACCACGACATGCTGTGAATGCTGGACCCTATGGAGCCTATGCCCTAAACCCCTGACCAAGGCACTACAGCAGAATGCTTGCTATGTGCTGTGTAGTGCGAAACATCCAGACCAAGGCTGAGTGAGAAGATCAGTCAGCCAGGATAATGAGGCTGGTTGGGGGCATTGATACTGGGAGGAGAAGTACTGCATGGCCAGCTAGCCAGCCAGATGTATGGAGGATGGAGATGACTGGAGTCTGGAGAAGCTGCTGGAGGTCTCATCATGAACTGGAGAGAGAGAGCCACAGTTTTCCCCTGGCATCACTACAACTATCTTATGAAGTCAAGTGGAAGAGTCGACGGCGCAAGGTATGAACTTAGTTTTTTTGCTTCTTGGCTACTGCTTGTGTTTTTAATGCGTGTGTGATTCAAGCTGGTGTGCTATTGCTGTCATTTTGGGACCCGTTGAGCGGGTGGTGTAGTACTATTGCTGTCATTTTGGGACCCGTTGAACGGGTGGTGTAGTACTATTGCTGTCATTTTGGGACCCGTTGAGCGGGTGGTGTAGTACTATTGCTGTCATTTTGGGACCCATTGACCGGGTGGCAAATGGCAATGGAACTGGTTCTGGCTCTGGGGTTGAATGCTATAGTCATCATGTGAATCTAGAGTTGGTCTGTTGTGTTGTATCTGCTGTACAGTATGTGAGTTCAGTTGTTGTACCAGGGAACAGTATGTGTGTGTGTATGTGGCTCTTGATCACTTCAATAATCCCATGAGTGAATTTGCTATTTCCATTTGGTTGGAGATGGAGCTTTTGGGCTTTGACATAACAGCCATCAATTCCAATGGTTAATTTTCAATAGAAGACTGATTGACTGATTAGTTGATGTACGTTGTTTCGTGGTAGCTGATGTTTGTTGTGAGTCGTTGTGACAGGGTGGCTGTATTGGCATGGTGGCAAAGAATGTCCCTATGTAGGTTCTTTCTTTCTTTCTAGTCCATGGACTTTAATGTTTGTTTAGGGCACTAAATGGCAACGTAAGACATCATGTAAATAGTTGTATTTGCTACTCTTGTTTCTCTGCCAAGAGGCAGCGGTGGCCGAACGGTTTGCGGAGCGATGTTGATATCGGAAGGTCGCTAGTTCGTATCCCCGAACCGGCACATTAAAATTACCAATTTACCACCGCTGAAGTGCCCTTGGACAAGGCATTGAACCCCTACCATGAAATGTTCTATGAGCAGGGCCTGGCTGTAAACAAGTTCTTGAGCTTAGTCCAGTTACCCTGGGTAAATATAGTAACTTTCCTTTGCCTGTCCTGAGCCCATGCAGGCAGAGGCCTTTTTGGGGCAGTTCTGGTGGTGGGGTGTCAAAATTTGAAGTCGGTGGGGCAAACTGGTTGTTGAGATGTTGTTGGGATTACAGACACGCGCACGCACACACACACACACACACACACACACACACACACACACACTCACACTCACACTCACACACACTCTGTGCATTTATGTCGAAATAAAACCGTCACTGGCGTCACACGTGCGTCTGCTTTGATGTGTGTTGTAAAGCAGCAAACAGTACGTTTGTTTTTACAGCTGCTACTAAACAAAACATAATGTAAACACTTGCTAAATTGAACCTCAATCAAATGCTCGGCTAATATTATTCATTCTTACCTTAAACGTGAAAAAATGGTGAAGTGAAGACAAGTTGAAAGTTTGTGCAAGTGCTGTGAAAATGGCGTCTGATGTGAGGACACAGGAGAACTACTTGAAGGGGGAAAAGTTATTGAAGGGGCGTGTCCAGGTTTCCAAGGCTTAATTCTGTATATTTTACTGGATTCTGACCATTTTGTGTGGGTACAGAACAACATTGGTTGGAATTAAGTAAATGAGTCAATTTGAGAAATACATGCACACGTTCTTGTATTATTAACAAGAGATGATTCTCGAAAAAAGTGACATATTCTTGTACACAAAAAACGTAAATGTGTCTTGTTAATCATAACAGATTTAATCATGTTACATTTACTGTTCCTAATAACCATTTGCCCGTAAATTTCAATGCATTTTGACCATTGTGTGTGCGTACAGAACAATATTGGTTAGAATTGAGTGAATAAATCCATTGCATAAATAAATGCACACGTTCTTGTATTTTTAACAAGAGATGATAATCGAAATACTTGACATTTTCTTGTAAACGAACATACTTAAATGTGGCTTGTTAATCATAACAGATTGAATCATGTTACATTTACTGTTTGTCAGATCCACTTATATGAGTGCAGGAGATTATAGGGGAAGACAAGTGGTTGTTTTTGTTACCTTAACAAGGAAGGCATGCTGACAACGATGATATTTTCAAGCAATGCTCCCCGCTTAGGGATATTTCGCGCTAATTTGTCTAAACGTGCCAACTTTTGTATGTAGCCCACGGCGTGCTCTAATGATTTAGCTAGCAAAACTAATGCTTGGAATGGATTCATAATCATGAAAACCCCCTAGTTTGACACGTCACATGGTACTTAAAGTATAATTAAATGTTGAAATAAAAAAAAATAAAAAATGGTGGCAATATGGATTTGGCCACTCTGGCGACACCGAAAGTCTTAGCACGAAATATCCCTAATCTCTCTCCCAAGCTTATCCACTACTTGTGATCCTTGCACACCGCTGGCACCAACAAATACTCAATTGTTTTACTTTAAGTAAAAGTATCATTACTGTAACATAGAAATAGGCCTACTCCGTTACGAGTAAAAGTCCAGAATTAAAAAAGTACTTGAATAAATGCACCAAGTATTGGTATCAAAATCTACTTAATTCAACTACCAAAAGTGAATGTACTCATTGTGCAGAATGTCCCATTTAAAAATGTCCAATGTATTACACATAATTTGAAAATAGCAGATCTACAACCTCAATGCAATCGGCTATTTTCAAATGGCTGAAATTAATATGGGTAAAGTGGGTAATGCATGTTTTGTAATAATCATCATCATACTATAATTCAGTCAATGTCTGTCTGAATGTCGGTCTGAATGTGTTACTGAATGTGTGTCAGAAACTCTGCCGTAGCTCCTCACCGCCTGCACCAATTGCTCCCACTTTTCACACAGGCATTGACCATAATAATATGGAGGTCTTAACAAAGCCCTTTTTTCCAATTTAACACATTATAAATGAATAATGAATTTATTTGTGAATTAAAAATGCGAAACGCACCCAGGGCGCAGAACCTCCTGTGGCCACAAGGGGGTAGGGCTAGGGTAAGGGCTAGTAATCACAATTTACAAAGTATATTAGTAAGTAAAGTTCTCAAATTATTGTATTGGAGTAAAAATACAACATTTGCCTATGAAATGTAGTGGAGTAGAAGTAAAAGCAATGCAAATGTGTGGGTACTCCCCACCCTGGCACCAACGTCATAATAGAAGGGTGTAGAAGGTAACCTGACTCCACCAGATGGTGGCAGTAGTGAGTTCCTCCTCCTGCCTCCATCTGGAACCAGCGGATTTCGGACCGATCAGCGGCAGCTATAGAGGCGGGATGAAGGCGAGACTGACGCCGTATTGAAGCTGTGCCACCGCGCACATGTAAACACAACCTACTGTAACAAAGACTATACGACTCAAAATGATTATGGAGATATCACATTAATCGAGGTAGGAGGAGGGAACGTGTGAACTTGCCGCAATCAGGCGGAGTCAGGTCAGGTATAGAAGGGGACTTTGCACCAGAGAGCCCGTATCTCAGCTTATAGTTATAACGACCACATTATACACTCTGGCCTCTAAAGTAAGTCTACTTACTCACTGCATGCAGCCCAGCAGGGGAGCAGAGTCGTGTTATCTGGGTCAACAGACAGCACAGGAACTCATGGCTGCACTGGCAGCCATGTCACGCTCAGCTCTTCCCCTTTGGCGTGGTCTTAACTTCATATATATATTAATATGCTTACCATGGGAGTTGTATTTGAGCCGTTTTACCTGATCTGCAATTCTTCGAGACAAAGCTGCAGGTTATTTCATCATACTGTGTAAGCAGTGGATTTCCACTGCAGAAAATAGCCGTATAGTCTTTGGCTGTGCCCCCCTTATCGTGAATTGACTTCAAAGTCAACACGTTATACAGCAAAAATCACACCTGTGTGAAGTGAGGGGCACTCTTATCATCATACATCATCATCCCCAATTGCCATCTTCAATGTTTGTGTTTTACGCAGTACGCAGTGTCAAAACTGGCCTTTCCTTCCAGTCACATGCACCACGTGACCGGGCAGTTATCTGCCCCCTCATCGGCATAGCTCTCTTTTCATTGGCCCTCATGCTTGGGACCATGCATTTTGGGAACGATGCAAGTCGTTCCATTCATTACTTGCGCAAGCAGAGCGCGCAAGTAATCATTTCGCTTGGTCTCTTCGAAGTGAAGCCAAGTTTTCCTCAACCGTAAGTCTGTGCCTGGTTTGCTGGGACTAGTTACAAGTTACAACATTACGTCATATACACACCATGTACTCTGGTCCCAGTTCTCAACGATGACGTAATGTTGTAACTGGTCCCAGCAAACCAGGCACAGACTTACGGTTGAAAAAAACTTGGCTTCACTTTTTGGAACCAAGTAACCACAGTATACTGCTAATCAAATTACAACTACATACTCTGTATGTAGTTGTAATGTGATTTGTAATTTGTAAATCTGTGCCTGGTCTGCTGGGACCAGACTACACAGATGACCATATCTCTTACGTCATCACTGAGAGCTAGTCATACATATACACACCGTGTACTCTGGTCCCAGCTCTCAACGATGACGTAATGTGGTATCTGGTGGGACCAGATTACACAGATGACCATTTCTCTTACGTCATCACTGAGATACAAATCCAACTACAGATTTCGGAAGTATTTTAGATCATGTATATTTCAACAAATTTGAAAGTATTATTACAGAAATTGAAGTTAGAGACACATATTACTCTGATCATGATTTAGTATTAATATCACTATAGTACAAAATGAAATACATTTAAAACAATTGACAATTTACAATACGTAATCAAATAATTAAATAAAATACAATATAAAATATAAATAAAATAAATAAGTAAATATAAATAAAATATAATATATTTTAATTCAGTTTATATACCTTTTTTTTCATCACATATCAATGATTCATTTTTCTGTAAAAAAGTAGTTAGGTAGCAAATAGTTACACGTAATGATTATACATTTCAAACGTTCCTTCACAGAGATACTGAGATGTGATAGTTTCCAGCGGTCGAAAGTACTTGCGCGCTCTGCTTGCGCACTAGTAGGCCATTCATGGCCTACTAGTGTGCAACAAGCAAGTATGCACTCGGCAGAGTGCAGTTCTAGTTTTGACTATGATGAAGCACAAATGTGACGTGGCGCTCAGCCAATCCGTGAAGCCGACGGGTTTGCGTTGACCAATCAGGGAAGCCGATGCATATACAATCTCCTGAACACACTGAGGGTGTCAGTCTCTTTCTCAGACCTGCAGACTGCCAGACACAGATACTGTGTGGTTTCTGAGAAACCGTTGGTCCGTCTCTATAGCTAAGCCCCAACCCAAACTGCTATGGTCTAATCACAGCTAAGCATAACATGGGTTAGACAAACCTCTCCACCAATAGTTTTCCTATATGATAAAACATTGTTTTAAAAAATGAAATGTCACGCACATATTTTTCCAGTGCATATGGCATGCTTTGTTGACGGATTTGGAAGAGATTTTGAAGGTCTGGTTCCAAAAATGAACCAGTTTTTATTGTGAACAGAGATAATGTGAATTATCCAGTTTTATGTCCAGAGTGCATTTTGTGCGTGTGTGCGTGCGTGCGTGGGTGGGCTTTCACTATAGGCAGCACCTCAGGATGTTCCTTACATTATATAAAACATTAAACATTACCTTACTAATTTTGTTTCAAATGAGATCTCAATAATGCACATAAAATCATTATAAGTAAGCACATAATAGTAAATAGGGAACAAATTCATATTCTGACCTGGGGTTTGCAAATAACTGGGTAATAACAAATAACATGAATGCAATATTTCCCTACAACACTGTGTGCAGTATGTGCAGCATGTATTAACCACTTTAACCCTACTGGATAAATCAGCCGCTTGACGCATTGTTGTTCCTGTAGTAAAAGTATCAATACTGTAATTTAGAATTACTCTTACAAGTAAAAGTCCGGAATTAAAAATGTAATTGAGTCAAAGTACAAAAGTATTAGTAAAAGTACTTGTTATGCAGAATGTCCCATTTCAAGTTTTCAATTACTTTTTTGAAAATAGCAGATCTACAAGGATTGTCCGGAACATTTGATCTGTATTGACCTACCTAGTCTCGTGTGGCCAGACTGTTGCCTCTCGCAATTGTCAAATGCTTCCATCATCAAATTAAAACCTCCTCCCCCACTTCCGCTTTGTCTTTACAGTTGCGCAAATGTATCCTAATTACTAATAGAAATCACCTAAGCATAGCTTGTTGCTTAGGAGAAAAGGAAATATAAATCAATAAAATGTAAAGCTATTTTAAAATACGGGAACGGAAATGGAAGCTTCCTTACTCGGATTGCGGGAGGTCTATAGTTCCAGACTCTAAACAGCATTCGGGAGATCGCAGAATTGTTGTCTGGCTTATACGCGAGAATAAATGTCCTATACCCCAACACAGGACTGCTATAGGTTGTAAGGTTAAAGATGATGTGAATATTTGATGTATGCATCTCCCTTTTCCTGGTGTTTCACAACCATTGTCATTCACAGACGGTGATGTGATGATCTGACACCCCGAGATAGGAGGGTGGATGTCAGGTTGTCACGACGAGTCAATCTAACAGGAAGGGAAGGTGTCACCACCACCACCACCCCCCACACACGCTACCCCGTCACCAATGCGTGACCTTTTTTGATCAGTCGGTCATCATCTACCTCGATCTGCGAGCTAGGGGGCTGTGAATAATGCATACGTGGCCCCGGCTTCATATATACACTAGCATCATTTTCTCTGGTGTCACAACTGTAAGTCAAGGCATTAACATTTATAGTAGCGGAGACAGCCTCGGTCCGCCTCACCCTGCAAGGAACGCTCCACCAGGCCCTGGAAATGAACATTAATGTTTCATCGGAAAGACACTAGACTACATTTTAGAAAAGGTCACAATTATTAGGAATGGGAGAACGAACGCTGCTGCTATTTAAACTTTAGGCCGCCCATGGCCTGCATTGCTCATTATTTTCCATCTTATACTCACCAGATAATAATGGATTTTAACAGAGTAATAGTAATGCACACGTGTGTACAGTACATACAGTAAGCACAGTAAAGAATGCACTTAAACAGATTATATAGGTTTTTGCCTAGTGTTTAAATCAATGCTACTGTATGTTGATGGACATTTTTGTTGTGAGGAATGTGAGCATGTGTGAAACAAGAATGGTTGGTAAATACAATTGCAATCAAAAGAGCTACAGCTGTGAACTTTTAACCAATCTGTGCATAATTTGTATGCGTTTAATAGAATACCTATAGCACATCTTTAGCGTAGGTGGTTTATCAATCATCATCGTGTTATCATATCACATCACATCTCATTTTTGTCACTGTATTTGACATCTCTGGTTACTACTACGGGGTCACAATAAACCCCTTATACCTAAGCTTATTTTTTTTTGTTTTACAATTTTGAAAACAGTTAAAATAGACAACGTGTCGATGTAGATCGGCTAGTTGAACCATTCAAAAATGTTGCTTTCAAAATAGTGAAACAAGGCAAAGAAGTTTAGGGATAAGGGGTTTAGCATGCATGGACGAAAATAGAGCCCTATATAATCTTTATTCAGGATGCTGTTATCTGTATTTTGTTGTTACATTATCTGTCACATCATCAGTATTTGTCTTTTTGTTTTCTTTACTTGCCACATCATCTGTGTCATCTTAATCATCTGAATATGTCCTATTATCATCATCTGTATACAGAATTGCATTTATAATTGAATCGCCTGTACCATTTTATCATCTCATTTCATCATCTGTCTCCTACCTCTTCTCTTCACCCTTTTACATTATTTATTTTGTATTCTTATATTTATTTATATTTCATCATCTTCCATACATGGTCATTGAGCACAGAGACAAACATATGAGCTGATTAGAATGCTAATTCGAGGTCGGTTGGGCAATCTGTCATCAGGCAGCTGTTTGGGCGTGAAAGAATGTTCATGAACACAATGTCTTCTCTCCAGATGGAAGAGCACGCACGCACGCACGCACGGTTATATAATTCCCCATCCATTATGTCACAGCAATCTCCTGGTATGCTACGTATGAAGACAGTTTTAGCAGCAAACGTGTTGTGTAGTCTACACTGCGCTCCTCAGATGTACAGCACTATTTAAGCCAATTAGACCTGATAGGACGCATCTGTGTCACCTTATAGCTTTTAACCACTTTAACCAACTTTAACAACTTTAGCTGTTTGATAAATAGCAGATCTACAAGCTCATAGTGTGGCACCAAGTGCCATGCTACGAGCTCGTAGATCAGCTATTTTTGTGTGTAAATCTTTCAAATATATATTATTTCACATAAGTCCCTATAGAACAACATATTTTAAAATACATACAAATACATTATGTAACATAGTGTGGGCCTCCTTGACATGAAATAGCTTGAGAACCGCTGATATAGAAAACTGTCATGATTGAGACGACATTTCTTTTTTAGAATATGCGGTCTCAGATCTCAATGGCTTAAAAGCTCTTTACTCTGCTGAAGTGGAGTCACCTGAAGTGAATTGTGCTGTAGATGTGTCTGCAGTGTCACCCCCTCCGCTCCCCATGGCTGCCCTCCGATGCAGCTGTGTTGATGATGGAGGAGCTTATTATATGTTTTAATTAAGAACGGTGTCTTACTGTCTAACGGTGCAGAAAACTGCACGGGCCGACGACGACAATGTGAAAAGAAAGTAGGTAATGATGTATGTAGGTAGCTGCAATTATTACAATTACAATAGCAATTTCAATGTCCCAAGGGTAGGGTAGGGGTAGGCTATACAGTATAATATTTTCTATCAGTTTTGGTTTGTTGTGTGCTACGCTATTTAAAAACAATAAGGAAAAAAAACATCTCCACTAGGACCCATGGTTGGGTGGGAGGGTGGATGGGAGTGATCTGTCATTCGGTCCAATCTAATGGGAAGGGTTGCACATTGTACTGTATGTTTGACGTAAAAAAAAGGATCGCCAGTGACAGTAATTTAGAAAATATATGTATTATGTAACTGTAACTGTAGAAGAAAGAAAATGTTGAATTAAACACTGGCATGCAGTGTTTTATTTAACATTTTCAACATTTTCAGCATTTCTTTTAGGTGGTCTGAAAGAAGGACAAACATGGGTGCCTTTTCTAACTTTAGCAGCTTTAACACCTTATTGAGATTAGTAGTTTGTGTCGCGCCGCAAACTAATTGTTGTTTGACATTTTGGTTTGACATTTTGATTGCTGTGTTGCACATACAGTGGATGCGCTATAGGTACTATCAATGCAAATTGAGGCACATTCTCTGCAAAGGAAATAAATAAATGGTTTGACGCAATGATTATATAAGTGCAAATGGTCTACACTCCAGCAAGCTGTGGTTGAGAATGAATGATTGATTATAGATGATTTATTCTGTCAGAACGAACATAATTTGGTTCTAAAGCTCTGAAAGACTATGGTGCCAGTGATGTCACGGCGCCATCATGGTTTGATTATGGCAATGACAAAATAATGACATGGAGGAAACTCAAATTTGGCTGTAGTACAGTGCCTTTGCTGGCACCTTGGCTGCTAATCCAGCATGACAGTGTGTTGCGGATTCGAGTGATCCTGACGAAACTTTGCTGTGTCTGCCCCCCATATCCCCCCCCCCCCCATAACTCTCTCCCTGTTTCCTAGTGTCAAGCTACTGTATATTTATCAACAAAGGCAAAAAGGGATGCACATGCATATCCGACAAACCAAAGTGCTCCGACATGCAGAAATCGCTCCCGACAATGCGTTGGTCCGACAATGCGTTGGTCCGACATGTGTTGGTCCAACATGCGTTGCGCCGTGCTTGCGGTTAAGTTAGGGTTTTGGGTAAGGTGTACGTCGGTCTAATGACAGTCGGACCAATAGTATATATATATATATCCATCCATCCATCCATCCATCCATCTTCAACCGCTTATCCGTAGTCGGGTCGCGGGGGCAACAGCTCCACCAGAGTGCTCCAGACTTCCCTCTCCAGAGCAACATTAGTGACTTCCTCCTGGGGGATTTCGAGACATTCCAAGGCCAGTGAATCGATGTGTTTCCTCCAACTGCCCCGGGGTCTCTTCCCAGTGGGACGTGCATCGAGCACCTCCTTAGGGAGACCCCCGAGAGGCATCCTAACCAGATGCCCAAACCACCTAAGCTGGCTCCTTTAAAGGCGAAGGAGCAGCGGTTCTACTCCGAGTTCAACTCTCTTGTGTGACTCGGGTGATAGAGATAGGGTGATGAGATGAGATGAGATGATATATACTTTATTAATCCCTGAGGGGAAATTGAAGTGTTACAACAGCAAAGTTGTAAAAACTACTGGACAGACAGAAAAACACAAAACAGATACAAAAATACATAATCACACAAGACCAGGACCATATGCCATATGGGGGGGGGGGGGGCAGTTCTTAAGCATTTGTATTGAGTAGTCTGATGGCAGTTGGCATAAAAGAGTGTCTGTAGCGTTCCGTGCGCATCAGGGGGAGTGTGAGCCTACGGCTGAAGGTGCTCGTCCTATCCCGCAGCACACCATGGAAGGGGTGGTGATAAGTTCAGTATATATATATATATATATATATATATATATATATATATATATATATATATATATATATATATATGTCAGAACTAAAACCTGTACCCGACAATAAAGCCCCCCCAAAAACATATATATATATATATATATATATATATATATATATATGTATATATATATATATATATATGTATATATATATATATATATATATATATATACAAAAAGAGTAAAGTAATGCCTAATTCATACGTCTACATGTCGAAGTGTGTCCTTGAGCAAGACACTGACTGAACCGCCACACTGCCTCCAGTGGTTGCCACCATTGGTGTGTGAATGTTGGGAAGTGAGGACGGCGCTGGCCTTGACGGTTCGCCGCTTCACCTCCAAATATACAGAATGAATGGACCATTGTAAAGCGCTTTGTGTATAGGCACGTATTGCATAGAAAAAGTTCTATAAAAAATCAATCCATTATAAGTTTGGAAGCCATGCACGGAACAATTTCAGTTTTGTCTCCCAAGGCTTCATGCCTTGGTACAGTACATGCTTACTGTATATATATTCTCTCTCTCGGAACAAAAGTGGTGAATAAAACATTTTTCCCATGCAGCATCCTCTGGGTGCTGTTCCGTCGCCCATGCTACCTTGTTTGCTCCCTCCGGAGGCCCACGCTTCATTTCCTTGCGCGTCGTCCCGCACGGGGCTCTGTCGGAGGATGTTTCTGAAATGCTGACACGTATTAATCCCCCCAGACCTGCAGGAACGCGTCTGTGTCACCTTATATATAGCTTTTAACCACTTTTTTTTAACCATTATTTTAGACTTTAGCCGTTGAATAATAGCAGATGTACAAGCTCGTATAGCGCGGCACTACTATTTTTGAAAAATCGTGAAAAATGTGGCGCAAATCTTTGAATATATATTCTTTCATAGTGAACGTTTTTAACTCAAATATTTGCTTCTGGGGGGTCCCTGGAACAACATATTTTCAGATGGGGGGTCGGCAGCCAATTACATATATCATTCTGGAGGTCCTTGACATGAAAAGGTTTGAGCGACACTGATTTGGAAGATATTTTGTACAATCTGGTCTCGCAGGTCTAAATGGGTTAAAGCACGGTGAGTGACTTCAGAAACATGGCTAACACCAGATGGAAAAGCTTCCTCCCACTCACTCCCCCTCGAATTAGCCTAGTGTGAAAATAGTCTCCAAAGATCTGACAAGGTCACTGCTGCAGCCCACGGGCACATACGCACGCACGGCACACACGTGTACAGTGTACACACACGTGTACACGCACAGACACACTCAAGCACACGCACACGCGCACACATGCACGCACAACACTTAACATGGGTGACTGGCTCCTTCCATGTGATCTCATTACCAAAGAAAACAGCCCTTTGTCCATTTCCGCTCATCAGCTTTTCGGAAACCCTACTTCACATTACAAATTGAGCTCCTGTTCTCAGGCAATAATTCTTCACCCATGAAATTCTGACGGCAATACTTTTTTTTGCTCAAACCAAATAAGCCTGAGCAGTCACATCCATTTTTAGTCAAAACCCATTTTCACTTGTTACCCGCATGGCCGCTCTGGCTCTCATTCCCCAGCATGTATGGCTTTTAGCATCGCTAAGCTCTCAAGGCGTTTAAAGTCAGCATGGCAATATGGCACCTATACCCGCGTGTCTGTTTAAGGCCAAATCACTCCACGCAGCCTCGTCTCACAGCAAATGTGTACTGTCGGCTACTTCTAGTTGTGAAAAGTATAAACACAATATATTGAACACCACAAAGGTGGACCTTGTGAACTCAAGCATGCAATATCTTGACAAAACACAAACCAAGCCCTATAACCGTACCAGAAGCTCTAATAAACAGAGTTTGTATCACTCAAAAAAGAGCCTTTCATATATAGCACATTATGCAGACAGTATGGGTTGTATAGTGAGAATGCTCGATGAGTACAGCAATCTTGTTTTTTTATTTCTTTTTTCATGCCATTAATTACAGAGAGAGAGAGAATTGCCTCTAGTCTGTGATATTCAAATCAGATATATCAAAATAGATTTAATGCATAGACTGAAATTAATGTTCTAATCTTCTTGGTTTATAATTAGGACTCTTTTGTACACATTTTGCCTAATCAGTAGAAAATGGAAATAGAAGACACACTGTGTGACACATGGGAAGTCATACAACAAATAGCTAAAAAACAATATATATAGCTAATGTACAAGCTCTCAACGCTCTTAACATACTCTTACTGTACTGTACTGTACTGTACTGTACTGTACTGTACTGTACTGTACTGTACTGTACTGTACTGTACTGTACTGTACTGTAATGTACTGTACTGTACTGTACTAGCCCTCCTCCCTGGCCTGTGTGTGTTTATATATTTTCGTGCAGACACACACACACACACACACACACACACACACACAAACACACACACACACAAAATACTTCGTCACTGTAATACATATTTACATGGTAAATCCAAACATAATCAGCATAAAACAGCAGAACATGTACTTCACCATTTAAACCATGCATGGGGGAAACTGAGTAAAAATCCAAAAGGTTCCTTTGGAGTCATTTTTTCTTCCAGAGCTACAGCTTTTAAAGTGGAGGCGCTGCCATGGCCCGTTGCATTATAGTAGACAGCCATCAGGGAAATTAGATTATTGGTTTTGCAAATTGCAATTTTATGTTCTGCCAATCTGTCTTTGAAGTTTGTTTTTGTTTTCCCCACATAAAAGCATCCACAAGGACATTTGAGGTTGTAAACAGAGAAAGAAGTGTTATTCCGCTCATATATAGATAGATAGATAGATAGATAGATAGATAGATAGATAGCCTGATGTTGCGCTCCATTAGGCCTAGTTAAAACGTCCACAGTCTCCATGTCTATCTTCGTATTATAGCCTACAATGTATATAGAAAGAGAGGAATCATAGTGATTAAAATGTAAAACAAGGTTTTGTGCAGTCACAGTAACCAACAGTGCCTAAACCTTGTTCATTTTCAGCATTAGGGCCCGAGTACTCCTTCGCCTGGAAAGGAGCTAGCTTAGGTGGTTCGGCCACTGGTTAGGATGCCTCTCGGGCATCTCCTTAGGGAGGTCCTCGACGCACGTCCCACTGGGAGGAGACCCCGGGGCAGTTGGAGGAAACACATCGACTCACTGGCCTTGGAACGTCTCGGAATCCCCCAGGAGGAAGTCACTAATGTTGCTCTGGAGAGGGAAGTCTGGAGCACTCTGGTGGAGCTGTTTCCCCCTCGACCCGACTACGGATAAGCGGTTTGAGATGGATGGATCCGAGTACAATCCCACTTGTTACAGCCAAACTGCATTTGCGAGCATGTACTTCTATAATATAACTTGCGTGGAACAATAGGTTAGTCTGGCATCGATTGATAGGACAGCGCCCGGACAACTTTAGTTTTTTTTCAACCAAGTTCCTTTGTTTTTGATTGTTATTAGAGAAAGTAAAAGGTGAGTGGTAAACTTTTCTCATTTAGGGTATGACATCAGATTCATCATCAAACCTTGAACCCTGAAGTTATTCAGGAATGCCTACTGTGGCAAAAAACGACTTACTGGCCTTGACAGCCCATGCATCCAAACAGAAAAGTCCTATATCTGATTGCATTAAACAACATTAAACAATGTTAAACTCACTTTGCCTGTTGCTTTGCCACTCAATTTGCCATTCACTATAAGCATGCACATATACCCTCTATTTTAACTGTTTTGGACAGGGGGGCGGGGGCATTCGAACATGGGGCTAAATATGTATTTATCTTTTTAGAGCGATTCAAAAATATATATTTTTATAAGAGTCCTACTAGACCCCAGCAAATTACATCTGGCCACAAAAGATCACAGGATCTACTGAATTTGAAGGGGGGTAGGCCTACTATAGGGGCCATTTGTTGTTTAGAGTCCATTCAATTAGTGTCATGATTAATTGATTTGGTGGAACTTTGTCTGTCCTATGCTGGAGAAAGTTGTTCACAGTTCCAATGCATCTAACTAAACGGTTGCAATTAGACTGCATGTAGACAAAAGTATTGGTGTCTATACATTCTAAATGTACTAAATGTACCAAAAGTAAAAGTACTCATTGTGCAGAATGTCTCAAGTTTTGAAATGTATAGAACTTGTTTGAAAATAGCCGATCTACAAGCTCACAATGTGTCGCATCGCGACACATTGTGAGGCAATTAAAAAAAAAGTGCCACAGTTATTATGTATAGTTTATTTTCCCAGTGTTTTTCAGACGACCACAATGGACATAAGCCTTAGAGAGCTTTATTGTGTTTGTGATATTGTGTCTGTCATATGCTGTGGAACATTTAAATGTTCCAATGAATTGAAAATGGCGAACCCTGATGTAAACAAGTCTTAATGTTTATCCCATGGCTTCATCTTCGTAGCAGTTTTTGTATTGACCTGTACTTTCGTTTGAACTGTACCCATTCTACAAAATGTGAATAAAATGTTAATTCATTAATTACTGAATTCATTCATTCATTCATTCAGTCTACTTTTCCCCCAAAAATAAATTCCCCTGCAGTCATGCATGCATGCAGACTCAGATTCCAGGTCACGACATTGCGGCTGCAGTGTATTATGTCCATCTGATATGATATGGATATGGAGTTATACCATATAACTGCACCACGTTGACATTAGACCCCATGTCGTTCAATGACCCCGGTATAACCGCTGCTTTTGGTCACAATTCTATGACCAAAGTCAAGTATACTGCCATTACTGTGGATACTTTTGACATATTGATTTGTGCAATACAATATTTATCTATACCTGGTGGTGACTGCAGTGCCATTCCTTAAACCATTAGGACCTGGAACGCATCTGTGTCACCGTATAGCTTTTAACCACTTTAACCATTATTTTTAGCCGTTAGCAGATCTACAAGCTTGTAGATCTGCAATTTTATTTTATCTCGAAAATGCGGCTCAAATCTTTGAATAGATTCTATTCTTTCACAGCAAACATTTTTTTTATCTCAACCTTCTTTCTGGGGGATTGTCCATGGAACGACATATTTTCAGATGGTGGTCGACGGCCGATTACATACAATTTTTGGGGTGATCCTTAATTGACATGAAAATGTTTGAGAACCTCTGACAGAAACAGGTTTTTTAATCTGGTCTTCAGGTCTCAATGGTCTAATGAGGTGCAGGTGTGTCCTCGACTGTCCTCTCAGTGCTCCTCTGATCAGCATGCGTGCTGACTGGGCAGAAGACAGCCTGCCCTCACCTTTACCCCATTTAAAGATCATACTGTAAATGTAAAAGTATGCTACTACAAATCTTTACTGACTGAGTTATGAAATATTTAGTTATTGCCGGTCCAAACTATACAGACATGACCTCTTTTTGCAGTAAAAAAATATTAAACACATTCATAGAAAGTCATTTGGGGGAGATACCACTCCCAAATCATTAGTTATTGCAAATGTATTTGAGAAAGGCTACGAGGTGCAGAGTGTACACGTTTAGCTGCATATCGCACAGAGAGCAAGTTTTAATATGCTTGGGCATTAAGGGCGAGTTGAGGTGACGAAATAAAATGTTGGAATTTAGGAAATGAAAATAATTTGTGGTGCAAAATGATTAAATTAACTAGACAAGTGTGCCCATGTCGAGTGCAAACCTCTACCCGGGGGCAGGGGCCCTGCCCTCACTCCCTCTATTTTTGAGTGGTGCGTGCGTGCAGACAGACAGACTGACTCAGTTCAGACGGGTCTAATTTTCTGTCAGAGATCAGTCGGCAGAGATCTCCAATGTTGGATGACAAAAAAAAGGCTAATTGTGAGTCAAAACAAACAGACTCTAGTCTACTCCATTTTGACGCACCTGTCTTAGACAATAGACATACTGTACATGTGTGCTAAAATAACACCTTTAGAAACAAAAATAAATCACACCCATGTGAAGCGAATTGTACATCAGCATGAACTGTGATGTAAAATTCTCAATTCATTGTCAATAAGAATGTAACAAATCATCGCTATGGGTGCTCAGCCAATCAAATCATCGCTATGGTTGCACGGTCGCACAATCGGTAGTGCTATCGCCTCACAGCTAGAAGGTACTGCGCTCGATTCCCGCTGGGGACGCTGTGGGCGCTGGCAATTTTTTTTTTAGTCCACTCATTCCAATTACAGGGCCTCCAAAGAGTCCTGGATTGCTATTTTTCGTCACACCGTGCCAGGAGTGGGTAATTTGCGTGCCTACTGCCTATCTCCTCCGCGTCGTCATGGCCATACCCGAGGCGGAGGTTGGCGAAAAGGCCTTTCTGTGTGGAGTTTGCATGTTCTCCCCGTGTCCCTAGGCCTATAGGGTAGGTACCCTCACAAAAAACATGCAGTAATCCTGGTCTCTAAACTACCTCCCCCTGGCCAGCCTGATGGAGGGGAAAGAAACTGGTCGGAATAACGTGTTCCTTCCACGCGCTACGTCCGTCCGGGGAAACTCCCCTCTGTCAAGTGAAAAGAAGCAGCTTGGACTGCTCATGAATAGAAGGAAGCATGAGGTCCCCCTCCCCTTGCAAAATCGTGGGATAAAAAAAAAAAAAAAAGTGTTATGTTTTGGTGCATGTTAATGTCGGGCTGAAAAGGCAGCAATACACTCACATGAAGAATAGGAACCCCGAGACATCCAGTTGGTGGTTGTATATCCTGTCTGACATTCAGCTCACGCACAGACTGGGCTAACAGTCTGGCGAGAGGGAGGTGGAGTGGACAGGCAGAAAGGAGGAGATGGAGAGTGGAAGGAAGGAGGGGGGAACGGAAGGCAGTGACGCTTTAGAAAGAGAAAAGAACATTGATGAGTTACAGTGGGTGTCAGAAGGAGTGGAGCAGCCATACTGATGAGTAGAGGTGGCAGCAGAGATAAGTAGATTGAGTGAGAGAGAGATAGAGAGAGAGGGAGAGAGAGAGAGAGGGAGAGAGAGAGATAGAGAGAAGCAGGCGGTGGGAAGGGAAGAGGGGAGAGTTATTTCTCCTGAGTCCAAAGATAATGAGAGAACCATGGGAATTCACTGAGGTAACTCAGGCCAGTGGCATCTGCAGTACAGTCACAGAGAATGCAGACTGGACTCCTGTTTGCATGGACAAACCCCAGACTGGACTGACTGGACTCAAACCTCACGCTGGATTCAAAACTACAATTCAACTGGCAGCCAGCGGGCCGCTGGTTCCCGTGCTTGCGGTTATGGTTAGGTTAGGGTTTGAGGTGGGTTGTCGTTTTTCGGATCAATGACTAGTCTAACTAAAGTACTGCACCCAAATAGGTCTACATATGTATAGCTACTGTAGGCTATTCTAAGGTAGCAGATACATAATGACATATTATCCTGCTTATTACTGTGCACAAATAATACATTTTTGTGTTTGTGCTTTGCGCACAAAATGCATTTTGAGAACCCACACATTTTCCATGGCGTGACGGTGAGTTCATGCATGTGTCCGCGTGTGCGGGCCCCCCACACACATTTATTCTACAGTTGTGGCCCCTGGCCTAATCTAGTTGAATACCCAGTATACAGTCTGTACATAGTTAGCTACTGCATGAGTTAGTTTAATTTTCAGTATATTTTGCTCATCTTTTTCGAGGATATTTTGAGCATCCCTGAACTAATCGTAGTGTATTGCGATTACTTAGTGTCATGAGAACTCCTTGTTATGTATAGTTAGATCGCAATTATTTATTCAGCACTTGGCAGCGCCAAGCCTGATGCACTTACTTACGATTAGATTAAGATAAAATGGTCTCTAAAATATTTAATAGGGAACAGACATATAAATTTGCTGTATGTAGGCAGCCAGGTTTTTGGATGTGAGCCAACAATGGGCCATGTGGACATATTTGTCTGTAAATGTTTTAATATTGAATTAGGAGTGCAGAAATTAAAACGATGCCCTCAGCTGGGCGCCAAAGCAAGCGATATTCCAGTTAATTTGATTAATTTGCAGGTCGTCTATATGATAGCTTGTGGTTGGAAATGGAGGAATCACTTCAAACAAACCTGTTAGAATGCTTTCTAACAGGTTTGTTAGAATTGATTTTCTCAAGTGATTTGGCAGTGACGCACGCATGCACGCACACACACACACACACACACACACACACACACACACACACACACACACACACACACACACACACCATTTCATACTCACTGCAGCTCCGCTCTCCGTTCTGAACCTTAGACCCGTTGTTCCCAAACTTTTTAACCTGTGACCCAAAAATAGAAATTTGATTTTGGCCCGGGATACAACCTAGTGAAAATAGCAGATCAACAAGCTCACAATGTGGCCCGAAGCGACGCATTGTGAGCATGTAGATCTGCTATTTTCACTACTTCCAATGTATGGATTAGATTTTTCTTTCATTTCTTGATGACATTACTGGAAGAAAAAGCACAATGGATGTTACTATATTTTCATGACTATTCATGAAAACTTTTGCTTTTTTGGGAATGTTTTTTTGAAAAGGTTTTGAAATGATAAGAATTAAAAACCAAATGTAGGAAACAAAAACTAAGGGCACCCATAATAACAATCTATTCCAATGTTTGGGAAACAGTGCCTCGAAGGCCTCATACACAAATATCAACAACACATTTTGTGTTTCATGATTGAGTTCTGCCCATCCAACAAAAAAGATTTGGTCAAACCACATGACTCCCATGTGAAAAGCATTGGCCATCAAACACAGACAGAACATAGAACATGTGTTTGATATGTGTGTATTGAGGCCCCCATTGTGATGGAAAAAAACAGTCACTGATTTGACCACAGATCTCTCCTCTGCGTCTTTACAACGTTAAACTCTGTGCTTTGATGTAGGTAAATGTTTGGGTCTAATTTAGATGTTGCCCTTTCTGGAGGCAGACACAGCGGACAACACGTGTGCTGCTATCTCTCACACTGAAGAAGGCTGAATTAGCCGAAATGTTTGTCCCGATGAAGCTGTAAATAGACCTGCTTAAATGTATTTCTGTGTGTGTGCGACCTGGGGACGTACTGGCCATAGATCCGAAGTCCCGCTATAGTCCGAACATGCGGAAAGGTTGGCGAACATGCGTTGCTGGTTGGTGAGGGGGTTGCGCCAACCAGCAGTGCTGGGTTGCGCACGATTATATGACACACCGCATAGGCCCAGGGTGTCCGACATGCGGAAAGAATGATCGGATTAAGATTGGCGAACATGCGCTGCTTATGGTTAGGTTAGGGTTTAAGGTAGGTTGTCGTTCTAATGACAGTCGGACCAATATGTTGTTGGCGAACATGCGCTGCTACGTACTTGTGTGTTTTCTTTACAGGCCTTTACCACTTTTAGCTTTACCATACCTACTGAATACCTCTGTCCAGATATAGAAGGACTATGCACCCATCTGTCTGAGTTAGTTTTTTTCTCCACTCACCTCTAACTCACAATTAGAACATCACCAGATGAATTAATAAATGGAGATCTTGGAAAGTCTGGCTATATATGGGAGAATACTATAAAAGTACTCCAACTTTATTGGAGTATATGCTGCAGACTTGAGACTTTAGAGCTGTTAATAGAACACTGTGAGAGTAGGTTCACAGGGAACTATCGTCTACAAATTGTCTGAGTGAGAGGAATATATTTTTAGTATCGAGATAGCACTTGCCATGTGCATCGAATATTATAGTGTGTGTGTGTGTGTGTGTGTGTGTGTGTGTGTGTGTGTGTGTGTGTGTGTGTGTGTGTGTGTGCGTGTATATGTCCTTTTCTTACAGATAGAGTGATATCTCGCAACAAATGTGAGATATCACTCAATCGGTAAGAAAGGGACCCAGGGTCCCAGGGTGTGTATTTGTAGCTGAGAGAAAGCAAGAAATGATGAGACAAAGAGGGAAATCATGGAATCGTATATACAGTGCAATACTACAACTAATACATCATTCATAGATATAGGCCTGTAGGTGTTTGCATTGTGTCAGTGATAGGTGATTGCGTTTCCCCGCGGAGGAGCAAACGATACAGCACAAAACACACAATGGGTTTTCATCCTCACAGTCTGAGTATAGCTCGACTACTGTATGCCAATGAAGACATGCATTTTCAACATTTTGAACATAAGAGTCCTTTTTTGTCTGATATTTTTTAGAGTGAAACATCATATAACATATAGCATATAGTGTTTGTGTGTACGCACACCTGCATATAATGTCGTGTGTGTGTGTGTGTGTGTGTGTGTGTGTGTGTGCGCGCGCGCGCGCGTGTGTGTGTGTGTGTGTGTGTGTGTGTGTGTGTGTGTGTGTGTGTGTGTGTGTGTGCGTGTATGTGTGAAGTGTATGTTTGTCTCATGTCCTCTTGTCCTTGAATATCCAAAGCACTCCATGGATAGGATGCTGAGTGATTTCTCCTCCATGACCTATTAAAATATCATAATTCTCTTTGGAGGAAACCACCCATGAGGTTGCGATGAAACACACTTAACATTGACTGAAGGTCATTGACTAAATATAGCGCTGGCTGAAATCATGTTTAATTCACCACCTCCAAATCAATTTCAGCCAAATATTTATAACAGAAACAATACAATTTACTTACGATGAGGCCACACATAAACGCTTTCAGTGTTTTATTTTTGTTTGTTTGACAGTCTAGGCCGGGGGAATGTATAACAACGTTTTCAATCGGTCTGGCAAGGCTATCGTGTCTTGAGAAGCTTTGAGGTGAACATAAATGTACGTATACAGATCTATTTACAATAATTACACACATAAAACAACACACAATTATGGTGACAGAGCCACGGGTTTTGCAGGTTTTCATAGTAATCTACGGTCGCAATTACTATGCAGAATGTCCCATTTCACACAAGTTATCAAATGTATAAATTGTATACAAATATTTTTGAAAATGGCAGATCTACAAACTCACAATGTGTCGCATCGCATGCTTGTAGATCAGCAATTTTCAAATGACCGAAGTGTATATAGGGCTTAATGTGGTTGATGTGTGTTTTGTAGTAATGATCTAAAACTGTGGGTCTCAACCAGTGGTCCGGGGACCACCAGTGGTCCTTGGGGTGGTTCCAGGTGGTCCCCAGTTAAATGATGAGTTGATAACCAAATGAACCCTTATTAGATATTTAACTCTTGAGAGCGTAAAATGATACAAATATAATTTTACGCTCTCAAGAGTTAAATTATTGTTAAACATCTGCCACATCTAATTTACCAGAAGTCCACACAATTAGAGAATGTAGAAGAATTGTTTTTTTGATCAATGTCTGCCTGTTATCTCTCCTAATGGTACAGCTAAATTTTATCCAACGACATGAAAATATTCTTTAGTTTTGGTTCTGAGAGGCTAAATGTCATCAAATGGTGGTTCCGTGGCTCAAATGCCCAATAAATAAATAATGGGCCTTGATATGAAGAGGGTTGAAAACCACTGATCTAAATGTACAAACTAACATACAGTAACGAAAGTTTTCAAATTAATGTAGTGGAGTAAAAGTAGAATATTTGCCCCTGCGATGTAGTGGTGAAAGTGAAGTAAAAGTACTGGAAATTGAAATACTCAAGTAAAATAAAACTTTCCCTATATAACGTCCAACAGTTTGTGTAACTACGGTGGGTTTCCTTTCCTTTCTGCCGGCCTGGCACCCATAGGTACCTCTAGGTATTTAAAAGTACCTGGGTACCTATGGAAGTCACACCTCTGATGGGTGTGGTTTAGTCTTAAGGGGTGTGTTCTTTTCACCCACTGTGAAATATAATAAACAGACAGTAGGTGGCAGTAGGGCAGTAGGACAGAGGCCAGTGCAGTATACAGCTTGCAAATTTAATGAAAATTTGAAGGGATGTGCCATGGACCCCCCATTTTGGGGGATGTGCCGGCACATACAGCTGCATGACATCTAGTCACCTGGTGATTCACAAATGAGCAAATGATCCATGTACTGTAAAGTACAGCAATGTAGTACTGTAGGTAGAAATGTACAGGATGCTAATAAGTGATTTCAATTCAGAGGGATTAGTCAGGGCACAATCAAACAAAATACCTAGCAAATCCAAGTGCAAGTGGGAGGACTGAGGAGATTGCCACTTATTGCACTTGTTCACTTTTGCTCTTGAAGAGTATCTTGACTAATGTATACTCTCTCGCCCAGAAGTGATTGTGTGATGGATTATAAATGGAGTCTCTGTCAGAGATTGAGCGAACATATGGGCCTGCATGGGGGCTTAGAAGCTATTTTGTTGATGATAGATATGTTCACATTATACTTCCGCCTATAAGTATTACTACCTTTGTTGCTAGTTACTGTATACATTACACACACACTTTGGTCCATTTGCAGATGATTAGGTCAGACACAGTTTCCGTGCCATAGCCGTAAAGACGAGTTTTGTTTAATTACATTTTTTTCTCCCTCTCTAAACACCCCGGGGTTGTTGACAGTACAAGGACAAGCTCTTTGTGTTGCTTCTTTTCAGGAAATATCATTAGACAACCTCGGTTACCTATATACATTTGTAACACTCCATTTCTGAGAGATATTATAATATTTGATAGGCCTATACTGGTGCATGAAGCTTCCATAGTGACATGTACAGTCCACGCTTCGCTGTGTGTCCGTGATTAATTTCATCTTTCCCTCAATGGTCAATTATTGAAGAGATCATTGAATTTCTCCGTGTTGCAGTAATCTGTCACTGAGACATTGACACATTCTAAGGATTTCTGATGCTTGTAAGAAGGCAAATTAACCCTAATTAATCTTTTGCGGGTGTCAGTTCATGGGGAGTTTAACAGAGTGCTTCTATTCTGGTGTCACGCAGGATCTGGCTTGATGGGAACAATCACATCTAAAGGACAATATTCAAAGAGAGCCTCTGGTTCCAGAAACTCCCACAACACTGCATACAGTATATAGAGGCATTGTCATAGTGAGTCCATACTAAATACTATTACCATTTGAATGTAGAATGTCGCTATTTCTGTATCGCATACTGACTGAACTCTTACACTTGAGTCGGTAGCTGTAGGCTACTGGTTTCAAATGGTTTGTATCCAATGCACTGCGTTGTGAGTGACATTGTGTGTGTGTGTGTATGTGTGTGTGTGTGTGTGTGTGTGTGTGTGTGTGTGTGTGTGTGTGTGTGTGTGTGTGTGTGTGTGTGCGTGCGTGCGTGCGTGCGTGCGTGTGTGTTGAGGGCAACAGGGGCTAAAATATACCCGTACAAGTTTGGTTTTATATAATTATATGCAATGATAATGCGTGGACGCAAGACATCACACCATGGCGCTATATATTTGAATTCCACTGCTGATAGAGTTTAAAAACTCATAGAAAAAAAACAGGCCCTTCTCCACTGCACCATAAAGATTCTGAGAACCGTTAATGACTGTTCCAATTGCATTTGGTTTCGCACCGTTTGGTGCGGAATGTTTAAACTGCCCAGTCGGCATGATTTAATTGCTCAGTATAACCAATAGAGTAGGAGGGTTTTATGACGTATAGTAGGCATTACATTTTTGGTTTTAGGCAATCATTATGAGTCAACACAAAACAGCTTCTCCAAATGCATTCTGACAGTGTTTAGACTCAAGTACTCAACTGTATGGTATCATATCATGATGGTTGATTACAGGCTATTCAGGTCATTAGCTCAGGTTCTTAGGCCCCAAACACACATATAGCCCCATACACACATACAGAACATGTGTTCTATATGCCTCATACACACATATCAAATGCATGTTATGTCTATGTTTGATGGCCGTCTCTATGCTTTTCCAATGGAAGTCACATGGTTTGACCACACTTTTTTGTTTGATGGCTGTGTTCTGCCATGTTCAAACCATGTGACTTCCATTGGAAAAGCATTGAGACGGCCATCAAACACAGACAGAACACAGAACATGTGTTTGATATTATGTGTGTTTGAGGCCTGAGGCCCCATACACACATTATCAAACACATGTTCTGCATCTTGTCTATGTTTAATGGCCGCCATAATGCATAATGGGAGCCATATTAAGGAAATGCATTATGGCGGCCATTAAATAAAGATAATTAAGATAGCTATGTGTTTGATATGTGTTTGGGACCTGAGGCCTCAATAGACCAAAGGGTGCAGATGCAGAATGTAAATGCAGACAGCCACTCAAAGCAGCTCCATGCAAAACACGGGATCTGAGGCATAGAGCACCGAAGTCTGATGTCACTTTCAGTAGTGCCAATACACAGGTTCATGTATTTTTTTATTTGCAGTGAAATCTCCATAGGGCGATTTTAGATCGCTTCATATAAGAACTGTGTTTGAAAAATAAACCGACCACCTTTCTGTCAGGGGAGTGGCTGCGCGTCATTAATGATGTCCATTCATATTTGATACAGCCAGTTTCTGGAGAAAATTGAATTAATGTGGCCGCAAAAGCCTTGAAACTACATATCAAGGCAATGTCGCTGCTAATATACGTCACGCCCAGCTGTCAACACATTGCGTTCCTGAGATTCCTCGTTGACGTAAGCTCAGCTGGTGGTGACTCGACTCGTACTAACCACGAAACATTAAATATCAATAAAATAAAAATAAACATAATTAACATTCAGTTTCTGTTGTGCGACGGGCAGATGCAGTCACACGCCTACCCGGAAATGTAGTGTCTGGGTTGTTTGGGTTGTTTCTAACGCTTTTTCTTTGGGTATATTTGTACATTTCCACCTTCAGTCAATGCTTCATATCCATATGAGTGAAAAGGCCGGGGTGATCGCTTTATTTTTCAAACACAGTCCTTATATGAGGCAATCTAAAATCCCCCTATGGGGATTACAATGCAAATAAAAAGTACACAAACCTGTGGATTGATGCCCTCTATGTCTGCCCAATCAAATTCCATTACTTAGTGACAGTGAAACAAGAACAGGGTTTACTGTTTAGCAGTGGCTCCTATTCTAAAATATGATGCTGCAGTTTAGATCGCTGACAAATCTTGCCTACTTAGTTAAATGTGCTATGGCAGGCCATATAACTCTCTCTCTCTCTCTCTCTCTCTCTCTCTCTCTCTCTCTCTCTCTCTCTCTCTCTCTCTCTCTCTCTCTCTCTGCCTTATCCAGCACCACAATCTGAATGGAGAACACTGTTTTGTGGTGTGGTATGTCTTGTGCTCTCCAGATTCATATATCATTATTAGTCCTACAACTATCCTTACTTTTTCCACCGTCTGCTCCTTTTTCTCTGTAGTGTAAACCCAGAAATTATGATTCTGACCCTGTTTTGCGCCTGCTATCCCAAAGCGGGAGAGGCATGAAACACCTAAAGTTTATTCAGATTAAAAGTGGTTGGTGTATTTATTTTCTACCAAGAACTGCAAATCTTCCAAATGTTTGTCTTAGAACTGTGATCTTCTATACGGTAGAATCACAGAGCTTTGAGCAAGACATCTATGCCTTGTCCTTTAAAAGTTATACAGTTGATTGATTTTGGCTGAAATATGATGTACTAATTGAAATAAAAGGGACACAACATCTGTATGACAACATCTGCAGGCATGAAACACCTGTGGTACTGCAGGCATGAAACAACAGTGGTCCCCGTCAGGGTGGTGCGCTCAGCCGAGCGTATCACTGGGTGTCGGCTGCCCAGCATGGAGGAACTGTACACTCAGAGATGCCTCAGGAAGGACCCCACACACCCCCACACAAAAAAAATTAAACTTTTATACTTAGTATGTTATTTAAATACTTATGTGTATCACCCAACGAAAGTTTTTCACAATGCTGTACCTGTACATCTATGTGACAATAAAACACATTGAACCTTGTACTAAAGTTTATTCAGATTAGGTATATATAAAATTGGTTGGTGTATTTATTTTCTACCAAGAACTGCAACTCTTCCAGTCAGATGTTTGTCTTCTGTGATCTTTTATACGGTAGAATCACAGAGATTTGAGCATGGGACATCTCCCATGGGACTTGCCCTTTAAAAGTTGATTGATTTTGGCTGAAATATGATGTACTAATTGAAATAAAAATATATACCGGTAATAATAATGATAATAATAATAATAATAATAATAATAATAATAATAATACAATGATTTGTTAATTCATTACACAAAGTGCGTGTGTGTCGGGTTGTGCATGTGTGTGTGCATGTGTGCATGCATGTGTGTGTGCATTACATTCTATGGCGTGCGTGCGTGCGTGCGTGCGTGCGTGCGTGCGTGCGTGCGTGCGTGCGTGCGTGTGTGCGTGCGTGCGTGTGTGTGTGTGTGTGTGTGTGTGTGTTAATCAGAGCTTTCAGAGGGTCGCACAGGTGTGAGAGTACACGCTGACTATGGTCACATGGGCTCTGGTTCCAGTCCAGATGGAGCCATGATGTGCTACACATGTTGGTGCTCTCCGTCCTCACGGCTTCCTGTCTTCTGTGTACACTCAAAAATAAAGTGAAAACTGAAATATAAAAAGAAAACGAGGGTCGAACGAGGTCGAACGAGAACATGTTTTCTGTGCTTGAGACACAAGGACACAAATGTATCAAAGTGCTTTGAACTTACAACACGTGCCTGTCTGAGCCTGTCTGAGCCTCTGCCAAGATTAAAGTAAATAACTGAAGGGAAAAGTTCAGAAGAACAAATTCTAAAAGAGAAACATTTTCTTGAGGTGGGAAATAAAATGCACTTTGGGAGTGAAGCAAACCTTTTGTTTCTCTTTTATAAAGCACAAGGACCTTGCATGTCAAACGTTGAACCGAACGTCAACTGCAGTTAATACTGTAAATGGTTTGCTAGAATTTGCAGTTGAAGAGACATGTGGAGTTTATTCCGATGCAAATTGGCCAGCCGATCTAAGATTTGAAACAAGGGAAAATGCAATTGTAATCGTTCAAGGTTTTTTATGATCCTTAGGGTCATCCAAATAACCTATTAAAAATGGTCAATTAAATAATTTGTGGATCATGGTAAATTCAGGGGTTGAGTGTTGGGGTACCCTCAACAATAATGCACAGTTTTCTATATTTCATTATGCTTTAAGTAGCATGTGTAAAACTATAGGGGTTTTCATGATTCTGAATCCATTGCTTGCAAGCATTAGCTTTGCACAAAAATCAGTCCTTGGGCTAAATCAGGCCACTTGTGATGACCTCATCATATTTTGTGATGACTGCTATGGCTGTTTTTAGCACCCCTTTTTAGCTTAGATTGACTGGCCTAGAAGGCATCAGAGAAGGAGAGGGCTGATATGCTTGCCCTTACAGGAAGCGACGAATGCCATAATCTATTTATATTCACTGAAGGAGGTGCGTGAGAGGAAAGGCCGTCCGTGGGGTCAACACAGCCATTAGGGTTCATTCTGCATTCTGCCTATTGTAGATTTGCACACAAATATCTTCTGTGCAAAGTTTCCATTTTGGCCTGAACGGTGACCGGAGACTGCACCACCGGGCAGTTGTGTAAAAGTACATTAAGTACATTTACTTTAGTACTGTACTTAAGTACAATGTACTTTACTTGAGTATTTCCAATTTCCATCATCATTCATCATTTATTTAACTCACGACCATGATCACATGGTTTGGAGCACAGATTCATAAAAGTATACAATCGAAAGTATACAATACATTACAGATTACACGATATCATAGACATATCGGAAGGCTTTCTCTATTCATACAGTGGAAGAACATTTTTCAGAAAAGCACCCAATTTATAGATTACTTGTTTTTCAGATTTTAGTAATGCAATTAAATTAAACATAGAAGGGTAGGTAAAAAATAAAGTGGCAGGTATTTTTTCCTGAAATTCATGCAGTATTCTTACATTCCAACAAAACATGATACTCATCTCCAATTTTGGCTTCATTACATAGGTTACAAATCCTCTGATTTCTTTCCAATCCTTTATATCTACCGATGACCTTTGGGATTCTTGTGTTGTTTAGCCTAAGGTTGCAAATAGCCTGTCTATTCTTGCGGTTTTCACATAGAAGGTATTTTTCTAGTTTGAACTCTTGTTTGTATTCAACATAGATGTCACATGATGTCATACTATTGAGTTCACTTTGCCACTTTTGCAAAAACTGGTCTTTCAACCTTTGTTCAACAGTTCCCTTCAACCAGTCAATGTTATTAATATATTTCTACTCTTGTTTGAGCCAGAAAACCCCAGACCAAAGAAAATCTACTGAATGTTAAAAACATCAGGGTTTTTTGGGGGGTACAATTGAACTGGTGGTGATCCACCTGAACTGAAGCCACACCCACAGCTGTTGTTGTATGATAAAAAGGGAGAGGTTAGGGGAGGGGATGATATTGTGATGTCACTATATCACTGTTTTTTTCATTGGCACAGTTCAGCCTCCAGGAAGAAACCCTAAATACAAAGGGAAGACACCATTGCACATACAGTAACAATCACAGCAAGGGGTCTAATGAAGTACTGTCACCTCATAAACACATGACATAACAACCACACCAAGGGGTCTAATGAAGTACTGTCACCTCATAAACACATTACATAACAACCACACCAAGGGGTCTAATGAAGTACTGTCACCTCATAAACACATGAAAAACTGGAAACAAATACAGAAATCACAGCACTCCATCTTTAACTGCGATTGCATAATGGGTCAAATCTCAAGAACCGAGAAGATGCAGAAAAAAACAAATTTTTGCATATCTGAGGGAATTGTGTTGTATTCATATATTCATATAATTCTTATTGTTGTTATCATAGTCATCAGATCCAACTAGCTCCTAGAAATTAGGCCAGAGCCATACAGTATGCTGACTGAAACACAGGAACTATATAATGGACAGTATTCAGTGGTGGAAAAAGTACTATTTTTTTTCCATATAGAGACTATAGAAATACGCTGTTACAAGTAAAAGTCCCGAATTCAAAATGTTACAAATACCAAGTCCCAAATTAAAAATTGCTTGAGTGAAAGTACAAACGTATTGGCATGAAAATGTACTTAAAGTACCTGAAGTAGCCTGGGCCATGGCTCAATGGTCCAGGCACCTTGGCTGGTAATCCAGTCTGGCAGTGTGCCGCAGGTTCGACTCCCGATCCCGACGGCCTTTACTGCATGTCATCCCCCCATCTCTCTCCCCATTTCCTGTCAGCCTACTGTCTGTCCCTCCATAAAAAAATAAAATAAAGGCAAAAGCCACAAAAAAACATTTAAAGTAAAAGTACTCATTATGCAGAATGTCCAATTTCAAGTTATCAAATGCATGAAAATCTACAAGCTATGCAAGCTCACAATCTACAAGCTCACAATGAAGTTGTCACTGTATGTTTTGTAATAATAATCAAAATCTACAAAGTAACTAGTAACTAAAGTCTTCAAATAAATGTAGTGAAAGTACAATATTTGCCTCTGAGATGTAGTGGTGTACAAGTAAAAGTACTTGAATTGGAAATACTCAAGTAAAGTACACATACCTCCACATTTTACTTTAGTACAGTACACAATGCGTTGCCAGTCTCTTTTTCCCACTGCAGAGTGTTTGTGTTTGCTCATTTGGCTGCCTCGTTCTTCTAAAATATAATTTTATTGTCACGCCTTGAAAAGGGAAAGGATTTTTTGTGTCTAAAATGTTTTGAGCTGCAAGTGTATTATTTGAAACACAAGTTAGCCAGCTATTATATTTATACGACTTCAATATTCCAGATGCATGTTTGCATGTTCTCCCCGTGTCCCCTAGGGTCTGCAAGTTGGCAGAGGAAGTGTAGAGTCCAGGAATACATTAGATAATGAACCTTTAGCTAAGCCCCGCCCTCTCCCACTTAGACACTCCCACTTGGACACTTTCCAGCCGGGCTCATTCATTCCAATATAAATATCATGGAATTTACACATTAAATACTGGTTCATTTTTGGAAACAGACCTTCAAAATCTCTTTCAAATCCGTCAACAAGGCCTGCCATATGCACTGGAAAAATATCTGCATGGCATTTCTTTTTTAAAACAATGTCTGATGATAATAGTTTATTTTGGTCCTTTTAAGCACAATACATCACAATAAATAACAAAAAATGTTGCAGAAGAAAATAACGGACCAAAAGGGTGTAGGCTGAACACCTGTGGGACAAATTGTGAGTACTTTATATTTGAAATCTGAATGTTTATATATGTATACGTAAAAGTTGTAAATGTAGCGAGCGCCAAAAACAGGGTGCAGTTAAGTCATGACTGTCATGATAATCATCATGGCAGTCATGTTTCAGGGCTAGGGCTGGCATAGAGTAGTGGCGAGGCCCCCCTGCTGACTGATTGACTGAGTCGCACCCCATTATTGAAACATGTATGCATGACAGACGCTCTCCTCATGCTGTGTGCAAATGTTTGTGTGTGTAGTGTCGGGACCCCATTTGTTCGCATTCTGCTATTTGTTTTGTCACATGCTTAATTAGGCTTGTTTGTCTGCCCTGTTGTTGCCTCCATATATCTATATTATTTAAACAGAGCTTCACTCACTCTCTGTGATTTCTGTGAAATTGCAGATTCAACTGTCTAACTGCACAAACAGAGATGTTAAGTTGAGCAAGAAAGTATTCTGTTAATTGGTGTTACCATTTTTATGGTGTAGCTACTATGGGGGTGTGTGTGTGTGTGTGTGTGTGTGTGTGTGTGTGTGTGTGTGTGTGTGTGTGTGTGTGTGTGTGTGTGTGTGTGTGTGTGTGTGTGTGTGTGTGTGTGTGTGTGTGTGTGTGTGTGTGTGTGTGTGTGTGTGTGTGTGTGTGTGTGTGTGTGTGTGTGTGTGTGTTTCTTCTGGGGCTAATCTCAGCAGTGGTATCAGCGCCAAATGACTTATGCATGATGCCGCGAAAGTAATGTATAGCTGTAATGAGCACTATTGAAGAATATAAGAATAAAGAGAACAACATGGCAATCCTAATCCTATACAGTCAATACGTATAAGACTGTGCTATTTATATACATAGCACATGCGGATATAAATAGCAAAGTCTGTCAGTGTCTGCAGTGACAGTGAGAAGAAGAAGAAGAAGAAGAAGAATTCATGTGGGGGGGGGTTGCAAAAATGACGAACTGCATCGGGCTGCCGAGCGCTTAGGCCGTTGCTAATGTTAATGCCGGTGTAAATGTCGTGGCGTCGTCCATGTCTGTTGCTAAACAAAGGCAGATGCCTAATTCAAGAGAGGCTTTGCTGAGAATTGTATCCACTCTTCAGTTCCTTTCAGTCCAGGGATTGGCCATTAGAGCCCAAGTCAGGCATGCCCACATATGGAGTCTCTGCATATGTCATTGTGACGTGGCCAGTTCTGTGTCAGGCATGCCCAAATATGAAGTGTCGTGATGTCAGAACAGGCCAGCTCCTTATACGGAGATATAGGGGTGATCAGGTCCAGAGCCCGGGCAGAGGCTTTTGTGCTGGTTCTGCATGGACAACTGGCTATCCGACGGACTCGACACCGGGCACTGCACTCCCTGTGGGGGTGTGGAACGCATGTGTGGGATTTTAAGTCAGTGGGGCGAACGGTTTTCGAGTTATGTGGATTACAGACGTACACACGTACATAATACGTAAAGAGACTTGGTGCATTTATAGATAAGAGATTTGGGGCTATCTTGCCCTTAACCCTTATCCCTAAACTAATTTATCTTTTTTTACTATTTTAATAAACCTTTTAAAATAGTTCAAATAGCCTTGATGTAGATCGGCTAGTTGAACTATTTAAAAATGTTTTTCAAAATAGTAAGAAATGGCAAATATGTTTAGGGATAAGGGTGGCGCAAGATGGAGCCCACGTGCGTAAATAACCGAGGGAGGGAGCGACCGGCACAATTATAATACAAGTTCAGGTTCAGCACCTTGGGCAGTGATAAGAAATCAGCGCCGCTACAACATGTTACAGCATATGGCCTGGATAAAGAAACAAGCGTTGAGCCTAGATACTAACCTGACACTGCCAGATCCAAGAAGCTTGCTACACAAGTTTGTTTCACAGCTTATTGGGATCTGGGATCTCGGGAGGCAATTCGATGACGGGGCTGTTTTTTTTTTTCAAGATACTTGGTAGATGATTGGATGGGACCGTCTGTCTATCACCGTGTGGGCGTGCAAACACAACCAATCATATTGACGTGTCTATATAGCTTCACATCCGGTTTCGCACATATCCCGCCCTTAGCTCACGCTGATTGGTTCGAACCACGAGTGGTTCGGCGTTAGCACAACTCCCTGAGAGATCAAAGATGGTTGCGGTGTTGGGGAACATGGTTACCCAATACCACCCCCAGCTGGCAAAGTCAGGTTACCTACATACGGGATTGAGACCCAATGCTCCGGTGTTTGCCAGAGGGAACGAAAGGGGGAATGTGTGAATGACAAGAAATGGCGTGCTAGAAGGGTCATAGGTTTCTATTTCAATGAGCCCCATGTACTAGGCTCGCCTTGTGTGGAGGCAGTCAGTGGTGGAACAAGTACGCAATTGTTGTACTCCAATACTGCAATTTTGAAGTATAAAAGTCTGGAATTCAAAAGTATTGGTATAAAAATGTACTTAAAGTACCAAAAATAGAAAGTATACTCATACAGAATGTCCCATGATTTCACAAGTCCATGAATTGGAGTGATTTTTTATTTATTTATATTTTGAAAATAGCCGACCTACAATCTCACAATGTGTCGCATCGCAACGCATTGATCCCCGCCTCCTCCTGGGTTATAATGTCTCGTGTATCCAGAGATAATCAAATATATCTACATAGCGTCTAATTATTATTATTATTATTTTAGCTGAGACTAGCTGAGAAATGATTTAGAATGGAACTGAAAATGCAGTGAAACAAATGATAAATAACTGCTGATGTATGCACACTGCAGACTGCACAATGCTAATTTAGCTCTTGTTTGGAGACTCTTCACAGTTTAATCAACAATCTGAGATGTATGTGTTCCTAATGACACATGACCTTCTATACTGTACCGGAGAGTGTCTCTAGGCCACAGAGCAATAACAGATGATATTTACTCACCGTATTGCCTCGGAGGTCCTGATATTAACCCAGAGAACGACGTATTTACAAGTCAATGCCAATGCCATTCAGAGTGCTCGCAAATCAATGACAGCATTTGTGTGAAGCCCTTCGAAAAACAATGTGTGATGTGAATATGTGGAAAAATAATGTTGTGCTTTATGATGGAAAAATACTGGTGCCAATTTGAGGTTAACAAAGTTAATATATTCCTGGTGCCCATTATTATATCGGTGAGCAACATGCGCAATTCAGTGGCATTACTATTATCAGCGTTACGAGAATAGCACAGCTTGGGTACAATAACTAAGACGTGTGGATATACTAGAAGCTGATGTTATACAGTAGGCTTAGCGCTCCACCTCAGCAATAATCCTTCTCCCCGGTCGTGCACTTTGTAAAGGGGACAAGGGCCCTCGACTGATCTCCGCTGGGCTCACTTGTTATTACTGTGTACTGGGTTCTGTTTCCAAAACAAATTGTTACAGTAACTTCTTGGTTCACACATGTTTTTTTGTACGTGGCTGTGCATGTGCGTGGGTGGGTGGCTGTGTGCGCACTTACGTGTGTGCAGTTGCACTGTGCAGTGCTATACTCAATTGTTGTCTTAAGTATAAATGTAATGGGGCCAGGGCCGTGGCTCAGCGGTCCAGGCACCCTGGCAGTCTGGTCTGGCAGTGTGCCGCGGGTTCGACTCCCGTTCCTGGCGGTCTTTACTGTATGTCAACCTGCTATTTTTCAAAAATTGCGAAAATGTGGCGCAGATCTAATATATATTCTTTCTAAACTCAAATCTTGCTTCTGGGGGGTCCCTGGAACAACATATTTTCAGATGGGGGTCGGAGGCCACATAAATATAATGTTTGGGGTCCTTGAGATGAAAATGTTTGAGAACGACTGACTGTTAGAAGATATTTGTAGAATCGTCCTCAGGTCTAAATGGGTTAATACACTACCATCAGTGGTGTGCGGCCGTGTTGCGTGTTGCTCCTATAGACAAATTCACAGAGGCTTGCCTGGGTGCGGCCATTACTGAGGTGTACCATTAAGCGCAGCAGCACTGATTAGCTACACCTGGCCTACGGAGCACCTGCTCCATGGATTACCCCTCAGTAATCAGGGCACCCCTCTGTGAATTCGTCTATAAGCACTTTGTGCAGCAACAGCTCAAGGTTGCACTGGCATTATCTCGACGGCAGTATGTATTTGTGCAGGTACTGTAGGTAGACGACGAGTTTATTGTGCTTGAAACGGATGACGTGCATGCAAAGATAAAAGTGAGTCACTGGTGGCGCCGAGGAGGAGGAGAGGTAAATTATCTCATTACACAACAGCAGCCACAAACATCTCTTCCTGTGGCGATGCAGATCAACAACCCTGCCCCCATATCCTCACACTCGCACGCACGCACGCACGTTAGGCACTGGCCTACTTGGAACGATGCAAGTTGGAAATGCATGCACCAATGCACCCAGAGTCATTATGTCTGTGTCCCGTGTATGCCCATGTATGGAGTTCTTTGTCATGAGGCATGCCCAAATATGGAGTCTATGCAGATGTCAGAACAATCATTGTGATGTCAGAACAGGCCAGCTCCATATAGGGGTGATCAGGTCCATAGCCCGGGCAGAGGCTTTCGTGCTGGTTCTGGACAACCAACCGGCTATCTGACGGACTCGACACCTTGCACTGCACTGCACTGCACCATTCAGAATGGGAACCCCTTTTGCTGTTTTAAGCGTTATGTTATTGAAAAATAGCAGATCTAATAGCAGATCTACAAGCTCATAGTACGGCACCGAGTGCTGCGCTACGAGCTTGTAGATCTGCTATTTTCTTTTAATCGTGAAAATGTGGCGCAAATCTTTGATTATATATTCTTTCAGAGCGAACATTTCAACTCAAATATTTGCTTCTGGGGAGGTCCCCATGGGACAACATATTTTCAAATTGTGGTCGGCAGCCAAATACACATAATTCTGGGGGTCCTTGACATGAGATATTGAGCATCACTGATATAGAAACATACAGGAGGTATTTCAGAAAACAGTCAGGATTTGGAAGCCTTTTTATTTATTTATATTTAGACGTCAGGCAAAATGGGTTAAGGGAGGAGGAGGGGGAGGGGGAGGGGGCCCAGGCGGTGGCATAACCGTCTGGGCATCCGACTGGTAATCCAGTCGCAGTGTGCCGCGGGTTCGACTCCCGAGCCCGACACGGCCTTTACTGTATGTCTTCCCTCCATCTCTCTCCCGTTTCCTGTCAGCCTACTGTCTGTCCCTTCAAAAAATAATAATAATAATAAAAGGCGTAAGCCGCAAAAAAATATCTTAAAAAAAGGGGGGAGGGGGAGGGAGGGGGAGGGGGGGGTACAGGAGGACTGCCAAATGTGGAGGTCTGTTGGACGCCCGAGGGATGGAAGGCAGAGTGATCAGGAAAATGGCCTCAGAGGGGAAAGGATTTTTTTTTATTGCCGCTGTGATGTATGGATTATGGCTTTTTAATGGTCTGCTGTATACCTCCACAGAACTGTCTGGGAGAGGGGGGAATTTGTGGCGCCTGCATGGGAGTCTTATTGCTTGGCTTACGGGGATGCAGGGGGAGAGAAAGATGCAGCCCCAGAGACATGCTGTCTCCGTGTGTGTATACGGATAATGAGGGAAGACTTCTATAGGTTGATTTAGACTAATATATATTGTGGAATGTAAGTATCCAGAATGCTAGATATAACGCCAGCCCTTTTTTTTGGACGGTCGCCGTATCAAAGAGACAGTTGAAATTCGGTGCCATATGATAACATGTCACAGTTAACCGCCGATATTTATTGTTGAACTATAAAATCTATGAATAATGGCATTGTTGTGTCTGTGGGGGGGGGGCGGGGGCTTTTGGCTCACAGCCTTACACTGTTTCCAAATGCCTCTGCCTATACTGTCTGTAGATTGGAAATGCTGAAAAGTCGTAAAAAATATGTGGCCGATGTCCTGCCTCCCCCGTACTCCTGTGTCACATTGGCTGTCGCGCATCCTGCTGCAAATCAAATGAGCCAAAGACTATCTAACTTTGCTGAGGTAAGCAGAAGAAAAAATATATTTTTGTGAACAAAAATGTCATTTCATGTCAATGTTATTTCACCATGGTTGGGTCGGGCTGGGTGAGTTCGGGTTTGACATTATTTATATTCTGTCCATATCTGGTTACAACTCGGAAGGGGCTGAGTCGGCTCTACCGAACTTCACACCACGGCTTGACACGGCAACTCGTGGCCCTTTGGGGCCGCTCGGTGTTGTCTCCCGTGGCTGAAGTTTGGTACAGTATAGCGACGGCGCCCCTCTGTCATTGTCTATGGGGAGGATTTCAGTGTCATATGTACGGACTCTCTCCTCCACGACTTCGCCTCGAGATCCTGTCCATGAAAATCACAAACAGGATAGGTGACAATGCGCAGCCCTGGCGGAGGCCAACAAATCCGACTCACTCCCGAGCACACGGACACAGCTCTCGATTTGGGAGTACAGAGATTCGGAAGGCCCTCACCAAGGTCCCCCTCACACCATACTCCTGCAGCACCTCCCACAGGACCTCCCGGGGGACCAGGTCATATGCCTCCTCCAAATCCACAAAACACATGACCACAGACCGCATATGCATACTCCCAGGCCTTCTTCAGGATCCCTGCAAGAGTATAGATCTGGTCAGTTGACCCTCCTTTCCAGAATTGCAATTCCGTGCTATTTCACTGCGTGTTTGGGTGAGAACTGGGTAGGTATATTCTGTATGCCTACAGCAGATTAGTAGGTGCAGTCCAGTGCTCCTATCAGTACACCACTGGTGTTATCACTGTATGTCAGCACTCATTTATTTCCCCACATTGAGATGCAGTCCTATGATCATTATTTACAGGATTGCTGCTCCATCCATTTTAAAGCACCTTGACACGGTGTACCATTCTGCCCGTAGATGGGTCACTGGTGACAGTTACGGTACCCATCATTGTACACTCTATGGGAACAAAAGCTTATCCTCTCTGTCCGAGAGGCGTGACAAGCACTGGTATTTATTTATTTTCAAAGCCATAGGTATTGAGCAATTTGTTTTATAGGGATGTATAATATATGTGACCATACCATTAACATAAGGCAAAAAAAATGTAAAAAACATAAATAGATACCTTTATTATCCCGCGGGGGGAAATATGTCGCCCAGAGGCGGCACACCAGTTAACGTTACAACATACAAGTAAGGGACAGGTCGAAATTTAAGTAGGAGTACCCCTGGAGGAAATGTATGTGCCCTGATATAAAGTACCATCACCCTCCCTCTGAATGAAAATTTTAATTCAGTCCCTTCCCCAAGTGATTAAACAAAAATGAAGCACCCTCCCCTAACATGACATATACCTATTATGCCTAAAACCCTAATCTTTATTTCTAACTAAACATCAGTAAAATAAATTGTCAGTTACTAATGTAGCAATAGTTTCGGCTCATGTTACTATTTAGCTGGTCACACAAAATATTGGGTATATAGTTTTAAACTTTAAACTAAAACTAATAAAAATCACACACGTGTGAACTGAGTGTTGCAATCCCCCCCCCCCCCCCCTCTCTCTCTCTCTCTCTCTCTCTCTCTCTCTCTCTCTCTCTCTCTCATTAGGGACACAGCACTACCCTTTTCTCTGTTTCTGGCGCCCCCTACTGGTATAAATAAGTCACATACTCGCGCTCATTTACACAGGTACACAGGTACACGGACATTGCTGGTTGTAGAAACGATATACCAAATATGTTTTTGTTTTGTTGTGATGTCATGGGGCAGCCTGTGCCCTAAATATATTGTACAAATGACATCATTATTATTCCACACAATGATTCCAAGAGGTTTAAATAATATATTTATATTTATATTGACACTGCATTGTTTGTCACCTGTCTCCCCTCTGCAGGGCTGGCATTCCTCTCTAGATTGGAGGGTGCCAAGTACTGTGGAGGAGGAGGGGTGTGTGTTCCTTTTATGTTGCACTTTCATTGTATTATGTTGTCTTATGCTCTGTAAATTAAATGTGTGAAATGTAGTTGAATGTATATTCCTCTAAAAGATAGTAATGTGGAAGAATTACTCGTAGGCCTTAGATAGCCGTGTGGTTGAGTAGATAATTTACCACCTAATAATAGGGGATGGTTTTCCCCACCTGGTTAAGAGTAGGATTGCTGCAGGTGAAGGCAGTTCAGTCTCACTTGAGGCTAGTCGTGAAAGAGCAACATGTTAGAACTGTGAGCCAGGGCCTCATCGCAGGAGGCATTTAAGCCTGTAACAGTTAGTGTTTGTTATTCTCTTAAGTGTTCATTGTGTCTCCTATTTGTGGAACGTTATGGTCGTTTGGCCAGTAGTTATTATTTATTTTTGTATTTGCACTGTCTAAAAACACTTTTGGAGGTAAATAAAAGGCCTGAAACGTGTTTGTGGACCTGTCTACTCCTTGGAGCCTCTTTTAGCCTTTTTGGCTATAGGTGGCCCAGCCTTCATCCAATCAGGATAGAGAGGGGCCTTCCGCCAATCATGATCGAGAGGGGGCGGGCTGTGCTGTTGGCATGCTGCACGTCCCCCCACTGTAGTCCGTGCATGTGCACATCTTGTTACCGGGGCGGACCAGGGGTTTTTAAAAATCACCAAATCACTGAATGCTCCTTTAAAGAGTGCCACGATTTATTTCCACCCTAAAACATGATCATCAGGTATTATTATAATATAAGGAGGAAGAACATTTTCCAAAAAGTGTACAGTATTTGTTAAAATCATGCTTGTATGTGGACACGCCCACCAGTTCATTAAGTATGCCTGGTTTCCCTGGTGGGTGGTGATGGGTGGTGATCCACCTGAACTGAAGCTGCACCCACAGCTGTAGTTGTATGATAAAGGGGGAGGGGTTAGGGTCAGCTGATAGTGTCATGTCACTATATTACTGTTTATTTCATTGGCAAGGGTTCAGCCTCCAGGAAGAAACCCTAAATACAAAGTTAGTACGCCATTGCAGAAACAAACGACTCCAGGGTCTATAATGAAGTACTGTCACCTCATAGACAAATAAAAAACTGGAAAACTCGATTCGCTAATAACGGCCATCGTCCTTGATGTGTGTGGCCTGTGTGCTCATTGCAAGTGGAAGTTCGGCAGACACACACACACACACACACACACACACACACACACACACACACACACACACACACACACACACACACACACAATTCTATCAAGTATGTTGAAACAACAACCATAAATGGCCTAGCTGCGATATTGCAATGGGAACCAAAAGCAACAATACAAATGTCTGTTCCTGTCCAAAATACACCACATAACAAAACAAAATAATTATACTCCCCAACAAACGTGACCAAACTTGACACATAGTAAGTCATTTGATCTTCTTTTTTTCATGTCATATGAAAGCAGGGAATCATAGCTTCAAATTCAATTCCAGCTCTGACATTTATTTCAGACATGCTCTAGTATGTTAAGAGTCTGTCTGCAGCTATTAACTCATTTGGGATTAACTCATTTTGGCTGCGACGCGTTGTGAGCTTGTAGATCGGCTATTTTGTGTAAAATCAGTCATTATGACGGCAACAAGGCCAAATATGTAATAATACCTGATGAACATGTTTTGCACTTGCAAGTCTCGAACCCTAAAACCCTTCCGCGCACTCAACGCTTCACACGTCCTTCACACGTTCTCTCTTCTGGCTCCAAAACTATGGAATGCACTATACCCATTACAATCAGAACTGCAGCCTCACTCCCAATCTTCCGCCATAGTCTGAAAGCCCACCTCTTCAGACTCCATCATGGCCCGTAGCACTTGCCCTAGCCCGACGACCTTAAAGGCGTATGCAAAGGTCCAACTTATGTAACTTAGATAGCATTTTATGTAGACATAGCACTATAAAGTATACATGCATAGTTTCATTATATAGATATTCCACTGCCCCCCCCCCTCTCCACAAGGAGGGGCAGTGCACCAAAAGCATTATGGTCATTGTAGGAGTTCAACAATCCAGTCAAACCATATATTACCCTATTCATTATTTTTCTGGCCATCTACTACCAATGTACTGTACTGTAACATTGAGTGACTGTAGTTTATTCCAGCGGTGAAATGTAACCCTTTTAACAACGTGAACTTCAGGCTACAGAACGCGGCATCTCCTTGTGCACATCATGCATCATTTTACATACATATAAGCCCCTCCATCAACTGCATATATAAAGGCATGCATGCACCCATTCTGGAGGTGCCATGGGGGAAAAGTCAAAACGTGTCTTCTTCTAATTGGAGCTTCGTATCGATGCACAGACTAAAACATGGCGTGGTTATTGCATAAAGGCATTTATGAGTTGAAACTTGTATTACTGTGTGTAAAGTTTGACTGTTCTTTTTGAGAGAGAGAGAGAGAGAGAGACACAAGTCTGCAGTTTTAATTAAATAAAGGTCTGCACATAGCCTGGAGAATAATTGGTTTGTCTGTGAAAGTGCAGTAGTCCTGTCTATCATTGCAGGCATTTAGCTGGCTGACGGCAGCACTTGGGACATCAAACACTCTGGATGAGGAAAACAATGTGTAAAAGTAACCTGTACCATGTTGCAAGATCAAGAGAGCGAATGCAACGATGTGCGTGCGTGCGTGCGTGCATGCGTGCATTATTTATATATATATAATGATAGAGTGGCCCTTCTTCCCACTATAGAATAGTGATGGCCAGTTGACACCGATCCATGCAGGCCGAAACGCGTTTGGTCGTTTTTTTTTTTCAACCCTTGTTTTTAAAATCTGATTGTTCTACCTCAACTGCACAGAGCTGCATTGGATCCTCTTTAAAGTTGTATTATTATTATTATTATTATTATTATTACCTCAACTGCACAGAGCTGCATTGGATCCTCTTTAAAGTTGTATTATTATTATTATTATTATTATTATTATTATTATTATTACCTCAACTGCACAGAGCTGCATTGGATCCTCTTTAAAGTTGTATTATTATTATTATTATTATTATTATTACCTCAACTGCACAGAGCTGCATTGGATCCTCTTTAAAGTTGTATTATTATTATTATTATTATTATTATTATTATTATTATTATTATTATTATTACCTCAACTGCACAGAGCTGCATTGGATCCTCTTTAAAGCTCGCCACCTTCTCATACCTCCTCCCACATTGATCTTTACTCAAAGGTGTAGAACTTTTAAAGCACTCGTGTGAAACCCTCTACAAAGAGCACCTGTCTGCACTTTTCTACATAAAGGACCCAGGAAGCGCTTCTTATTTTCTTTTTAGTGATGTTATTCTCTCTCAAGGCACGCACACGCACACACAAAGGCACATGTGCACGGGTCGACGGTATATGCCTGTGTCTTCAGAAGTCAATAATATGGGGCATTTAAGACTGAACGGAACTGCAGATGTGACCTGCAGATGCGAAGACATTTCATTAAGAGGTTCAAACGGGATGCTTGCCTCTATATAAGAGGCATTTGGCATTTAATGTCCTCTCGGCGAACTCTGTGAGCACGTCTTCATCATGAGAGAGGAGGGTATGGATATATATAGCTAGAGAAGGGGTGGGAGAGAGAGAGAGGGAGAGGGAGAGGGAGAGAGAGAGAGAGAGAGAGAGAGAGAGAGAGAGAGAGAGAGAGAGAGAGAGAGAGAGAGAGAGAGAGAGAGAGAGAGAGAGATGTGACAGGACACGGAGACAGACTAAAGGAGAGAGCTGTATTTGAAGAGAGTCTGCTGTCTGCCAACCCCCGCTGCATACACAAGTCACCTGTGAAAATCGAAGACATCCTTTTTGGTGTTGAGCTCAAAGTGTTTCCAGAGACATGGACACATGCGCCACACTCTGAATGGCAAAACAAGGACATTAAATATTGATTCCCCCATTTATTTCAATTTTATTTTGTATTATTTGTTTTGTGTGTATTTTCAGGGCATGAGCCCAATTCCACTCTCACGGAAGACAATCTGAATGAATGATTCTCCTTTTGGAACAGAAACTGATACACAAATATGCCTTTAACCAATTTAGGCCTGAATTTAAAAGAAAAATCTTCTAAATCCTGACAAATACCTGAAATACCTATGTTTCTATATCAGTGGTGCTCAATATTTCATGTCATATCATGACGCCATTAATTATATATAATTGGCCACCGACCCCCATTAGAAAATATGTTGTTCCAGGGACCCCCCCAGAAGCAAAGATTTGAGTTAAAAACATTCGCCCTGACAGAATATATATTCAATGATTTGCGCCACATTTTCACGATTTTTCTAAAATATAAATATAACATGTAGATCTGCTATTCTTCAATAGCTAAAGTATAACAATGCTTAAAACACCAAAAGGGGTTCCCGTTCAGAATGAGGTAACTTGTATTTTGTTTCCTTTGGTGACCTTTCTTTCTATTCGTGGATGTTATATTAGTTATATTAAGAGTTATATTAATACAGAGACTCAAATGATTGAACTCACTAGCTGTGCAGAGATGTATAGCAAGTTGAATGTGGAAGATACCTTGTACCAATTACCCTGCTTGTATTTGTACAACGTTATCCACCTTTCCCATATAATTCCCGTATAATTAAACGCATGGTCTATTGGGTTTCTTATTGAACAAAGTATTCTCTGTAGAGATAGATCTGATGTGACCTGATCTGATGTGACCTGATCTGAGCTGACTTACAGCGAGGCAAGAGCTGCAAGAGTAGTACAAAATGATGAGTTTCAATTGATTTCCCCTGACAAGTAACTTGAATGCTGTTTAGTTTAACAGTATGATCTATTTAAGCAATTTCCAAGCTTGGGACACCAAGCTGGCACAGGGCTCCACAGGTGGGCCATGCGCCTATTGAAATTGGGCCCTCAAGCACTTGACAAATCACTAATATTGTAAGGTAATGTAATGCATTATAAAAAGTAATGATTATGAAATCTCATGCTATTCTTCTATTTCAAATCGTTGAAAATGTGTCATGACCGCTATATTGGAACTTGATTCAATTTGATCCAAGCCGGGAAAAAGGGCGACGCACATGTGTGTTTATCAATGTCGGATAAGTACGTAAGTAAGTAAGTACATTTTATTTATAGAGCACCTTTCGAAACAATGTTACAAAGTGCTGTACAACAGGTAAAACAATCATGTTAAAACAAGGGCACGAAACAAACAGTAGAAGGTAAAACATTAAAATGCAACAAATCAAGCAAAGAATATATATCATAAAATAAAGTGCTGGCGAAATAAAGAAGTTTTTAACAATCTCTTAAAACCGTCGACAGACTCTGCATTTTTCAGTTCAAGGGGCAGGGCATTCCACAAAGTGGGGGCGACCACTTCAAATGCGCGATCATCCTTCGTTTTGAGTCTGGTTGTAGGGATAGACAGAAGACCTTTATCGGAGGACCTGAGTGAACGTGTGTTAGGTTTAGCATGCAGTAATTCAGAGATGTAGATTGGAGCCAGTCCGTGTAATGCTTTGTATGTTATTAAGATAATTTTGAAATTGATCCTGGATTTGACGGGCAACCAATGGAGTGTAGCAAGTACGGGAGTAATATGAGATCTGCAGGGTGTGTTTGTTAGGATCCTGGCAGCTGTATTCTGTACTAGTTGAAGTTTATGGATTGAGGAGGAGCTGAGGGTAGTGTAGAGTCCATTGCAGTAGTCGAGGCGGGAGGAGATGAAGGCATGGATGATTTTTTTCTAGATCTTGGGGGGTGAGAACTGGCTTGATTTTAGAGATATTATGGAGGTGAAAGAAACAGGACTGGGTGACCTTCTTGACATGGGATCCCCCCCCCCCCCCCCCCCCACCCCATACAGCACAGGTTGGGACCCGCTGAGCACTCTAAACTGTGTATAGTCATTCATGACTGCACTGTATGTGCTGGAAGACTATTATTATACAACAATCGTCACCATCGTAATAGCTGCCATTGCACAAAGTGCTCCACACACCGAGGGAGGAGAAGTGTCCACATATGGCAGCTCTTCATCCCATCCAAAGCCTGATTCACTGCATTGCACTAATTATTATGTGAAATGCCATACATGTGGGAGGAAGAGACATTATACAAGCGTGAGTGCTGTACACTACAGCGCCATCAAAGTTGGATTTGAAGAGGATGCCATACGAAGCGTAGCTGATGCTGGTGACCCGTATCTATCTATCTATCTATCTATCTATCTATCTATCTATCTATCTATCTATCTATCTATCTATCTATCTATCTATCTATCTATCTATCTATATAGCATCAATGACAGATGTGAGACATTCATCAAAGCTGGCACTATAGACACCTGCACACTGCCTTGCTCGGCAGGCCTGTAAGCAATAGCCAGGTGGCTTGTGGTATGTCTGGAAAAGGCTCAGGCTCTCCTTCAGTCTCTTGAGCAGGCCTCCATCTGTGTTGGTCTTTATCTCAACGAGACGAAAACTGAATATGTAAATAATATATGCAAATCCAACAATAACAACATTATAAAAACTTAACTTAACTCCTCTGAAACAGGTTGATGACTACAAGTTTTTGGGATCATATATATTTTCTTCCCAAAAATACTTTCAAACTAGGAAGGGTATGGCCTGGTCAGCCTGCAATGACATGCATAAGATCTGGTCATCCCAGCTTAGTAAGTGTTCAAAGTAAAAATATTTATGACGACCGTCGAGCTGATTCTACTCTATGGCTCTGAGACATGGACACTTAATAATAATAAATTAGAGAAACGGTTGGATGGCACTTACACCGCCTTCTAATGAGAGCGCAAAATCTCTCTTGGAAGAGCCACCTAACGACTAATTTAATATATACGGCAACCTTCCCTGTGTTTCTTCATTAGTCCGATCCAGAAGAACACAGTTTGCTGGCCACTGCTACAGAGCTGATCATGAGGTTATATCTTCCCTTCTTCTCTGGAAAGTCTGGCGTGGCATTGTGAAATCCATGATCTCGACCGCGGTCCAAAAATGATGATGAAGAGTTGTTCTCCGACCTTTCAGGCCATAACACCCTCCAAAACAAACAAACAAACAAACAAACAAACATATTGGAACTGGAGACCCACCCCCACCTCACCCTCAGCACTTGAGGCACAGGAATTGAGGCATTACATTTAGTTTGACAAGTTGTTGACAAGTTTGACAACTTGTCAACTTATCAAACAAATATGTTTGATATTTTTTTCTAGTATAGTTTGCTGATTTCATTTGACTCAGTATTGTAGTGACTCATAGTCATTACATGGTGCTGAACGGACAACTCCCTGTATACACTACACTGTTAGATGTAGTGACTCTGTCCTTGGTGCTGAAAGAACAGCTCCCTGTATAGACTATGTTAAATGTAGTGACGCTGTCCGTGGTGCTGAAAGGACAGCTCCCTTTATACACTATGTTAAATGTAGTGGCGCTGTCAGTGGTGCTGAACGGACAGCTCCCTTTATACACTATGTTAAATGTAGTGACGCTGTCCGTGGTGCTGAACGGACAGCTCCCTTTATACACTATGCTAAATGTAGTGACGCTGTCCGTGGTGCTGAACGGACAGCTCCCTTTATACACTATGTTAAATGTAGTGACGCTGTCCGTGGTGCTGAACGGACAGCTCCCTTTATACCCTATGCTAAATGTAGTGACGCTGTCTGTGGTGCTGAACGGACAGCTCCCTTTATACACTCTCTGTAGTGACTCTGCCCTTGGCACTGAAAGGACAGCTCCCTTTATATAATATGTTAGATGTAGTGACGCTGTCCATGGTGCTGAACGGAAATAATATTAAGCATTAGTGAGGACCAGAGTGTTATATGCTTGCATATGTTCACATTTCACTCATATATTTTTTATCCCACGATTTTGTAACCCATTTTTCACCCCTGTGTCAGTCATCTACTGTGATCCTGGGCTCTACACACTTTTTGTGTGAATTTCAGCCTCTGTGGGGGGTGTTGATATGCAAATATCATGACCAATGGCATTGAAATGGCATTGCAATGAACATCACTGATGACGTTTAGGTGAAAAAAGAACAGAAAAAAATAAAAATAATTGAGTAATTAATTAAATTAAATTTGTTGCTAAAAAGCAACTCTGGGTGCTAGAGGGTTAAATGTAGTGACGCTGTCCGTGGTGCTGAAAGGACAGCTCCCTTTATACACTATGTTAAATGTAGTGACGCTGTCCGTGGTGCTGAACGGACAGCTCCCTTTATACACTGCTAAATGTAGTGACGCTGTCAGTGGTGCTGAACGGACAGCTCCCTTTATACACTATGTTAAAGTAGTGACGCTGTCCGTGGTGCTGAAAGGACAGCTCCCTTTATACACTATGTTAAATGTAGTGACGCTGTCCGTGGTGCTGAACGGACAGCTCCCTTTATACACTATGCTAAATGTAGTGACGCTGTCAGTGGTGCTGAACGGACAGCTCCCTTTATACACTATGTTAAAGTAGTGACGCTGTCCGTGGTGCTGAACGGACAGCTCCCTTTATACCCTATGCTAAATGTAGTGACGCTGTCTGTGGTGCTGAACGGACAGCTCCCTTTATACACTCTGTAGTGACTCTGCCCTTGGCACTGAAAGGACAGCTCCCTTTATATAATATGTTAGATGTAGTGACACTGTCCATGGTGCTGAACGGAAATAATATTGAGCATTAGTGAGGACCAGAGTGTTATATGCTTGCATATGTTCACATTTCACTCATATATTTTTTATCCCACGATTTTGTAACCCATTTTTCACCCCTGTGTCAATCATCTACTGTGATCCTGGGCTCTACACACCCTCCGCCAACCTGGGGAGAGCAACGGACTTAACTCATGCTTCCTTCATGCTTGAGTGTGCAAGTTGCTCCTATTCCACCTGACAGGGGGGAGTTTCCCTGGTGCATGGAAGGAACACGTTATTCCAACCAGTTCCTTTCCCCTCCATCAGGCGCCCCGGCCGGCCAGGGGGAGGCAGTTTAGAGACCAGGATTACTGCATGTTTTTGTGAGGGTACCTACCCTAGGGGACACGGGGAGAACATGCAAACTCCACACAGGCTCGTCCCTTTTTAGTGACTACATTGTGCTGCTGACACTCACCTCACCTGGCTGTCACTCAACTGAGGCTCTGCCCCGCCCTGTCCCACCTCTACCTGATTCTTCATTAGTGTCTAGGCTATACAGCGTCGCAGTCCCGCCCACTTTCAGAACGACGAGGGCCCAGGAAATAATTCCCCGTTCATTTTCCCCATAGACGTATATTTGGCCTGCGATTAGGGTTGTCCCGTTCCGATCACGTGATCGGAAATCGGGGCCGATCACGTCATTTTCAAAGGAACGGAATCTGATCGGGAGAATAAAAGAAACGTGATCGGGACATCCCTAGTATCAATATTATAACCATATCATGATGTTAGACTCTAACGTCTGTGGTTTTGGATATTGTACTATTGTGATATGGCATATGGCGATACTCGATATACAGTATGCGATACTCGATATAGTGCATGATCTGTGTAGTCATTTATTTTTATACGGTAAATGATATCCTTGTCATACAGTAACTTTTGTAAATCATATCATTGCAATCAAACTAATATCCAATATACAGTATGATATGGAAACACTGGACTACACTAGTGTTTCTGAAAGAAGTGGATAGCTCAATTAGAGATAGTTAGGAACCAAATGGACCGTTATGGGTCTGTAACTCAGAGAGTGTACAAATGGAACCAAATGGACCCTAACGGGTCATTCAGTGATGCTTGCGGAACTCAACTACTTCTCGTTCCTGTCGTGGCAATAATCACGTTAAACCACACCCTCTCGTGTAATATTGCTTAATCGTATCGCTGTTCAAATGTACAGTATGTACACCCTTATAGTAAATGGCAATGCAGTACAGCCACAGTATAGGCAGCAGAGGTCACCTTGGCATCCGAAAGCTTCTAAAGAGCATTCACATAATGATAGCTTACTTAGAGGGCACGGTAGATGAGTTATTCCATTTTAAGCAAAGCACACACCCATGGAATAAAGCACAATAAAATATCAAGACTGAAAAATGTAATAAAGATGTTGTTGGTATGATCATTCTAAAATCGATACTAACAGCCAAACAGCTGAAGAAATCACAGATTTGAGAGATTTGCTTTTATGACGTCTCTGAGACCATTCATGTTTCTGGAAGATGCTTCTAAACTTGTATTCGATTGCTAGTTTTATCACTTCAGACAATTTCCTGTTAAAATAACTAATAACCGGAAATAGCCAATCTACAAGCTCACGACATGTTCCCCTGCGACATGTTGTAAGCTTGTAGATCCGCTATTTTCGGTGAGCAACATGCATTCACAGAAGGCTTCTGTGTAATGAAAATGACTGAAACCAGTCGTGGTGACTGAGAACTTTAATGCATGCACATCCTCTGTTACCCACACGTCTTTAACATTAGTCAATGTGGCGCGCTTTGCGAACAGCCAAAATGTAGAATGTAGTTCCTGGACCCCACTTTGAGAACCACTGCAGTAAAGCATCCCGTGTGTCATTATACTGTGTTCATATCATATGTGGACTCAGCATGTTAACACAGTCGTGGCCCTGTCTGGCAAGACAAGCAAGACAAATCCTCCTCCTCCTCTCGATGAAATACCAGGATTTCACCGGATCAGCTTCCAGCAAATCCTGATGTGAACCATAAGCCTGGCATTTGTGTGTGTGTGCACATTTGTGTGCGCGTGTGTGTGTGTGTCACAGTGTGTGTACTTATTTGTGCGCCCGTGCATGTGCATCTACGTGCAGTTAACGTGTGTCCCTGGACTGCATGTGTGCAAATTTTCCCCGCGCGCGTTGTCTTTGATCAGAAATGTGCGAGCACTCACTGTGGCAGTGACTTTGAGGCTTAACGGAGCCTTTAATGGGACTGTAACTGGGAGCTGTGGGACTAGTGCGGGATCAGATGGGATCTGAGTAAATACGACCGGGGGAAGTTAGGAGTAACGGATCAGCAGCGGAGCAGGCAGAGAGCAATGCTCCATGTGCAATGCTTGCCACAGCAGAACCGTCCGCAGGTATACGTGACGGCCCGGTGCACCGCACCACGCCTGGAGAGATGGCGTCAATCGGGGCTCACATAATGGAAAGGTTCCAGATTCAATATTTGCCTCGGCTTGCATGATGTGTCAACGTGTCCTTGAACGAAAACCAAAATGAGTTAATAGCACCACATGCAGGCAGACTCTTCACATACTAGAGCATGTCTGAAATAAACGTCAAACGTTACACCAATATTTGAAGCTATGAGCACTTAAAATAGCTGAGCCTAACCTACAGGCGGTATAGCCAAGGTATAGCACATCCAGAATTTTAAATAAATGGCAGACAACTTTTTCCATTTCTTTATTGTCACGCACCAAAAAGGAACGCTTAGCCTACGCGTTTTGGTAGCCTTCATCAGAGCATTGACCTCTACCATTATTGCAGTGTAAAAAAAGAACAAAATAAAGTTTGGCCTGGAGCACCGACACAATTAGAACACAATCTTAAAACTGGTCAGAGATCATAAAGGTCAAAGTGACAAATGTATTCTTCGTGGAGGAATACATTTGGATCTTACACAATATGTTTGTGTAAGATGAAAATCTACACTATACGATGAATATAGGAGGGGCTAAAGCGCCCCTCAAAGAAAAAGATACAGAAACAAATGTCCAATCCAGCGGTGCCAATGATGTAAATCTACGTCAAATATGACCGTTTCATAAGGCTAAGTCATTGATTTTAATTTTAATTTTCGTCTTTTCATGTCATATGAAAGCAGGGAATCATATAGTTCCATATCAATCATATCAGTTTGACCCACCAGTTTTAGAGATTTGGCTTATAAAGTAATGTCTTACAGAAAAGAGAGTTGAGAGAACAGGCTTGAAAGGTTCACTTCGGTGGACTCTAACATTACACATTACACATTACACATGTTTAAGCATATTTCACATTAACATATCGATTTCAGCTCTGACATTTCAGACATGTTCTAGTATAGAGTCTGCCTGTGCTATTAACTCATTTTCTCCTCTCCTGAACCTGTTAGTCTTGCCACCATGACTGTCTCTGTATCAAAAAGAGTCACAAATGGTCTTTATAGCGTTTTATTATAGATTGCGGTCGTGTGCTACATACATTAACTCTGGGTTGCTAGCCGAACCGGAAACAAGATGGCCGTGCCAGCCCACATCAAGTTATTTACATTGTTTTTTTTAATCCGTGTCCATTTTCAACTACCGGTAATTAATTATAGATTAAACTGCAACCATTAGTGTTATAATAACATTGTCCAAAGGCCCAACTTCAGCTACTTCACTTCACGTCCTAGAATTAAAGGAATGGAGCTGTGCTTATAAGGGCCCATGCGTGCATGCTCATACTTCAAAGGAACTGCAATAGTGGCCACAGGCGAAATACATCCCAACTCTACTCAATCTCTGTCAATTCATCAAAGGAGACAGATGATGGATTTGCACGGAAAATGCAGGAGGGGGGGGGGGGGGGGGGGGGGCATGCAGACAGGAGAGGAGAGGAGAGGAGAGGAGAGGAGAGGAGAGGAGAGGAGATCAAGGCAGAATTCAACCTAACCACAGTGAATAAGGAGGTTTTTGTGTTTTGTGTTTTAAAAAGTAAAGCAATTCCCAGAGCCATTGGGAGTATACATCATGGAGGTTATAGGACTGGGGAATTGTGCAAGTGGTTGATAAATCAGGTGTGAAGGCGGCTGATGGTTTTAAACCCGTCCAGTAAGTGAACCGTGCATGAAATCGCTACTCCACTATAGATACTTTGGCAAGTCAGCCGTCAAACTTTACAGATTGTAATCATCATTTAATGTTGGCAAACAATATCTTAAAGATGGAGTGCCGTGATTGTTTCCACCCTAAAACATGATCATCAGGTATTATAAGGACGATGATTATTTTTTTCTCCAAAAAGTATAATGTCGTATTTATGTGGGCACCCCCACCAGTTCATTAAGTACGCCTGGTTTGCCTGGTGGGTGGTGATCCACCTGAAGTGAAGCCACACCCACAGCTGTTGTTGTACGTTGGCACGTTTGGCTGTCATGGTTTCAGCCTTAGGAAGAAACCCTAAATACAAAAGGAAGACATCGTTGCACATAACAACCACGCCAATACAGTAATGTCACCTCATGAAAAAAACTGGAAAAAATACAAAAATCATTAAAAGTATATCAAATTGCCTGTCCTGTATTGTACAGTATCTCGAGAACTGTGTATCACCTTTAAGCGTCACTTGCGTATTGCTGAGGAACCAAGGGAATAGTGTCCAGTCTGACATGTGAGCAGTTGTCCTGAATCTCTAATTCCACAAATCTCTGGGTTTGTCTGTCTGTGTCCTTTTTTATGCTCATTGTCCATTTTTCTAATAGTGGTATGATTTATGCATACATACTGGGTAAAGGAAAGCCCTCCAGATTAGCGTTTAGTTAATATTCAAACCGAACATACCATAAGGATACTACACGTGTCTTTGATAGTTTTATTAATAATTCATCGGATAAAATAAACATACTGTAACTTACCATTTTAGTGACACATCCATAAATGGCTATCTGTACAGTTTTGCCCTGTTTCAGATAGTCACAATAACAGAATAATTGTGCCTTTAGTACAGTGAAAAGTGTTCTAAATGCTGATTAGAGTGGTAGTGATTGATGTTAGTAAGGTATATTTAGGCTAGATTTTATACCTGCAATAGAATGAAAACAGAGAGAATATATAGCATAATCAGTTATATCTACCATTCCCCAATCTGGGTCCTTGACATCCACACTCGATCGGCATGGAGGCATTCGTTCTTAGCCTGGCTAATAAGCCAGACCGAATCAGCCGTTGGCAAAAAAAAAAAAGGCCTGCCGGCGAAATACCACAGGACAGTGTGATTTGAGTTTGGCTTATTAGCCAGGCTAATTAGTTCTTGGTTAGATTTCTGAGGATTTAGCTCTTGCGTGCTGACTTTTATCAACTCTGCTTTAAAGGTCCTCCCAACCCTAAAGGATTGGTTGCTGTGGGTATACTGGAGTCAGAGTGTAGAGTAGGAGAGTTAGCGACACGCTTTGATCTCGTCGCAAAGCGGGTGCCTATGGGCTATAGAGCGCCGCAGTCCCGCCCCCTTTCAGAAAAGCGAGTGGCCCAGGAAGTGGAAGCCCCATGCATTCTCCCATCGGCACTTTTAATATAATTTATTTAAAGACGGTTACGCCGCGGACAAAGCCAATTCGGATCGTGACGAATCATGACAATGAACACAATATTTTGGGACGATCAAATCATTAGAAAGAAGAAAAGAAAGTCAGGAGACAACACTATTTGTTTTGTTTTTCGTCTTATTTGATCGGCCCAAAATATTGTGTTCATTGTCATGATTCGTCACGATCCGAATTGGCTTTGTCCGCGGCGTAACCGTCTTTAAATAAATTATATTAAAAGTGCCGATGGGAGAATGCATGGGGCTTCCACTTCCTGGGCCACTCGCTTTTCTGAAAGGGGGCGGGACTGCGGCGCTCTATAGTTCCAAACATTGCTCAATGAGCACTTCCGCATTCCATTGTTACAATGGGAGTCAACGCTAGTGTCACCACTCTCTTACTATATTACTCTGACTGGAGTCAGCTCTCTTGGGAGTGGCTTACAGTTAAACCCTAGTCATTGGCTCTGAGAATTTAGTTGGCCAGGAAGGGAGTACTCTACTGAACTGACATCTGAGCAATGAGCATGTGCTGACCACATGGCAGCATGGTAGGCAAGATGTAGGTTGTCTTATCGCACCATCTATGGCAGTTTTGTTCTAGCTATGGTCATGACATGACCTGCCTGGTTCTTTACAGGCAGTGAAGTTGCAGCAGTCATTGTTCCCCCCATGCATGGTGTCACATTCCACCAAGCTAGATTTGGGGGAAGTCTCAGGCCTGCAACGCTGAGGCAGGCACTTCTCCTGGCAAATCACACAATATGCATTACCAATTAATATGAACCAAATATCAGGCTGTGGATACAGCGCCACACCCATATAGTGATCCCTGATGTCACCAATGTGATTGGGACTTCGGAGTGTAGACACAACTTGAACACGTCATTGTTTAAAAAAAAAAAAAAAAAAGCATCACACAATATGAGTTTTTTTTTTTTACAATTATTATTAAATTAATTAATTTACCAATAACTAGTGATGGGAGATTAATCGGCAAACACATCAGTATCGGCCGATATTGGCCTTAAACCAATTAATCGGTAATCGGTATCTGTGAAATAATTTAGCAGGATTTAGCAGATATTTAATTTTATTATAATAAATAAATAAAATAAAAAGCCTGATAAGGCCTTTTTAGATGATGAAGGCTGCAAATTATATCAGTGTTCTCTGGGGAAGCTTTCGAATGAGTCAATAGTTGGAACATTTAAAAAATAAATACTACATTCAAGCTGTTTATTTCAGGATATGAGCCAACATTTCAAGAGATCATATCGACATCGGTTATATCGGTTATCGGCCATGATATAGCAATTCATTATATCGGATATCGATATCGGCCAAATTGTCTCATCGGTACATCCCTACCAATACCCTATAGCTATGGGGTCCTTGGCATGGAAAGGTTTCGGAATCGGTTCTCTAATACATCATATTTCATTTTTTAAGAAAAGTGCCAAAGGCCGCAGGAGGAAAGGTGTGAGGCAACTAGAAACTACGGACCACATTTCCTGTAGCTCCTTCACCGGCTCTCAAATGGCGTACGGATGTGTGAGTTTATTTATAAGCACAGTGTACGGTCGGTGTTTGACACAGAGACAGGCAGAGGGTTCAAGGTTGTATGGTGGGTGTTTGACACAGAGACAGGCAGAGGGTCCAAGGTTGTTCAACAGGCAGAGAGAAACATGCAATTCCCAATGGTTCTGCAGCCTGTTAAATCATGTCAGTGTTTCCAGCTGGTGGAAAAAGTAATCACATTTTGTAAAAGTATCAATGCCACAATTGTAGTCGTGATGCGACACATTGTGAGCTTGTATAGATCTACTATTTTCAAATGGCCGAAATGTATATCACTGGAGTGTCTGTGAAGTCTTTCTGACCCATTTTGAGATTTTGAAGTTGATTATATTTGCCCGAGAAGCTCCCAGAAGGTTCCCTTTACATCTGAAACATTTTCGAAATATGCATTTATTAATTCCCTGAAGAAGACCTCCTAGGTCTAAACGTTGGATTCTTGTCAATAAATAGACAGTATCGTGGCTACGAGTGTGCGGCCATTTTCAATTTTTTACTTGTTTACTGCCATAGGCCAGAACCTCACCAACACTGGTGTGCGCCCTTTCCTGTTTTGTCTAGGGAGAGAGAGAGAGAGAGAGAGAGAGAGAGAGAGAGAGAGAGAGAGAGAGATGCACTGATAATGAAAACTAATTTGCATTTAAATGGTAAACAATTTTTTCTTCTTTTCTTTTGTATATAACAATAGTGTGGTTGTCACCAAACCCCTAGGCGCACCTGGACTCATCTCACCGTGTTTGGGAACCATTGATTTCTATAGATTGCATTGATAAATATAATTAAAACTCTACTGTGATAATTATGTTAACATTCTGGGGCCCAAACTTCCACACTTCTCACCTGCCATAGTGGTACAATGCTAGAATGATAACCCTGAGCCTTGAGCAGAGATCAGTAGCCTCTAGTCTACGCCATCCATTATGCATAATGGTTGTATAATCATAAACATACAGTATGCTGTAATGTACGGTTAACTTGTCTACAGTAACCTATTATGTAGATAACCTCAGTTTTCCACTGGGCAATTGCCTGCATGGATTGAGATTTTTCCTTTCTAAATAAATAATTCACTCATTGTGTTTTTCTGTTGTGACATGATTATATTTTGGGTTTCCAGTGTTTGCAGAGCTGTGGGGAATGTTGAGATATAAATATTTCAAGTGGTGGCAGTCGCTTGAATCCTCAGCCTCGCAGCATCGTTTTTGAAGTCAGTGGAAGAGGGAGAAAGTAAATGAAAACAAACATAATCAACAAAACCCAAACTCATTTTGTTCTAATTGGGAAGAGTAGAAACAGATGGTTAGCATTTAAAGTGTGCAGCATTTTCTGTATGGATGCCTCACTTCTTTTGAGGCAGTTTGTGTTTTATTTTTCATTTATTTTTTTATTTTCATTTATTTATTTAACCTCTTAAAGGGTGGAAGAAACTGCAGTCACTCAATGTTAATTGTATTTGCGTTATATATTAACAGTAGCACAATTTGAAATGTGCACCCTATATACTAGTGTCCAGAAGAATAATGATGTCTTGTGTGTTTGACTGGGTTTCTGAATTCCTACAATGACCACAATGCATTGGTGCACTTCCCCTCCTTTTGGAGAGGGGGGAGGCTGCGTGGAGGTGTGGGGTGAAATCAGCCGGGGTTTTCCCTTTTTCCCTCCTATATACAGGTTTAATGTTAGTTTTTAGTTCAATGTTTGTTTAAAAAATGCCGTATATAGTATATAGACCACAGTTTGGTTTGTGAAAATGTTTTGAAAGGCACCCTCAGTAACTGGTTTATAGTGGCAGGCATATAAGTATAGGGCCAAATTGTGGAGTTGGTGAAAGAAAGAAAGAAAGGCCACAATCTATTTACATTTCATTAGTTAAAATGAAATAATGTATGTAATCCCAGTAGATCACATACTCAACAATGTCATATCAATATAGTGATATTGGAGAGAGACAGCAATCACAGCAAAATGCTCTATCTGGCCATACATCGAAGCGACTCACCCAACATGGTCTGAGCCCTGCAAGTATAGTGTTGTTTTTGACAGCAAATTTAGATTTTGTTTTAGTCATAGACTTTTGAATTATTTTAATTTAATTTAATATAGTCACCTGAAATGTTTTAGTGTTACCGGTAGTCTAGTTAAGTTTAAGTACATTTTTTTTTAATATATTTTTTATCTCACGATTTTGTAACCCATTTTTTACCCCTGTGTCAATCATCTACTGTGATCATGGGCTCTACACACCCTCCACCAACCTGGGGAGAGCAACAGACTTAACTCATGCTTCCTTCATGCTTGAGGGTCCAAGTTTCTCCTTTACACCTGACAGGGGGGAGTTTTCCTGGTTGGACATAGCGCGTGAAAGGAACACGTTATTCCAACCAGTTCCTTTCCCCTCCATCAGGCGCCCTGGCTGGCCAGGGGGAGGCAGTTTAGAGACCAGGATTACTGTATGTTTTTGTGAGGGTACCTACCCTAGGGGACACGGGGAGAACATGCAAACTCCACACAGAAAGGCCCTTTCGCCAACCCCGCCTTCGGGTATGGGCACTGGTGACGCGGAGGAGGAAACACGCCGCCAGCACCCACAGTGCCCCGAGCAGGAATCGAACCCAGGACCTTCTAGCTGTGAGGCAACAGCACTACCAACTGTGCCACCGTGCCCCTTAAGTTTAAGTAAATTTAGTAGACTACAGTACTTAAGTACAATTTTGAGGAATTTGCACTTTTACTTGAGTATTTCAGAGGCAAATGTTGTACTTTTACATATTTAGAAGTTAGTTAATAGTTACTTTGTAGATTTGGATTATTATTACAAAATTAACCACTCCAGCCCTGTATACATTTCGACCCTTTGAAAATAGCAGATCTGCAATACCTTTGTACTTTTACTCAAGTACATTTTGAATTCCCAACGTTTACTTGTAACGTAGTATAGTTCTACATTGCAGTATTGATGCTTAATGACTTAAGTAGAACAATAGAGCACTTTAATTTTCCACCACTGTTGAACTGGCATACACATATAAATGTGTTTCATTAGTGCGAGGAAGGATAGCCTTGTTGGAATCATTATTTATTCAGAATGTTTCTGAATGAAGATCGATTATCCAGTTCGATTGGTCTTTAGAAAAAAAACTGCGCTTTGATTTTAACCCGTTTGGAGTCACAATACCACCTGTTAAAATGTGACAATATCCCATGTTAAAATGTGACAATACCCCATGTTAAAATGTGACAATACCCCATGTTAAAATGTGACAATACCCCATGTTAAAATGTGACAATACCCCATGTTAAAATGTGACAATACCCCATGTTAAAATGTGACAATACCCCATGTTAAAATGTGACAATACCCCATGTTAAAATGTGACAATACCCCATGTTAAAATGTGACAATACCCCATGTTAAAATGTGACAATATCCCATGTTAAAATGTGACAATACCCCATGTTAAAATGTGACAATACCCCCATGTTAAAATGTGACAATAGTAGGACCCGAGTCTGTGTCGCCTTATTATAGCTTTTAACCACTTTAAAGGAACATTCAGTGATTTGGGTGATGATGGTTTGGATCCAAATGGACCATTATGGGTCTGTAACTCTGAGAATGTACAAATGGTACAGTTTGGTGCAATAGTTCTAGTTCTGGTACTATACAGTACCAAAAGTAAAAGTACTCATTGTGCAGAATGTTGCTATTTCAAGTTTTCTTAAATGTATAATGCGACGCATTGTGAGCTTGTAGATCTGCGATTTTCAAATGGTCGAAAAGTATAGGGCTGAAGTGGTTACTGGGGTTTTGTAATATAATCAGAATGTACAAAGCAACTATAGTAACTCAAGTTTTCAAATACATGTAGTGGAGTAAAAGTGCATTTGCCTCTGGGATGTAGTGGAGTTAGAAATTAGAAATCGGAATGCTCAAGTAAAGTAAAGGATATCTCAAAATTAAGTAAGTAATCAAGTACAATAACATACTTATAGTTACTTTACACCAATGACTCTACCAAGGGTTTTGTTGAGCACCATGCACTCCATTTGAGAATAGCCAGCTGGAGGTAATTGGGGATGGGGATGAAAAGGATTTTACTGAGGGGCTGCCATTGTGCAGCCTCTGCAGCGTTTCACCAGAGGAGAAAAACAGCATTTTTGTTTTCAATCCAAAATGAGTTAATAGCATTCGGCAGACTCTTCACATACTAGAGGCATGTCTGAAATAAATGTCGACATGTAAATTATGTTAGAGACCACAAAAGTGAACCTTTCAAGCCTGTTTTCATAACTCGCTGTTTCTTTGCAAGACATTAAGCCATGTCTCCAAAACTGGTGGGTCAAACTGAACCACCAATATGTCAATTTGAACGCACACACGCACCCGCACGCACACGCAACACACCACAGCACAACACACCACACCACACCACACCACGCACGAGCCATGTATCCAAAACTGGTGGGTCCACCTGGACAACCAATATGTCAATTTAACACCACCTTTGCAACCACCTTTATTCCCATTCCCCTAATGTGTTTTGGGGAGATCGAGCTGTGCCGTAACATACAGTGGGATCCTATTCGTCTCCGCCTCAATCTCAAAATGACATTGATGGAAACCTATGGGTACCTATGTTAGACACACCCACAGACACACATAATTTCTCACTTCAACCGCAAATAAAACATAAACTCCTTCTATCCTATACCCTCGGCTGCAGTCGGCTCATCTTGGCCCTAGTACAATCGTACTCCTGTATCTCCTAAACAGATCTGCCTACGTTGATGTGTACATTGTCAGGGCCTTAACTACAGCTTCTATAGGTCACTTCTAGGAACGACAGCATATATAATTATAAAGTAATGCTGTAGTTGCATTTTGTGGGAGTCTCTCTGGACAAGAGGGAGAACAAATTGCCTTAAAATGTGATATGTCATTTTGCGAGGGCCCCGACTACCTTGCTTGTTCTAAGCGAAGCTCTGGAAGTGAGTTTAATAAGCAGGTACTTGTCGCATGCAGCTGCAGCTGTGCATCCCTGTTCCTATGGCAACCCGATCCTACAGATGTAATCTCCTCCTTTGTATTCTTGTCTCCATTTATCCGTTGGCAACCACCAAATGGTGGGACATTTTTATTTCTGCTTTATAAGCCACAAACTGTATGAGGCAGCCCCATCTCTGTCAGTTTAAAATTCAGCACACGCAATGTTGAAACGCACCGTCCGTCGTCGTTTCTGCATCGTACTACACACACACGGTCCACTAATCCGCCAATCATTCTGTGAAGAGGTGCGGGTGCTCAGGAGTGGGATTTTTCTTAAATCCCATCAAGCACTTTAACATAGTACACTTAATTTGTGTCATGTTGCAGACAGAGGGAGTTTAAGTCATGGAATGAAAGAGAAAAACAAACACGCTATATCCCGAGCAAAGTCAAGCTTTGCCGTTCATGCACGCGGCGGGGAGTCCCGTTGGTATTTTGACCTACGTCTGATAATAGCGCGGAGTAAGACTTGTTTGAGCCGCAAACCCCTGGCAGGCAAAGACCTTTAAAACTCATAATCCAATCAGGCCTCCACAAGCAGGTGAATCCACATAAGCCAATAATAATAAAGCTGCATTTGGTTTGCGTTCATGCCTCGGTTGGGGCATCTCTCACCTTCAAGAGCTGTTGGGCGACTCCGTGTGGAGAAGAGCGATGAATTCCTGCGGGGCGGGATAAGTGCTCGTACAAAATCTCCCCAGGGTTTAACCCATTTAGACCTGTGAGGACGCATCTTTGAGTTCATCACCTCATATAGCTTTTAACCACTAACCATTATTTATGTTGAACTTTAAGCTGTTGAAAAATAGTGAGTGCCGCGCTACGAGCTTGTAGATCTGCTATTTTTTACAAGGAAAAAAAAGTGAAAACGTGTGCAAATCTTCGAATATATATATATATATATATATATATATATATATATATATATATATATATATATTCTTTCCCAGCATTCAACTCAAATGTTTGCTTCTGGGAGGTCCCTGAAACAACATGTTTTGAGACGAGGGGCCATGCAAACACATTCTGTAAGTCCTTAAGACATGAAAGAGTTTGAGCACCATGACCGACATAGAATCATAGGGTTTTTCTGAAAACTGTAGAAGATATTTGCAGAATCATGAGGTCCTCAGGTCTAAATGGATTAACTATCAATAAAGGAGCCCTGATGGCATCATGTGCAGTCCCTGATGTGATTTAGATTGTTGTTATCCACCGTGGGGGCTTGATGATCTCCATAGACCCACGCCACATTCATCAAGGTAATCGAGGACCTGCCTGTAGCCTTTGATATTAAATGCCTTTGGAGATGTTAAAGAGGACAGGAATTGGGGTGCAACACTTAAACAAACAAATTGATTTACTCAATGGATTCTTTATTTTATTTGCTTTAAAGAAAATCAATATTTAGAATACGCGATACTATGCGTTGGGAGCTTGTAAATTAGCTATGTTCTGTATTGTGCGTACCCATTGTGTGTATCGTGCACACACACACATGCACGCACACACGCACACGCATGCATGTGACACTAGCATGTGACATAACCTATGTCACAATATGTCACATGCCAGTTCACAAATTGCCACTGAAAAACAGAGCCTATAGTGTTTATTATCAAAATTGCTTTGATGACAGGCACAGAGTATACATTACATATGGCTGGCAGCAGGCACAAAATCTATTTCCCTTAACGGTTAACCCATTAAGACCGGATCTCAGGTTCTACAAAATGTCTTCTATCCGGACAGTTTTCTGAAAGGTTTGCAACGTTTTTTTATGTGAAGGACCCCCAGGAATTATCTGTGTTTGGCCATGCACCCCCATCTGAAAATATGTAATTCCGGGTGCCGCGCTATGAGCTTGTAGATCTGCTATTTTTTAACAGCTACAGTTTAAATTAAATAAAGTTAGAAGTGGTTAAAAAGCTATATATAAGGCGACACAGACGCGTTCCTCGGGTCTAAATGGGCTAAATTGTTTTTGAAAGAATTTCAGACTGTATAAAGTCTGAAAAAGGAATCAAAGTGATATTGGCCTCACAGCTCACGTCCCCTCACTGCCTCCTTCATTCCATCTGCCACTAAGTCAATGTGATCTTGCATGGTGTGACTTTACTCCCAAAGCAGTAGCTGCTGCAGTGACACAGCCAACTCCACTTTCATTTACAGCACAACCCGAGCGGACAGGCCAGACTTTACTGGAGACAGAGTGTGAGAGAGAGAGAGAGAGAGAGAGAGAGAGAGAGAGAGAGAGAGAGAGAGAGAGAGAGAGAGAGAGAGAGAGAGAGAGAGAGAGAGAGAGAGAGAGAGAGAGAGAGAGAGAGAGAGACATGGACAGAGACAGAGACAGAGACGACAGAGACAGAGACGTGGACAGAGACAAAGACAGAGGCAGAGGCAGAGACAGAGGTAGAGACAAAGACAGGGACAGGGACAGAGAGAGAGAGAGAAGGGGGAGAGAGGGAGAGAGTGAGGGAGGGAGATGAATAAAGATATCGCAAAAATGTTAGACATTTCATCTTCACTTCACAACAGGGATTGATCACATTACACGTGGTAATGTGTTATCCACACACAGCAGCAGCAGTCATCAAGACATTCTTTCCTGGCTCATCTGTAACACAAATTGAATTACGCAGATCCTCCAGATGTGTGAAGGAGGCCTTTGTGATTTTATAGAATACACAATAACAGTCACAGCTCTATATTCCATTGCCATAGAGTGTTTGTTCAGTCAGTGGCAGGTGCAGGTCTCCTCGTCTCTCCCGCGTTTTATTAAACAGAAAATGCATTGTCACGTCCATCTACCAATTATTTTTACCCAATAAGGAGAGAGAACCCCAACAACACCCCAACATAAATCAGCTTCAATTTAATTGTTCACTTCAGTTTTGTCTGTCTTTAAAAATAAAACTTACGCTGTTTATCATGTTGCTTGTGTTAATTAATTGTAGAACACTTTCCCTGCGATTTGCGAGTTAATCACGTTTGAATCAGTTTTAAGTCATACGGGCAATCCATCCACCGGACAGAATGGGATATACGACGCGTTTTGATGACGTCATCGCAAAAAAGGTCTGTCGCTCCACGTGCAAAGGGTTATGGGAAATTGAGTCCCCATCGTTAACAATGGGAAAGCTGCCTATAGCAGCGCGTGGCTGCCCCGTTCGGTCTGTTGTTGTAGTCGGCACTTTGGAATATTTTCCAACACTACAACAAGCAAATGGTCGGCATTCAACCTGTTTAATGGGTAAGAATTCATATTCCACCCAGGTAGACTGCTGGGTCCTGGCTAGACAACTGTTTAACTTTCACACCTTGTGTGAGAGTGTGTGAGGGTGTGTGAGGGGGCCTCTTGCCCTATTCATACAATCTCAAGTCAGTATTGCTGTCCAGCCTGTCCCTGCGATTGCTTCTGATGAACAAGAAGGTTATGTGTGAAATGGTATGAAAATTGCTTTTTAAATGGAAGAGATGTTAAGGGAACATATTTGCCACCATGGCCAGTATCAGCCTTTCAGAATAATGGCCAGTCATTCAAGTATACACCACCATGTGTAAGCAATCTGATAATAAATCTCTGTTCAACCATTCATAGATAGATATACAGTATTTAATATTTGCTAAGATGACAACTTTGCTAGTTCCATATGGAATACTAAACACGGGTGATTTTCACCCGACAATTTATATTTTTGATTTTCATAATGTTGCTGATGTCTGAGGTGGGTAGGGTATTTCAGTACCTTCATGATGCTCAGTGACATCATAGATGGTAGGTTTGTCATTCTAGCCTTTTTTTCTACAGGCAGGTAGGATATGTTTACTGATGTGATAGAGAGAAATGACATACACCCACAATGGGCTTTTCCTTTTTTTTCCTCTCCACTGGGTCATTCTCACATGTCCCAGGAATGGGTGGACCAAAGGAGAATTAGTTCCCAGCTCCTTTTAAAAAAATATAATACCCACGTTTTCGCCAACTGTTGGTATAGCTATAACTAAGCCAGCATGGGTTTGTCTGACTAATCATTAACTGTAGGACTGTTGGTATGGTATGTCTAACCAACGTACACATGCACCCCATTTAGTGATGCTTTGACAAAATCAATGTTTAGTGTTCTATAGGTGTGTGGTGTGTCACATGGACTTTCATTGGAAGCTAAAATAGTGATTGGAATCTTAACTCTTTTAACATACAATTTTAGTAGATTAGGGATGTTGGTCAACAGAATGGCGCTTGGACATGATAAAATACTTAAAATACTTGTTGAAATCATAACTCTTTTAACTCTTAACATTTTAACATTTTAGTAGATTAGTGACAGTTGGGATGTTGGTCAACAGCTTGGACAGTTTGGAACATGATCGCGTTGTCAAAGAGATGCTCAGACGTCAAATGCCATCATCTGTGCACTATAAGAAACATGGCTTTCAAGAGCCTGCAAGAACCACTAAAGCACATATTTGTGTATATTATACTTATTTGTATGATGGTGTCATGATGCTTGTGACACATTGAGAGCTCGTAGTAGATCTGTGGAACGGTGTTGACATGTTTTGACTTGTGGCTTGCATTTAAGAGAACATGATGTATTCATGTCTTGGAATTGTTGATATCAGTCTTCTATGTGCTGTTGTGCTGCCATCCAAATCTACACTTTATAATGGATGGTATATTTAATTACTTTGAAATGTTGTTTTTCTTTTTTTCCTGAACAGTTAGTTCAGTCTTGTTAGTCTTGCCGCTATGACTGTCAGTGTCTCTGTATCAAAAAGAGTCACAAATATTCTGAAAAAAATGAACACTGCTACAATATCAATATGCACATTTCGAACAGCAACATGAGTTAGATTATGCATTAATGATGGTTAATTTATCTCAATTATAATAAGGTCAACAGCTAGGCGCTGTGACACGTCACGGTTGACATTTATTTTGGACTTCAGCCCCCTGGAAGGGAGAGAATGCTGATTATATTGGCAGAGACAGATGATGACAATGGCTGCTGTTGTGGTGGGAAATGTACTCAAATGTTTTACTTAAGTAAAAAGTACCATGTTGAACTATACTCTGTTACAAGTAAAAAGTTCACGATTCAAAATGTACTCGGTGTGTGTGTGTGTGTGTGTGTGTGTGTGTGTGTGTGTGTGTGTGTGTGTGTGTGTGTGTGTGTGTTTGCGTGTGTGTGCGTGCGTGTGTGCGTGCGTGCGTGCTCGCGTGCGTACGTGTGTGAGACCAGCTGTTGTAAATGGTGAATTCAGTCGCTGAGTGTGATTGGCTGATTGGTGGAACCTCACAGGTGATTGGCTCCTGGCTCCAGGGACAGGACGTATACCCCTTTTTGAAACTAGCTCATCGCCACTCACCCTACACTGCACTTCCACTCGGTCTGAGCATAGATATATACATAATAAGCTGTCTATACCATTCTGCTCATCAGATGTCTTCCTCGTAGCCAGCCTCCAACAACACTAGTGCTGTGTATTTCATTGTTTTCCAATTTTTAAGAGGTGTCACTGTCCAGTCTGGGTAGGGGAGGTGTTTGTGTTATTCGTTTGATCCTGTGTTTATTTTGACGTGCAATTGTCTCAATCGTTCAGAAATAGTCTTCATATGCTCGTCCACTCGGCAGTCGAATATATTCCACCAGACTGTTTTTGGCTGCAGTTTGCCACCGGGTGTGACGATTGACTTTCTTTCATTTGTTCCTAGGGCGAAAGCATGAGTCATGTCACCATGACTCAGCCATAAACATATAAGGAGTTCCCAATGCAGTAGCCTACTTTTACTTTTTGATGCCAATACTCTGTGTATTACGCGCACACACGCTTGCTATAGCTCGGCTGTAAATGGGAGACAGATGCATTACGATCAACAATATACCATTTTGTGCGTCCATGGAGGTGTGCCTTGGGGTGTGCCTGTATCATTCCATCTATTGCAATAGGCCTATAGCCTACAGACTGTAGATCTCCTCTCCATCTGTCTTCCATACCACTAAACATAATCTAATATGAGTAATCTGTTCTTTGTTCCGTGGACTGACTAATATGGACACCATTCGGCGCAATGCAGACGGGTAGTCCCTCTCTAATAAAAAGTGTGTACTGTAGTTAATGACGACTTACAGGACCAACCTTTTATCCCTCAAGCTCCCTTTGAGATGAGATGAGATGAGATTAAATTTATTGTCAATGTACAGTACAAATACAGCACAGTGAAAAGTATATATGTGTATATATGTCAGTATAAGGATACATTATTTACAGTAGTACAGTAGTAACAGTATAATGGGCTGAGCAGTAGTCATTTACATAAAAAAAAAATAATGACATGAGAGGAAGAAGAAAAACATGATCTGTCCATATTGCACATAGCCCTTATTGCACGTGGCCCAATGCACAGAGTGCTAAACTAAGGTCCAGAGACCATGTTCCACAAGTCCAGTGGCCATATCACACAAGTCCACATAGTGTTTATAGACTAGGATGTGTCCAGAGTCCCGGATACGACAGGGATGGTGGATGGGTTGGGGGGAGGGGGGGCTGGCACTGGAGGAGGGAAAGGAGTGGATGAGGAGTTTAGGTAGATGACAGTGGAGGGGAAGAAGCTGTTCCTAAGTCTGCTGGACTTGGAACCAAGGCTCCTAAAACGTCTCCCAGAGGGGAGGAGGGCAAACAGACTGTGGTTGGGGACAGACTGTGGTTTTCCATCTGAGAAAAGCCCACACACATAGTGCGCACGTGTGTGCGCGTGTGCGTGCAGACAGACAGACAGACAGACAGACAGACAGACAGACAGACAGACAGACAGACAGACAGACAGACAGACAGACAGACAGACAGACAGGATAAAAGGACAAGTAAGACGCGCAAACGCGGGAAACGAACGCAGCTCGTACATTTTTTTTATTTTTAGTGTGTGTATGTGACTATGTGTGCGTACATACATTAATAAATGGACCCAAAACACAACAAAACGAGGTATTTCCTTGCTTGTGGTAATGAAAGTATTCCATAAGTGTATCAGCGCTGGCCGGCGTCTGCCCAGCTGCAGTACAGTCGGAAAACAAGGAGGGGAGTTGATCAAATAGAATCCAGATATACTGCATCATCTATTCCTCGCTCAAATGCTTTCCAATACATTTTAGAGAGCAATTCTTAGCTGTAAATGACATTGTGTGTGTGTTTACATGGCAGTCATGTTGGAAATAGCAGTAAACCAAGGGGGGCGCAACAGGTGCTCCGAGGGTTTGATTAGACAGCGGTCCGTTATAGAGTGGAACGGTCATTATCCGGAAATAACACACCGCTGAATTTGGCGATTGACCAATCAGAATCAAGCATTCAACCAAGCCGTGTAATAAATAAACATACAATGTAAAACGAACCCGTATCCTATCCTTGAGGGAAACAAATGTCCGTTATTCAACTACAATAATAATAACCCTATACAGTAAAGGGACATTAAAGGCTTCTCGAGCAAGGCTAGACTAAAATAATTTATTGTCAGTGAAATCACAGTCCAAACAAAAACCTAAACATTAGTGGATAATCCACTACAGCTGAGTGGTTAGGGCACACACCATATGGGCTCTAATTGCCCATTATGTTATGGAATGAGTTTCCGGTTTGATTCTCGGCCCGTGAAGTTTGCTGCATTTCTCTCCCCTGCCTCACATAAAGCATGTAAACGCCAAAAAATAGAGATGCGCGATGTAATCGGCCATAAAAATACCATATCGGTATTGGATCGGTCTCAAAATAATGCTGATTATTTTCACAGATATTGATGACGTAATAATAATGTGACAGTCAATGGGTAAATTCTGCATTTAAATTGTGTACTCATCTAATTCACAGACTCTTGGAAAAAGAGTATATTTATTGATTGATTACTTTATTAACAGGCTTTGGGCCAAGGCCCTATAGCCTAGTCCTAGGCTTGTTTCAATTGTTGTCCTCGGAATATATCGGAATCGGTATCGGCAGATATGACCCTGCAAATGAGATCTTTCATAATCGTGCACCCCTACAAAAAACGAACCATGACAACTGGATTGATCAGAAACAAACTTCAGGGTACTTTTCACTGAGGACAGAAGGTCAACATGGTGGTCTGGGAGAGGATTAGACACTCTATGAACGATGGACGCTTTTCCTAATACTCTATGTTTTTCCCCCAATTAATCAAGATTGTCAACTCTTAAACTAAACTAATACCGTGTTCATAGAAATGCTAATTGCTATCAGTGGTGGAAAAAAGTACTCAAATGTTTTACTTAAGTGAAAGTATTGATACTGTAATGTAGAAGTAATCCATTACAAGTAAAAGTCCCCTATTCAAAATGTACTTTAGTAAAGTACAAAAGTATCAGCAGCAAAATGTGCTTAATGTACTAATAAAAGTAAACGTACTTATTTCAGAATGTGCCATTTCACACTTTCACATTTTCAAAATGTGTAAATATATTTTGAAAATAGCCGAAATGTATATAGGGCTGTTTTGTAACGGTATACAATCAAAATCTATAAAGTAACTTGTAAGATAAAGTTTTCAAATAAATGTAGTGGAGTAAAAGTACAATAATAGTCGCCTCTGAGATGTAGTAGAAGTAAAAGTACTGGAAATTGGAAATACTCAAGTAATTACATAATTGTACTTAAGTACAGTACTTAAGTAATTACTGTTACTTGACAACACAGTGGCTCAGGATGGGAACCGTGAGATTCACACTTCGAACCCTGTGGGCTCCCCCAGAGTTAACAAGTGTCCTTCAGCAAGACCGTGAACCCCTGATTGCTCCCGATGTGCAGGTTGGTTGCCTTGGTTTACTCTGCCATGTGTGTGTGAATGTAATGCAGAATCCATGTAAAGCACCTTGGATAAAGGGCTCTATATATAAATGCACCATTTATTTACCACTGATTTACTACTGCGGCTGCTCAGGGGCCACGCCCAGCTTGTCGTAGATCTCCTTGAGCACCAGCAGAGCCGTGTCCTTGGACTCCCAGTAGCAGAGGTGAGAATGGGTGGCGAACAAGTACTCGGAAAAGGGAAACAGGTAATCGGTGAAGCTCTTGAAGGGCGTGTCCTGCAGCACGTAGTCGATCCTCCGTCCTGCGTTCAGCATCCCCACCGTGATCTCGTGCTGCGCCGCCTCCGCCGCTTCCTCCACAGACGCCGCCGGAGGAGACTCGGCGGCCTCCTCGTCGTGCACGCCGGGCGTCCCTCCTCGTACGTCTCCTTCTTCCATCGCGGTTTCGTCGGCGCTCTCCTCCGCGGCGGCGGCATTGGCCACCGGTCGTCTGGCGAAGGACTGAAACGCGGTCCTCAGCGAGCCCAGGACGTTCTTGAGGTCCGTGCCCATGTGGCTCAAGCTGTCCTTCAGCTCGTGGATCCTCTTGTTGCCCTTGTGGTGAAGGACGCGCACAGGCTTCTGGTCCCACTCCGAGTCGATGATGGGCTCCACGCGGTAGGCCACGGGGTCGTACGGGTGGAAGATGTTGTAGAAACTCTTGCAAGTGGGGAAGGTGTAGCTGGGGTCGATGCGCTTCACTCCGCGAACCCTCAGGAACATGCCGAGTGGCGAGCCAAACGCGAAAAAGCTCTGAGGATGGAAGTCCAGCTGCGGGTAGTTGATGGACAACTGTCCGATGCCTACGTCAAAGTACTCGTCGCTGCCGACGGACTGGGAGGCTCTGTGCACCGCTGACGACGCTCCCGACGACCGGCTGCCGTCGCGATCGACGACGGGCGATGAGGGATTCAGAGGCGGCGCTTGTGGCTCCGTAACCGAGGGACGGGAGGCGGGCCGCTCGTCGACCGGCGTCGTCTCCCCTCTCGGGGGCGCCGTCTGATTGGTCAGCAGGTCGAACAGGATCATCGAGCCAAGGCTGTGGCCCGCCACGGAGACCTCCCCGGTGAACTCGGGGTGCCGCTGCCGGAAGAGCGTGTGCAGCCGGTTGATCTCCGACGCCACAGCGTCCACGATGGTCTGGCCGTAGACGGCGCTGTTGTAGAAGAAGACGTCCAGCAGCGTGCTGTTGATGAAGCGGCGCAGGCGGCTGACGCTGGGCAGCGTAATGCGCAGCATGTCGCGGTCCACGCCCCCTGTGCCGCCGTGCAGCGCGCTGTGCCAGTTGACGGGCAGGAACTCCACGCGGCCCACCGTGCCGTCACGCCGGCCACACGCGTAGTGCGATGCCAGCAGGCCCAGGGACACGCGGCGGAAGTCGGCGACGCACTGCGCGATGGAGCGGAAGGCGAGGTCGCACGCCGGCCCGATGCCGTGCACCATGAACACCAGGTGGTCCACGCGCTCGGGCTCGCCCTCCGGGACCTCCGCAAGGACGCTGTCGGCGCCACGCTTCACGGCGCGTGCGTGCGTCTTCTCGGAGCTCCCCGGCGACTGGTACTGCATGATCAGCTTGGGGTTGTCCAGGATCACCGTCTCACCCGACGGGAACTCCAGCGTCTGCTTCCACTCGTCTAGGCTCGCCGCAGCCGCGTAGGCCTCCTCCAGACGCTCGCTGAAGTCCTCCGTGTACGGCGTGAACTTGACGTCGCTCCTCTCCTTGTAGAACCAGGTGCAGCGGCGCACCTCGTTGGGCGCCTGGTCCCAGTACACAGCGTGGCGCGTCCTCTCCTTGAAGTGCACGTCGTAGCGGCCTCCCTCCACGGCGACCACCACGTCTCCCTTCTTCTCCCTGTCCCCCGAGTTCTTCTGCCCGACGGTGGCGTAGACGTTCTCTAGTTTCTCTGAGTCCTCTCTGCTGAACGGGTGCCAGGAGGCGCTGGCGCTGCTGCTGTCAGCCTGCTGACAGAAGAACCAATGAGAGTTTACTACTTGACAAGGAGGGGGCAGGACCGGGTCCGTCTCGAACATCTCGAGGGGGGGGAGTGGACGGAGTGTATATATATATATATATATATATATATAGGCCTCAAGTAGGTTACGGTGTTGGGTCAGAGCACTAGTACCCGATTGTGCTGAATATAAGACAATGTTTTGTTTTCCAATGGAAATATCTTCAAAAACGGGGTCGTATTATAACCGGGGGACTAGACTATTTGATATTCAATGTTCTCTTTCCACAAACGAGACTTGGAAAAAACGGGGGTCGTCTTATGAACAGGGACGGTCGTCTTATATTCGGCACAATCCCGTAGTATCAACTTCAGTTGTGTTGCTATGTGGGGTCAGCATCAGCTGTAATGTATTACCTTCAACTGGGAGCACTACCTCAAGGTTTCCCCTATTCCATTTATCTATTTTGCACACATTCTTCTGTCATGTAGACAAGTATATATGGTTTGCTGTGGATGTCTGACAACATTGATATGTCGTCAGACATCTGCATATTTAGCCACTTTGGCTAATATCATTATAGATCATCATACATCATATCATGAACAACTGAATTCATGTGATTGGTTAGCCGATTTGCTCGTCTACATATGACGTAAATGTTCTCTTCATTGTCAACGGCATATAATGTTTGTGTTGCCACAAATTCACACCATATTTGGTGGACATTTGACCAAATTTCTCCTTTCATTGTCAATGGCAAATATGAGACGTATACAAAAGCTGATTATGTTAAATGTACTGTAAACAAACATTAAAACTCTACCACATGATGTCACGGTTAGTGCTCTAAACACACATTGAAAGAGAGAGTTATTTTCTTGACTATGTTCGTTTAAAGTGCTCTAAACAAAGTCCTTAGACTTGATTGATGGGATCCGATGGTAATTCCGACTGAGCATTAGTCCGACATGCGGGAACAACGGTTGGAATAGCGCTGTAGGTTAGAGTAGGTTAGCGCCCCATGACGTCATTCCAAAAGCCAGGCGATGGAGGGGTTATCGCCCCTCTAGTCTCTCAAGACAGACTCACGTCAACTAGTCGGAAAAGCAGCCTCCCCCTATCCACAAGGAGGAGCAGTGCACCAACGCATTATGGGAATTGTAGTCCAGGAAGGAAGTGAGCCAGTGTCTGTGACATCATGGACACTAATATCTAAAACCACATATTACACACATAAAGACCCCAGGAAATTGTGTCCCTTTAAGCGTGGCAACCATGGTAACTGGAGTCCGAGTGTCATACAGTATAAATTATATTATTATGGCGGAATACTGTGAAAGCCTTAGTCTAAACACTTGAGCGAGGAGACAGCCTAAGAGCTTTTATGGAAGTCTGAAATAAAGCCCTTAGCTTAGGGAAATAGTTTGCACAAGAGTTGCACAAGAAATGTGTGTGTGTGTGTGTGTGTGTGTGTGTGTGTGTGTGTGTGTGTGTGTGTGTGTGTGTGTGTGTGTGTGCGTGTGTGTGTGTGTGTGTGTGTGTGTGTGTGTGTGTGTGTGTGTGTGTGTTCGTGCGTGCGTGCGAATGAGAGAGAGAGAGAAAGAGAGATTTGGTCTGCTTTTTGCCCACTGACAATCAGCAAAAATAAATTATATAATATAAAATATTTATTTTTTGTATACTATACTATAGCCTATATATATATACAGTATATATATATATATATATATATATATATATATATATATATATATATAGTATACAATAAAGCCTCAGATTAAAAATGTAAAGGTTGAAGCTCTGTGTTTGTGTCAACACAAATGGTCCCTTTTAAGTGAACACACGAGGACAGGAGTGTTATGAGGATGAACTGTGCATGCCAATCCCACTGACACAGAGCAGAAGGGCCGACATGAATAGTGTTTGTATCCCAGCAAGCCAAATGACGTCATGATGACGTCCTCCGGTGACTCCGATGACGTTCAGGACTATAGGCCAGATCACAGCCCATATGGGGATGATCTTTATGTTCAGGACTATAGGCCATGATCACAGCCCATATGGGGATGATCTTTATGTTCAGGACTATAGGCCAGATGATGATCACAGCCCATATGGGGATGATCTTTCCTTTTTTTTATTTTCTTCTGAAGTGTACGTTTGTACGCCAAATTGAAAAAGGAGAACCCTTATGTCTTTTTTGGATCTATCCTCAAGTAACCGCTTTTGCATTGACCTGTATTTTGAAATGTACCCATTCGGCATAATATGAAATAACATTTTCAATGAATCAAATTCAAAACACGTATAGCCATGTCTAAAACCCTTCCCAAGACCAACCAGCGGTCGCAGCATAGTGGCAGGACTAATAGGATGAAATGGGTACATTGTAATAATGACACATTTTGAGGGGGAAGAAATTAGAAGAGATTATGGAAAGAAAAGATTGCTCTGGTTTCTGCTGCAGGTCTTTGAGTCATCATCATGGTTAATCATCTTCATTATTCTGACTCACTTTGATAAAATTGCTATAGCACTTATCCAGCTCTAGACGCAACATTAGCCTTTATTATTATCTGTGATACTGTAGGTTGTGTTACTTATTTTAATATTTATCCACATATTGAAATTGAACAGAGCTAGAAGGTCCTGGGTTCAATTTCTGATCGGGACGCTGTGGGTGCTAGCGGCGTGTTCCCTCCTCCTCCATCAGTGCCCATATCCGAGGTGGGGTTGGCGAAAGGGCCTTTCTGTGTGGAGTTTGCATGTTCTCCCCGTGTCCCCTAGGGTATAGTTACCCTCACAAAAAACATGCAGTAATCCTGGTCTCTAAACTGCCTCCCCCTGGCCAGCCGGGGCACCTGATGGAGGGTTAAGGAACTGGTTGGAATAACGTGTTCCTTCCATGCGCTACGTCCAACCAGGGAAACTCCCCCGTGCCAGGTGTAAAGGAGCGACTTGGACACTCATGCATGAAGGAAGCATGAGTTAAGTCCGTTGCTCTCCCCAGGTTGACGGAGGGTGTGTAGAGCCCTGCAGGATCGCATTAGATAATTGACACAGGGGTGAAAAATGTGGGATAAAAAAAAAAAGATTAACACTGTTCTTTTTTGTTCCCACATCACAGCAGCAGTAGCTACCGCATATAGACCTTATCATCAACACGGCAAAAGTAATAACAAATTCTATTAAGTAACAACTATTATTATTATTATTAAGTAATAACTAGAACAGAACTTTATTGTCTAAATGTGTAAATTTGGTCATGGCCTGCCAGTATTATGTAACGTCGTATAGCCTTAACTGACGTTTTGTATGTGTGCACGTGTGTAACATCAGAGCAACTGAACAAACCAGTGTCAATTGTCTCATTTAAATGTTCTTACTTTATCGCTGAAAATCTGTAGGAGGATGTAATCAAAATAATATAAACACGTTCTGTTTACAGGGCAAATGCAGTGCGTGTCCTTTTAAATGTGCTGCATGCTTGCTCGGCACAGGTTTTGCCCAGGGCTCATTTGTCTTCTTATACTGTATAACGATAATAAAATAATTAAGTTTCCAAAGAGATTAAGGCCCGGCTCAGCCGCGGAGTGGAATATATATTGTAGCATACTGTAATGATTTAATGTCCAGAGAGTAGACAGGAGCCTGCTCTAACCCGTTAAGACCGTGAACGCATCTGTGTCACCTTAGCTTTTAACCACCATTATTTTAAACTTTAGCTGTTGAAAAATAGCATTTAGAGCTTGTATATCTGCTATTTATGTATTTTTTTAAATCATGAAATGTGGCACAATTCTTCGAATATATAATTATTATTTCACAGTGAATGTTTTTAACTCAAATCTTTGCTTCTGGAGGGGGTCCATGGAACAACATTTTCAGATGGGGGTCTGACTGCGACCAAATACATATAATTTTGACATGAATAACATTGAGAACCACTGACGTCAGAAAGCAGAAGACATTTAGTAGAATCAGCTACTCGGGTCTTAATGGGCTAAGCATTCCTGAGACATAATCCATTCATTCAGCATTCTCTGGCATCTTCTGGCATTGAATCCTGTTAATTCAAAACTCCCTTTCTATGTATAGGATACGGTACCTATAGTCCACTGCTGCAGAAGATATTGGAAATCTACAGACTCAACTTGCGTGCGTGCGTGTGTGCATGCGTGCGTGCCATGGTCAGGATAATAATGGCACATATACCGTAGGGCCCATAATCCGTTGGACAGAGAGAGAGAGAGATAGACGCTGCAAGGGAAGCGAAAGATTATATCAAGCACTTTCTCTTTTATCTGTACGACCTTTTCATTTCTCCGCCGTATCACGTTCGCAGGAGGTGTGATTATGCAGATCCTTATTTAGAGAAGCATTATTCATGTTATTAGCCATGTTAGGTAGAAAATGTTGGTCATTTAAACCGATTACGCTAATCTGATTACAGTAAAAAATTGCCAGCTCTTTAGTTCTGCTGGTACAGCTGCTGATAATCGTTCACGCAAACTACAGGCATACTACAGAGTGCACACACAAGCACGCATGCACGCACACACACGCACACACACACACATGCACGCACACACATGCATGCACGCACATGCATGTTCATGTCCGTGGCATAGTGGATTATAGTCAGACATATATCCCTGCTGTTCTACAAATAAACTGTGAGTCCTGAGTGTCCTCTTGCATCACTTTCCCTATATTATTATTATTATTATATCTTTCACTAAATAATATCTACGAATGTATTAAATACAGATGCAGGGTGGGCTGCCCAGTCTCAATGGTGTTTGTGCAAAAGTACTGGCCTTGCATGGTCAAATACAATAAAAAGGTGATGAAAGGCATACATTATGATTCCCCCGCCTTGACATACTGGCAGTATAATCACTTATGATTAATAATATATAAGTTATGGACTAGTTATGAGGTACTTAAGCAACTCCACAGTGGCAAAGCTCCAATTAAGGGTTTGATGAGATTCGTCCAGAAATGTTGAAGGCGCTGGGTTGAGGGGCTATCTTGCTTGATACGTCTTTTCAACATTGCGTGGACGTCTCGGAAAGTGCCGAGGGAGTGGCGGACCGGGGTGGTGGTCCCACTTTTTGAGTGGTGCAACCACTCCCTTACAGAGCTATGTGTGTGGCTGCCTGGGTGGAAAATAGCATGTTTTTTTTTCACCACCTGTGTGCAACACACACACAAACACATACGCACATATTAACTGTATATATGATGATGGCTCGCCGGAACCGGGCCGGCACCCTGGCCGTGATCCTGTGGGTCTGGAATTTCCGGGGACCCCACACGGAGTTGCACCACTCACTTCACACGGGTGTGATTTTTAAGATCAGAGGGATCCAGGTCCTCGCTGCACGTCCCACTGGGAGGAAACCCCGGGGTAGGCCATGGAGATCAGATTGACTCACTGGCCTAGTGGCCTTGGAACGCCTCGGGATCCACCACGAAGAAGTTATTAATGTTGTTCTGTAGAGGGAAGTCTGGAAATCTCTGGTGGAGCCGACTACGGATAAGTGATAAACGTAGAATTGTGAGACAAAAAATGATGAGACCTTATCCTTTGTCAAAGTACATTATTGGTTAATGCTACTATCACCATTATGTGAGGGGGGAAAAAACATTCAACTTTCAACAACTTTCTTTTTTCTCAATGATATATAATATAATAACAGGAGACAACCCACAGAGCCTAGTCCCTCCATGTGCCAGAAGTGTACCTCCCAGCCCTGGCAGAGTAGTTCTGGAGTAGTTCCAACGGATTGTGTGCCCCTGGTTTTTCCCTAATGGGACTGATTGAGGGTAGCTACTGGGACGTAAGTCGGGACTTGATCACTCCCGGCTGGGTCGCCTGAGTGAGGGGTATGATGTTGCGAGACCCGAAACCCCGTTGACCTCAGGATCCATCACTGAGGATACGTCCCAGGTGCATCCATGCAATGTTTTTTGTTAATTATGATGATGTATTTTTTTTTGTAAAGTTTGACACTGGCCTTCAGTATAGACTGCCCCGGATACACCAAAAAATAACTGAAGACATTAGTCAGAGTGAAATGAAAGAACACCAAATAATGTTGTACTGCTCAATAATGGGGCTGTCCTGCAGAGTTTGCTAAAGCAGTGTCTTTACTTTACTGTGGAGCTTGGGGCGGCGAGGAGGAATGAGTATTGACCAGAATGATTTCCTCTTAGACCCAGAAGCCCGCTGAGGGTCTTTCAGCTGACTATGATTGGAGAAGCTGTCATTCTGCAGACTGTGATTAGATTAGGCTCTGAGCCAGATAGAAGATTCAGAGAGAGAGAGAGAGAGAGAGAGAGAGAGAGAGAGAGAGAGAAAGAGAGAGAGAGAGAGAGATGTATAATGCCTAATTTTTGCCCCGTGTCTCACATTAAAAATTGCAGATCACTTTGTGATCTTGCAAATTGCAACAATTGCTACAAGTATAAATCAGGCATGAGGGAGAGAGAGAGGGACATAGCCTATGTCTTATGTATACGCTAGTGTGCTCTTAGTCTTAATATTATTCATAAATACGATGTTCTTTTCACGGCGTGTGTAGACGATATCTTCAGATAACAAAATCTGGGCCTTACAGGGCAGCTGAAAAACGACTTCACACACATCCAAAGATGAATCACAAACTGTTCTCTTATTCTCTGTGCAGACGAGACCATGCAGCGATACTGAAATGTTGACTCTTATAAAGCAAAGAAAATATTTCTATAGGGTTCTCTTAATTTGGATGTATACTTATCCCGGAGGATTCTGATACAAATGTTGCAGAAATAATGCCTTCTCCAGTGGAGCTCTCTCTGCTTTGTGACAGAGCATCACACTGCCGGAAAAAAGTCCCAATTACGTGTTTGCAAATAGAAAGAACTATATAGGACAAACATTTATCCAAGTCCATGACCTCAGGTCCCATTTTCATATTACTATAGTGGTGCCCTTTGGGAGTTTTTTATCAGGCATGCCGAAATGTGGAGTCTATCTATGCATATCTCAGAACATCATTGTGAGAACAGGCAAGCTCCATATATGGAGATCTAGGGGTGCAGACGTCAGAATGATGCCAGGCCAGCTCCATATATGGACACTAGGCAGGGGCCCTGTTGTCCAGGGCCCGGGCAGAGGCCTTTTGTACTGGTTCTGGACAACCGTGCGTCCGACCGACTTGACACCAGGCACTGCACTCCCTGCAGGTGTGTGGAACGTGTGTGTTGAGTCGGTGGGGCGAACGTTTCTCGAGTTACATGCATGCATTATAGACGTATACATAGACAGAGACGTGCAGGTCACAAGGTGCATTTATGATTTGATGTTACTGTGGGTGTTTATGAACACAAACACTGTGACCATAATCTTGAGGGACCGGAGCTGCTGTAGTGTGTATAATGGCAGTTATTTCATGAAAGCACAAAGGATAGAATAATATGCACACAGACAGAACCTCTTGAAACAATCTCTTCAAACACATGCTAATACAGGGGCCAGAAGGAGAAGACGCTAGAGCGCCTTGGACAGTTTAACCAATTTAGGACTGAGACAAGATTCTACAAAAAGTCAGTTTTCTGACAAACCTATGTTGCTATATCAGTGTCTCTCAAACTATATGTCAAGGACCACAAAAATGATATGTAATTGGCCTCCGACCCCCATCTGAAAATGTGTTGTTCCAGGGACCCCGCAAAGATTTGAGTTAAAAACGTTCGCTCTGAAAGAATATATTTTTATATTCACAATATTTTCACGATTAAAAAAAAATAGCAGATCTACAAGCTCGTAGATCTCGAGCTTGGAGATCTGCTATTTTCAAACGTTATAGTATAGCATAATGCTTAAAACACCAAAAGGGGTTCCCGTCCTGAATGGGTTAAGCATTTTTATTCACGTGTTAGTATCGAGTCATTTTCTTTTTTTTACTAGAAACATTAGTTTCTCCTTCTTCGGACTGCAACTATTGTCCCCTGTGATGCACTGGAATATAACCATTCCAGGCTTGAGGCGTGTTGATAGATTCCCTTTTTTTATTAACATAGGGATTCTTATAACATTGTCTTGAGCTTAGTTTCTGCCTCCTGCCATACATGAAATATGAAAATTAAGAAATAAATCTACACTACAGTATCTTCAAGTCCTTGGGACTACGCATAGGCTATAGCATTGAACTCAATTCAAAGTATTTGTCAGGTTTACAAAATGTTTTTTGTCTATTATTGCCTCTATGCCTACAGACTGTGCGCACCCACGCACACGCATGCACATGTACGCACGCACGCACACACGCACACATGCACGCGTAGCTATTTCTTACCTTCAATGTCCTTCATACTTATTCCTATCTGAGATGAAAATAAGAAATACTGTAGATGTTGGTATACTGGCTTGGAATTAACTTGGAGACTATACAGTAGCTTAATCTTCTTTCGTAAGTAAGCCACTCGGAAGAGGCCGGCCTCTGAAGTTGGTCTGTACAGGGGAGTCAAGAGGCAGGTGGTGATCATGTGTTCTGCGGTCTGCTCAGGTCTGCTTGCACTTGCGCCATACGCTGTGTGCAAGGCCTCACTTATTCGTAGTTGACTACCACTATGCAGAAAAACCACAACCCCATGCAGTGCACATGGGCGCTTCAGCATGCAGAGTCCATTGCTGGGCTGGCATACGATTGTAGAAAAGTCCTCAGAGACATCTCTTGTGCCGCCTTGTACGGGTGGTGGGACTTGTATTTGGCGGGGCAGTTGTCACTGTAGTGTCATGCAGGACATGCATGCGGTGTTCATGTGGTGTTGTTTGCTGAACCGGAGGTCAATGAACATTATTCTCACGTGTGTGTGATACACACACGTGTAGGTTAAGAGCACAGGCAAATGACCATTATTCCCTGCAAAGCCTGTGAAACAACCTTTAAAATCTCATGTTTTGGCAGCATGTGTCAAATTTATAATGCGGAAAGGAAAAGCATGCACATTTCTGAGCTGCTGCTGACCGGGAACAGATTTGATTGATTGATAATTGATTGATAATTTTATTAGACAATAAAATGCAAAAAGTACAGGGTATACAGTCAAGCACAGCATTGGTCCAAAAGGACAGCACCGAAGAATAATAACTTTATAATAACTTTATTTATATAGCACCTTTCCAAAGACAAGTTTACAAAGTGCTTTACAGATAATAATAGCAGTACAAATACAATAAGAATAAAACAAAACAAAATAAACACAATTTAAAACATTTCATAAAAAGGCTGTGCAATAAAGGTGCGTTTTTAAACGCGATTTAAAAGAGGATACTGAGTTTTCCAGCCTGAGATCCTCAGGCAGTGAGTTCCACAGCCGAGGGGCCCGAAAGGCCCGGTCGCCTTTTGTAATAAGGCCTTTTGTAATAAGGCCCCGAATGGAAACAAGACATTGCGGTCTTGTTTCCATTCGGGTCCCATTCAAAACAAAACACATCACATGGAGCGCACTTCCATGTTAAAGTTGGCACAGGCTGTCCAAAAAACTAATCCAAACTGTTGTTTCACAGTGGAATGAAGTTATTCTCCATATGCAGACCGTGGCCATATTACCATATAAGTTAATAGCAAGGTGCTACCTAGGTGCAACTTCCAATGGCAGCCCAGTCATCCAAACAGAAAAGTCCTATCTGATTGTATTAAACAGCATCAAACTCAACAACATTGCAGCTATACGGAAAGCTTGAATTCTATTCTCTTTTTATCCTCAAAGTGTTTGTTTCATAAAAATCCACTGTAGACATGTTATGAGCTACTTTGTGTCCTTGCAGGTGATTATTTTTTCTATAAGTGCTGGAGTTTGGAAGTGCTCGTTAGATATCACTCAACTGACCTGTGTACCACCTGTTTTGAATTAGCACATAATGCAAGAGGCTGCAGGACATTGATTTACTGAAAACGAGTGCTTCCAAACTATGATGGAAACATGGTCTGCAAATGGTCAATTGTCTCCACCAGGCTGAAGGCATGGGGAGAGAGTATGTTTTGCCCTCCGTCCGTCCATCCGTCCATCCGTTAACAGCTAATCTCCGGCACCATTAACCCAGTCGACTTTTCCAGAAGGGACTGTTATAGCGCCACCATGAAGCATCTTTCTCGCACTTTCCTACTAGGCTGAGGAACAAATCCCACCCTTTTCACATTGGCCTGTTATTGTGCCACCAAGTGGATTTTTACAAAATATTTTTTTCCAATTGCCATGAAAGGCGTAACACGTGAGAACAAAATGGCACCTTTTTAACATTGGCCTATTAAAGCGCCGGCCTGGTTTCATTACTATTTTCATGCTGTTTTGTCAACACTGCTGAGGAGGCTCTAAAATAAATGCAAGAATTGAATTGCCTGCAATGTTGCCAGAGCTGTACAATGTTGCCAGAGCTGTACAATGTTGCCAGAGCTGTCATTCAGGCAGGCAGGCAGAAAGGGAAGTGAAGAGAGGGGCTTGGTTAGCTATCCTCACACAAAAGACTGTTCAAGTCGCTCTGTATTTTGCAGGGAGGCGATGGGTCTGTGGGTCAGGGTGCTCCTCATCCCCACCGGCTCATCATAGAGAGAGTGGGAGATATAGGAGTGTCATTTGGAGTCCCAGGGGATGACAATTGCCACCCCCTATAGCATTCACATTTAACCTCAAATGCAGTTATGTTCTCCAGCACTTGACTAGTTGCATCGCGACACGTTGTGAGCTTGTAAAATACGCCTGAAGTGGTTGCCATTCTCTCTAGCTTTTCACTAAGGCTGCCTCTGGTGGGAGGTGTTCATCAGGATAGCTTCCGGGCCTTCCTCCTCCTCATCCTCCCCGCCACAACCACCTCCAGATTGTCCAGGTTAACTCCAACGACAGAGCTACATAGTGTGCAGTTGTCTCTTGACAGGGCACCGTCACCCCCCTGCCTGCCTGCCAACCTTTTTATCCCCCGCGATAAGAGCATCAAACCAAGACTGCACTGTCACAACCAGAAATGGTGGTCATGTCTCGGAGGAAGTGCGCGCGCGCGAGAGAGAGAGAGAGAGAGAGAGAGAGAGAGAGAGAGAGAGAGAGAGAGAGAGAGATGGAGATGTTTGAGTATATGGGGAGCAGGAGGACAAGAGGACAGGCTGGCAAGTCACTGGAGCCTGGCCAGCACTGCTGACAGCTTATCAGGTTTTAAGTATCAGGGGTTCTGTATAGCGAATCCCTCTAAACACACTGACTGACATTATCTCTTATTCCCAGGAGCCCATTTTCTTTAGGATGAAGCAAGGCCTCTGCTTATAACTTACACATTGTATACAGCGGCTATGAGGGCAGCTGTAGGCCTATCAGTTCATGGTTTTAATTGGAAACTTGAGACCTACTTTTGAAATTAACTTTCTTCCTCTGCCATGATATATTTACATGTTATTATACACATTGGCCAGTATGTCAGTATGTGCAATTGAACATTTACATCTTTCTTTGTGAAATTGCAGTTTATTTTCTTTCATCTTCTGTTTTAAAATACATTTTCTTTTCTTTTGTAACCAAGATTCATGTTTTAGGATGTTATTAGAGAAAGTAACAGGTGAGTGATGCTTTCTTTATTTTTAACGATTTTAGCTTTTTTTTTACAGGGGGGCGAGGGCATTCGAACATTTGTATTTTCTTTTACAAAATTGTACGACAATTTCTTTATTATTATTTATTATAAAACAGAAGAAAGCGCCAGCACTCAATAAATGCCAATAAAATGTCCTTTTCACACGTTGATAACGCTGGGCCCATTTGTTCGCCAGAGGTAAATGAAACATGTTTTCCATTGGATATTACTGAGCCTTGCACCTATAAGGATATTCTTCTGTGTTGCGGGTGGTCTGCGTTGGCAGTTGTTTTTTTCTCTGTTAAAACCACTGTCAACCTGCCGTTCCTTACAGGCATGTCATTATAGTCAAGAATGGTCAGAAATAGCAGCTCTACAAGGTCACAACACGTCATGGTGTGACATGTTTTGAGCTTGTGCTTATTTCCATGCCATGGAGCATAAAATAGGTCTCAAGTCGTTAATGCTGCATGGTTCCTTTGTCTGTGTAATTTGCAGGGCTTCATTGTGGCAGCCAGGGTGCACAGCAGGCAGTTGCTTTGATTGCCACATAATACTTAGCAGTGTGTGGTCCCTTCACAGGTTGGTTAACTGTGAAGTGAGTTATAGCCTAGTATAACATAGACTAGAGTCTCACAATATGCGTTGTAAACGTACAATTCATAGAGCAGACCTCATCGCACAACAATAATTAAAACAACATCCACAGAGTGCAGCCTATACTGTAAATTCAGAGCAGAAGAGTACAATCATGCGGTTTGTTCATTACATTTATTGTACGGAACAAAAGATCCATGTTGGTTTGTCTATTGTCTTTTTCTGTTTGTCACCAATGATGAACAAAAGCTTTCTTATGTACAGCTGTACTTTGAAGGTCATCCAATAACGGAATAACCTTTCTTGGCAGCCAGCTAAGTATCTTTGCTGCTGTTTTGACGATCCTGCCAACTTGTTTTAGATGTCCATGCCACAAGTAAAGATATAAAACAAGGATACAATGTTCCAAAAAATGCTATGATACCAAAAATCATAATAAACAGGTTTTTTTTTTAAATGAAGAAAAAAGCTGTCCTTGTCCGGCATCATATAGAATCAACATTTTCCGTGAAACTCAAATTCCCTTCCACTCATTTTGGAAGATAATTACAGGTGGAATATATATATATATATATATATATATATATATATATATATATATAACGACAGAGACAGACAGACAGACGTCTGTTGGTATTGATCTATGTTAATTAATAAATGTTATGCGTAACGCCCATGCCGTAGATGTGCGGCAAATTATCTTTTACAGTGCTTTTGATTGATCAAGTCGTAATGCTACTCAAATGCTGGCGGACTAGGTGTTAAGATGCTTTGTCACGTCAAAATAAACAAATCAAGTAAGGAGAGAGAGAGAGAGAGAGAGAGAGAGAGAGAGAGAGATGTTGGTAACACAATGGGATAAAAGACATGAGTGACACTGAGTCTTTTCAATGAATATCTGAAATGCTGTGTGGCCATGTTTGTCTAAGCAGCTGAGCTGTAGATGACGCGGACAAAACCCTCGTCTCACCTGAAAAACCTTTCATCAAACTATCGTCCTAACGTAACCTAGTAACACAGAGCATTATCAGGCAGTATAGAGTCATCACAGTCTTTTACCTGAAAGTCAGCTCGCACTTTTGTGAGAATTTTAATCTTTCATTACCCTCGGTTTAGAATGACTGCTTTTTTTGCCATCAACTTCTGACATTATCTGTCCCCTGGAGGAGTGTGTTTTCGCAACAAGCTTTTTTCCAATTCTCTTTATCTATAATTGCACACAGGCCAAGTCACTGTTTGAATAAATGATCCCGTGGGACAAAAGAAAAAAAATAGCATTATCCTCGGAGGAAAAGAACAGTTAGCAGGACTAAAGATTGTCTGGACAGCCAATGATGTCGTTTGGTTGCTTAGAAAATAGTTTTACCACTTTCAACCATTTAATAGGTTAGAAATCATTCACTTCTGAAAATAAAATAGAAGAAAAAAACTCACTACAATGAAGTATATGGGGCTTAAAGTAGTTAACGAACAAGAAGCAACAGTGTACAGTGTATATTTTAAACATTGCAGTTATCAAAGATTTCCCCCTCAACTTTGGACAGCATCTATTGAAATATATCCTGTATATGTATATTTCAACTTTCATACTGCAACAAGGAAACACGTTGTCACAATTAATCACATCATCGAACCTTGGGGCTCAAGGAAATGTGATGTAACTCACACACATGGAGGACATGCTCTTCAATTCAGTCTAATGCCATATTGTTTTTGCAGATAACGATTCTCACTCATGCCGTATTGATGGCCCCGCGCCTCCACGGGCGTAATATCCAGCTCAATGAGTGGCTGATCAATACCCTCCGCTAGTTGACTGATTAAAATGTATTCGGTGCCCTCACATATGCCATCCATCATATTTGGAATACAAACGCGGTTTCATGGGTGGTATATGTGATAGCTAATCATTCGATTTAAGTGGATTTAAATTAAAAATCTATTCATAGCTTCCAGAAGCCTTTCCCTTGGACCCTAGTCCTTTATAGCCTGCAGACAACTATTCCACAATCTCCGAATGCTATAGAATCTGGAATTTACACCTCCCGAAATCCGAGTAAGGAAACTTCCATTTCCGTTCAAGAAAATATATATTAAAAAATATCTTTACATTTTATAATTGTATTTCCTTTTCTGCAAAGCAACAAGCTATGTGCTTAGATGATTTAGGATATACATCTGTCCGACTGTAAAGATGAAACAGAAGTGGGGAGGCGTTGCCACATCCGCTTTATCACTTACTCATGATAGAGCTTTCTTTCGTTGCTCCAGACTGTATGACGGAAGCATTTGAAAATTGCAAGAGGCAACAGTCTAGCAACGCCAGACTACTTTGACCCTAATGTACAGTATATATGTTTACAAAACATAAATGTTTTATTTTGCCTATAGTCTTTAATCACTTAAACTCTAATATAGAGGGTATGCGCGTGACATCATCATCATACCCGGAAGTTTTGCGGGAACGCCTACCTACATTTCATTAATGCCATTGACAATGAATGGAGAATTTACGTCATGTGTCTGAGCAAATCGGCATATACCTGTATGTCGGTGGGAAAATCTTTTAAAATGGCTGAAATGTATAGGGTTGAAGTGGTTAATGTGTGTTTTCTAATCAAAATTAAGATCTCCAAAGTAACCAGTAACTAAAGTTCTCAAATTATTGTAGTTGAGTAAAAGTAAAGGTTTTGGCTCTGAAATGTATTGGAGTAGTGGAGTAAAAGTACTGAAAATGTAACATAGCCTATACTCAAGTAAAGTACAAATATCTCAAAATTACAAATAGGTACAGCACTTGAGTAAATAGTTTCTTTCCACCACTGATGTTACGGTAATAATATTGGGCCCTTAAAGAACAATTAAGTCCCCTCGTGTTTCTGTGAATACCAGCTTTTGAAGCGGGACGCTTCTCTATACTTATATAGTCATTAGGCCATCAAATCCAACGTGAAGAGACAAGGCGTTTAATTGCATACCAGGCCATGAAGTTATACTTCCGGAAGAATTGACTTCAGCACTGTGGCTGTTGGGCACAAGCTTATGCAAATAATGTACTGTATGCACGCACGTGTGTGTGTATGTGTGTGTGTGTGTGTGTGTGTGTGTGTGTGTGTGTGTGTGTGTGTGTGTGTGTGTGTGTGTGTGTGTGTGTGTGTGTGTCATGTCTCTGAGATGTAGTGGAGTAGAACTAAAAGTATTGGAAATACTCAAAAGTGTACTTACAAGTAAGTTTTTATTGTACTGTTAATTTTACTACAGTACTTCCATCACTGCACAAGGACAGATGTGAGAGAGCATGGGAAGTTCACGCGGGCTCCCTGGAGACCATATTGTCTGCTTCCAACGTGGACTGCTTATTCCAGACGTGTCAGTATAGGCCTAGCAGCTGTCTGGACTGGAAATGAGCTTCAATGAGCTTATATTGTGTCCTAATTCCTAAATGGAGATCTCAATTTAGCTCAAATGAGTGTTTCCATATCTTAAAGGACCACATCTTCACCAATTTTCATCTTCAGTAATTGGTGCTCACTATTTGCACATTATAACTATTTAGGTACCATTTTGTCTATACGTTTCTCTCAGGGGGCTGATATAGTTCAGAAACATGTGGCATCATTATAGCATGGGCACTGGCAGGTTTGGACATTTCAAACGTTTTTTAATTATTTTTGAGGGGCGCTAGCCCCTCCTATGTCCAGCTTTGAGGGTGTGTGTAAACACAAACATTGTCCTAACACAAACATTAAATGCCGTTGACAATGAATGTCCAGCTTTGAGCGTTTGACCCAAAACAAACATTAAATGCCACTGACAATAATTGGCCAGTACTTATATTTTTTGTAAACACAAACATTGCTTAAAGAGACGAAGGTAAGGACGCAAATTCTGATTGCCCGGAAAGAGATATTTTGTCTTCTTGGCATGGACATATATGTTTGGCCTCTACGGAACATTCTAGACACGCCTTTCGATTTTGACACAATTTATGTTTCTACGTCAACGAGAAAACAGGTGGACTGAACAAACCATGTGAGGGCCGTGCTCTTTCTTTTCAGTGTGAAACCACTGAAGGGGATTTGTGGAAGCGGCGCAAAATGTCAACAGTGAGTTGAAAGATACGGTGGTGAGACTCCACTGTGCTCTCGACTCGATCCATAGATCAGAAATGTCAATAGCTTCCATGGTCTGGCGGAGGAATGTATTAATTCAGTTGGAAATGATTCATTTAGTGGGAACTTCCCTCGTGCTGTGGCCTCATGCGCTTCATGGTGCATCGCTTTGTACTGCATTACTCCGTACAGGGACTGAATCAATGCTGTGCTGGCTGATGGCTTAACTGCCTTAACCCATTTAGGACTGAGACCAGATTCTAGAAATGTCTTCTAAATCCTGACAGTTCTCTGAAAAACCTAAACTATTTCATGTCAAGGACCCCAAAAATTATTAGTGTACAAGTGTACAAATATACACTTCTACAGTATATAGAGTAGCCAAAAAAACAGGAAATCATCATGCATTAGGAGAGACAACAGGCAAAGGTGATCAAAATAAATAAAACAAACTTTCACAATCTAATTGTGTAGACTTCTTGTAAATGAACTAATGCAGATGTTAAACAACTCTTAACTCTTAGATCTATAAGGGTCCATTTGGTTACCAACTCTCCATTATTTAGCTGGGAACCATGGAAAACCGCTGTTTTATTGCACAGATAAACCATAAACTATCACTTGTGGTATGCCTTACTGTTAACACTTGTGTTGACAGAATGACAGTTGACATCTAGGTGAGTTTATTTAAGGCTGACGAGAGAGACAACCTGCCCTGACAGCTGCTGGAGAGTCACTCACATTTTCATTTCAAGGACCCTCAAATTCATCTGTATTTGGCTGCGGACCCCAATTAAAAAGTATTTGGTGCCAGCCGGGAACTCAAATAATTATTCAAAATGGGTCACAATCTTTCAAGATTTTCGAAATGTTACAATAGCCAAAGTATGAAAGAGGGTTGAAGTGGTTAAACTGTTGCTGGATGCAACCAAGTGTAAAATGACTTATACTGGATCTCTTGTCTACTAGTCCCTTCCTAACATTTTAGTCTAGTTTATATTTGTTGACGAAATTGTGAATATATTTAGTCATAGTTTCAGTTATCATAGCTTAGTTTTCATTTAGTTTCCATTTAGTTTCCATCAGTGAAAAAAGGTAGTCGACGAAGATTTTCCGTCTATAGTATTTTTTTTTTTATATTTTTTTTTGTGGCTTTCACCTTTATTTTATATATATTTTTATGGAGGGACAGACAGTAGGCTGACAGGAAATGGGAAGAGAGATGGGGGGTGACATGCAGTAAAGGCCGTCGGGATCGAAGTCGAACCCGTGGCACACTGCCAGACTGGATTGCCAGCCAAGGTGCCTCTGCCACTGAGCCATACCGATGATACGAGGACGATTCTACAAATGTCTTCTAAATCCTGACCGTTTTCTGAAAAACCCATGTTTATGTGTCAGTCGTTCTCAAATATTTACATATATGTAATTGGCCGCCGACCCCCATCTGAAAAGATGTTGTTCCAGTGACCTCTCAGAAGCAAAGATTTTAGTTAAGAATGTTCGCTCTGAAAGAATATATTCAAACATTTGGGCCACATTTTCATGATTTTTCAAAAATAGCAGACATACGGAGCACGGCACTCGGAGATTGTAGATCTGCTTTTTTTAAATAGCTAAAGCAAACACCAAAAAGGGTTCCTGCAAAAAATGGCTATGTAGGCCTAACTATGCACACAAACAAATTTGCACCCACTTTTTTTTTGTAGAACTGTAAAGATGCAGTCCCGCCCCCTCGAGAGACCCGGAAAAGAAATCCCTGTTCATTTTCCTCATGGACTTTTCAGAAAGTATTTATTTAAAGACGTTTATGCCGCGGACAAAGCCAACTCTTGTCGTGACAAATTATGACAACAAACAAAAGATTTCGGGCCAAACAAAGAATTAGACACTTTTTTTGTTGTTTTTGTAATTATTTGTTTGGTCCAAAATATTGTGTGTGTTGTCATGATTTGTCACGACAAGAGTTGGCTTCATATGACGCTTAAAAGTTCTTTAAATAAATACGTTTTGAAATGTCTATGGGAAAAATGCATTGGGATTAATTTCCTGGGCCTGGTGTCGAGTTTATTATAGGCTATATACACACTAGATTAGAGTATATGCCATATTGTAGCTCTATAGAGCTAGTTATGCATTTGCAACATAGCTGTGATTCTGTAACTCAGGCTACACTTTTAATGCAATTATAAAATGTGTTTGCTTCCATGAACAGTGCCATACAATATGCACGGGGCTCATAGTAACAGCTATGAAATGAAACCAACTGTAGCGATCTGTTTCCTTTGTGCAAAACGTGCACTATCTTTTATTCAAATAAAACAGGAATGGGGTTCTCTAAAATATAATATTTATGAGACACTGTTGAATCCTTTGAGGTTTAATTTGCAGCTTGAATGATTCTATGTGCCTTTATCAATTAAACAAAAATACTAATATTCCTTGCAGATGAGCACTTAGATTTTTGGACCTCGTGACAATATTTCATGCTGGATATTTATTAATATTTATTAAGCAAGAAAAATGATAATTTATCCATCCATTGGCAAGCATTCGTTTTGCACGAAAAACACACATAGCTCGGCTATGGCTGAATTTAGCCCAGGAGTGTCTTCCATTTAAAACTAATGCTTTGCTTTTTGCCATAATTATATAGGTTGTTAATTCTACTTGTTCTACTCTATTCTTTATTTTCGTTCGCATTGACATTCAAAACCCCTGTACAATCTGAATTCCCACCCCACCCCACTGTATGTATTTTTACCGCTTTCATGATGATTTCCAGTTTTTGGTTATTGTCTGTGTATATTTATCTCTTTGTGTATATACCGGTACTTCTCTACATGTTCTGATGAATTGAACATGGTGGACCCTATTGTAAACAAGTGGTAATGGCTTTATGGTGCCGTGACTGTTGTCCACAGTTGTAACAGTTGTTGTATTGACTTGACATGTACTGTAATTCTCCAAACTGTTAACAAATACTTCAATCAATCAATCAATCAATCAATCAATCAATCAATCAATCAATCAATCAGTCATGTTTGTGAACCATGTCTAATCCATTGCTCTGGCGGTGGACGATGGTGACGCGTCAATGACAACCGTATCCATGGTAACGGTGCCAATAACAACCGCGTGGCACGTGACGACGTAGTGACGTACGCCGGTCACGTAACGTAACGACGTGGTCTACTCTCCAGCTCCACTAGCATACAGCAGCACAGCAGAGTACACAACAAGGTCGTCCTCCACAGACAGACAGCCAACATGATGTCCCTGTCGGCTCGCTCGGGGTCCTTCTCCCCGTACATGCAGGCGACGAGCTTCGCCGTGGCGGGGCCCCTCAAGGCGCTCATCCCGGGGGTCGTGGTGAAGTCGGACAAGGTCGCGGTGGACGTGAAGAAGCCGTTCCTGTGCCGGGAGTCGCTGAGCGGCCAGGCGCCGAGCAGCGGGCCCGCTATCACCGTTAGCATCAATGGTAAGTCATTAGCTTAGCACACATTGCTAAAGGAGAAGACTTCAAAGTTCAAAACCCGGAAATAAGCCGGAAACAAGCCGATCTACAAGCTCACAAAGCGTCGCCTACGCGACGCTTTGTGAGCTTGTAGATCGGCTATTTGCCCAGCGCGAGCGACACCGCCCATGACGAATCCATGTTGTTCAGGGCAGGCTACTTTAAAGGCTGAAGTTAGCTTAGCTCGACCAAAAAGTGTCCTCTGTACACACCCACACACACACACTCATAACTAAGTATCGACACTCTGTACGCTTGTAGTTTAATGCTGTGCTAATGTGAGAACATGAATCATGTTATTTAAGTAACTCCTGACCCCGTTTCTTGCTAGTATTAAACCGCCTGCAGAATTATTATTACTGTTGGTTAGCTATAGCTTCTGACGGGACGGAACGGCCCAGCCGGTTCATTTGAGGTGACAGGTGTCAGACTGTGTGTGTGTGTGTGTGTGTACAGCTGGCTAAATTAGAGGGACGTGTCTGTAAGGTCCTGAAAATCTTGTTGTACTTTCAAGGCTTGACAAGGTTAGCTTGACGTTAGCGTTTATCAGTCTTAACCCCCTCAGTTATACTGTGTGTGTGTGTGTGTGTGTGTGTGTGTGTGTGGCATTTCTATGCACCAAGTTTCAAATACACATAATAGGCTTGCAGTAAAGTGAGAATAACTTTAGTTTAGTTAGTTTAACTAAAGTTTGCCCAAGGTGACCCATTTTCTCACTGTCTTGAGCCCTGCCAAAATACATAACGTGTTGGTAGGGCTAGTGATATGAGACTTTTGATATCAACACGATTTTGACTTATTGCATTATAGTTGTCATGGTTTAACCTCTCAAGCCTTATTATATACTAACTAAAAATAAATCGTCTATGGTGTTCTTGCGGTGCATTGAGAGCTTGTATATTGGTCACTATGTTCACTATTATTTTGTAAATATTTGAAGAAAAAAAATCAAAAAAAGAATGTATCGTCATTCATAATATTGAGGTATTTGGTTAAAAAAAATCTTGTACATATCGTCCAGTCCTACATGTTAGGACACATTGCCCTTGGGAAAGACTAGCCCCTTTCGGTGCTCTTATTTAAACTTTTATCCCACGATTTTGCAACCCATTTTTTCACCCAGTGTCCATTATCTACTGTAATCCTGGACACTACACTCCCTCTGAGAACGGGTGACCTTCTGGTTCCCAGACGCCCTCTCACTCGGCTGCGACCGCCCAGATACTTATTAGTGACACTGTCACTCTTTAACACACACACACACACACTGGGAAAGCAGGTTGCACCTTTTTACTTCAATGGCTTATTGGACGGTACAACAGCAAAATGTTGGCAGAATTTGATACGCAAGACTGCAACAGTAAACTCTAATACAATATGACAATAATAATATTAATAATCATAATCATAATTCATGTACTGTATGAGATTATTTAAGGAAGAGAATTCTAACTTGGACTGACTTATTATTTTGTTGTTTATATAACTGAAGTCAGTGTAGATTGGCACTTAGAGGGTAGCTTGCCTTTGTGTGGCTGTAGTACAAATTGCACACACGTGTGTGTGTGTGTGTGTGTGTGTGTGTGTGAGAGAAGGGGATGAGAGACCAACAGATAGTCTGTACAGTATGGGTAGTTTTTTTTGTACATTTTGAAGATTTGTAGAATTAATATCTAATGTGGGTTTTGTGTGCGTGTACTGGTAAGGGGCGTACATGCTTTTCTTTGTTCAAATTACATCTCTTCTACTGTAGATTAGTGCTGCCAACGAATATTCTATATCCGAATATAGATTCGAATCAAAAAATAATAATTAATAACCGAATATATAAAATTAAGGTTCGAATTAAAAATAATAATAAAAAATATTTTTTTATTTATTATTATTATTAGTTTTCGGTGCCATGGGTAAGCGTTGTGACTTGTGAGCTTGTAGATTAGTTATATTTGCCACGCGACACGCCGACAACGGCATACATTGAAGAATAAATCAGCTGCCTCGCACTCTTCCTAAACACAGACTATACAGCGCAGCGCAGTTCTGATTGGCTGCCTCGTCTCCAGCCATGTTGCCTCAGAATTCTTTAGGGTCACTAATTTGAGCATAACAGCGGAGCGCAGGCGCTAGCCAGCTAAAAAGTTTCATAACGTCGGCACTCGGCAGCAGACCCACAGTCCACAGATAATAATAATGCAGCAGAATTAACACTGCCTCCGTGCCTCGTTTTGATAAGGCTGTGTGGTGGGATTGCTCATTTAAGAAAAATGTTTTACTGGAGAAGGGAGAATGTATGCGTTGTGTTCCATCTCAGTTTTCAGCAACAACAATGGGCGGAGAGAGAGAGAGTTGCGCCAGCAATGCGATCTTAAATGTTATGTCTCAGGTTGTATTGGTGTAAATATAATTATAAAAAAATCCGATTGGCTCGAATTGAAATCCGAAATCCGAATGGCTCGAATTGTTCGAATCCACGTGGGTTTTTAAAACGAATATCCGAATCCAATTTTTGGACAATTACGGCAGCCCTACTGTAGATCCTATAGTCCTTACAGTCAGAATACATGAGGGACAAAGTTGATGAAGATAATATTGATGGAATTTAATTTACACTTCACATAAACGAAGATGAATAGGAACAGAAACGTTTGGAGGAGAAGACAGACGGGTAGCGATAGTCACATGACATTTAGAAGGCTTTTTTTAGAATCGGCCTCAGTCCAAATTGGGTTAAAAGAAGCATGAGGTCAGTCCGTTGCTCTCCCCACGTTGGCAGAGGGAGTGCTAAAGTACACTCCCAGACATGACAGTGGGTGGGAAAAAAGGGTTACAAAATTGTGGGAAAAGAAAAAGAAGCCTGGATATAAACCAGGTGTGCTTCCTTGTACAAAGCCTCTTACTGCACTGTAATGACTTGAAAACAAATTTATAAAAATACGGTTTTCGCGCCATTGCCGTATATCTAGGTCAATTGAAGCCTATTATTTAATACTACGCTTACCGCCATTGCCGTTGATCAATGGCAATTGCACTTTTATAGCGCCTTCGATCGATCAAGCCATAATGCTACTTGCGTTAACGGCTACCTGTTGTGGTTGGATCTTTGATGGATCGCCCATCTTAGATCGTCGTCACCATAATAATCCATTCTATCTGTTTCTTTCAATTGCCTGTATCCTATTCCTTGTCCCAGATAACATTTTTGGTCAAAACAACGTTTCTTTGATGGCACAGAGCCGACGCTGTGGAGGCCTCCAGTGCCCCAGCATCCATCTTGTAAACAACAGTTGAACGAAACCTGTTAAACTTACTAGGATATGTCTACTTCCGGAGGTCTGGAAATGTGGCTTTTCAAAATTAGAGCTCAACTGGGAACAATGCTGGCGTGAATTAGATCCTAATTTTTCAATAAATGCTAGCGGGCTAACCTTTCTCCTTTCTCATAACTCTTCTGTTTGTGTTTGCCCACCACAGCCCGCTCAGGAGTCCGATTCGCCCACACAGACATCAAGATCCCAGACTTCTCTGACTACAGACGGCCTGAGGTGCTGGACCCCAACAAGTCCTCCCAGGACAGTGCCGCCGGCCGAAAGGCCTTCTCCTACCTGGTCACCGGCGCCACGAGCGTGGTGGGCGTGTACGCGGCCAAGACAGTCGTCAGCCAGTTCATCGGGTCCATGAGCGCCTCGGCCGACGTCCTCGCTCTGTCGCAGATCGAGATCAAGCTCGATACCATACCCGAGGGCAAGAACATGACCTTCAAGTGGAGGGGCAAGCCCCTGTTCGTGCGCCACCGCACAGAGAAGGAGATCGCCATCGAGGCTGCCGTCGACCTCTCCGAGCTGCGCGACCCGGAGCACGACAAAGACCGCGTGAAGGAGCCCAAGTGGGTCATCGTCCTCGGCGTCTGCACCCACCTGGGCTGCGTGCCCATCGCCAACGCCGGCGAATATGGCGGCTACTACTGCCCGTGTCACGGCTCCCACTACGACGCGTCGGGTAGGATCAGGAAGGGCCCCGCACCCCTCAACCTGGAGGTTCCCTACTACGAGTTCCCCGATGAAGACACAGTGGTCGTCGGATAAAATGACCAAGCGACCTTGAACTGACTCTGAGCTCTCATTTTCAGATGGCCGCTTTGGGTTTTCTCCAAGCGTGATGGCACTGGGGTTTTTAAGTTGGCTTGTGTAATATAAAGGTGTTTATCATCAGTGCAATGATGCTTTTGAGAAAACCCCAATCAAGAAAGTTCCAATGTACAGAAAGAACCAGTTTGATTGTCATTCACTCAATATAAAGAAACATTATGTTCAAGGGTGGTCAGTTAACTTGTAATAAATGTAAAATGTACCAAATTTCAGACCCTATTTTGTGTTATTTATTATTCCATCTGCTTAGAGTTGTCCGCACAGCTGCCAAAAAACACCTACCTATTTGTTTATAGACTTTCTGTTGACCACTCGCTCTCAATGGAAATTCGTACTGAAACATTGGGTGATGCAGTTACAGTGTAAAATACTGAGATGACGGGACCTAAACGAAGCCAAGATTTAACTAATCAGATTTATCTATATATTTGTATCCCTAGTATTGCTGAAATTGACTTGCTTAGTCCTCTATGCATAAGACGACATGCCCCAAACCATCTTGAGAGCTGTTCAAGTCAAATTGAAGAGAAAGTAATGGATTATTTATACTTAGTTGCACATCGGTAAGTGACAAGCACCAGAAACAAGCTGATCTACAAGCTCCCGCGTCGCCGTGCGACGTGTTGTGATCAGTTATTTTTGGTGTGAGACACTGGCATGCAACAAAGTATAAATCTGGCGTAATGATGATCCCAGAGAGAATTGGAAGACGGTACACCAAGACTTTGATTTGTGATTATCCTTCCTTCGTGATTGGAACATTGCTTTGTTGCTTGGTGATTGAGGCATTGCTTGTGATGGATGCATTCCACTGGAAACTGCAAAAGCTAAAGCTGGATAAGAGAGGAGTAATTTCAGCCACAGGATGCTCACGCAAACATATAAAATAGTCCTGTGTGGATCTTATTACTTTTGAGCTATTCATCCGTTCACATGCAAAGTAAGTGCAACAAATGTGATATCTAAGAAATAAAGGCTTCACAAATGTATTATTTATCAGGCCTGTGTCGATCTCTTGAGAGTACATACTGTACACATCTGGGGTAATCTAAATTCAATGTAACGCACACGGGGGAATTGCACCACTCAGTTCAGTTCACACAGGTGTGATTTTTTAAATAATACAAAATAATTACAGTTTTTGAAATTCATCCCAGAAACCTAACCTCCCACGGGGCATTACACCTAAACCTAACCTTAACCAATGTCTAGCCAATGACTGCACCACTCAGTTCACACGGTGTGATTTTTTAAATAATACAATATAATTACAGTTTTTGAAATTCATCCCAGAAACCTAACCTCCCATTGGGCAGCACACCTAAACCTAACCTTAACCCATGTCTAACCAATGACTAGTCTAAACTAAGTATGCACCCCCAATAGTAAGCATAACAATAAGCAAAAGGATTGTAATTAACTTCAGTCCAAGGCAGACATATTGAACCCTATATAAACGCAACCAGTGAAGCATACTGTTGACGGCAAGATGAAGATGGTAGCAGCAATGTGAAAATTACTATTTTCACTTTACTTGTAATGAACAGTTTCCTTAATATAATATTACCATAGATATTTCTAACATGTAATAAGGACCCTGTGAATAATACAGATCTGGCTGGGTCATCTAATCATAATTTCAAATTGAGTGCTTTAATACTGTACAATTACATAACAGCAGGGGTACAGTATGTGTTTAGTTTTAATTGTTCAAACCTAGCTGCTGCATTCTGAGGTAGTTACAAACAAGTTCATTTTTTTCAGAATATATACATAACAGATAACAGGGGTCCTTGACCTCTCAAAGAAAAGGAGTGTATGTGTCAGACAAGACACTTCTCTTAGTGCTGCAAGTAAGAGAACGATAAATAATATACGTACTGCTATTGTGTGGTATTTGATTTGTGCTGAAACAGAAAGTTCTTAATGTGCATCACCACTGACTCAGTATGGCCAAGTGCCTGCCCACTTTGTAAATTATATAATCCCTATATGAGCAGCACACCAGTGCTAATGGAATATTTACATTAACAATCAGTGAATCATCACACAACCACAGCGGTTCATGTTGTCACTGGCGGTTGAATTGAATATCGTTGCTGTCGGACATAAAAACGCCCTGCTTGCTCATACTACAGCGTAACGTGCACAAAAGCATCACAAGTAAGTAGCAGATTCACAAGCTTAAAACTTGGCGTGAAGCAATGCACTTTGAGCTTGTAAATGTGTTACTTTTGCTATTTTTTGTTTTTATTTGAATCCTGAAAAGTAACAGTTTTGGACAAGGTTTAAACTTTAAACCCGACAGAGAGACGATAATGTTAATGTTAATTAAAAACAACACCAAAAGAGGGGCGCGGTGGCCTCACAGCTAGAAGGTCCTGGGTTCGATTCCAGCTGGGGACGCTGTGGACACTGGCGGCGTGTTCCCTCCTCCGCGTCATCAGTGCCCATACCCGAGGCGGGGGTTGGTGATAGGGCCTTTCTGTGTGGAGTTTGCATGTTCTCCCCGTGTCCCCTAGGGTAGATACCCTCACAAAAACATGCCGTAATCCTGGTCTCTAAAACTACCTCCCCCTGGCCAGCCGGGGTGCCTGATGGAGGGGAAAGGAACTGGTCGGAAATAACGTGTCCCTTCCACGCGCTACGTCCGGCCGGGGAAATTCCCCTCTGTCAGGTGAAAAGAAGCAGCTTGGACTCCTCATGCATAGAAGGGGGCATGAGGTCAGTCCGCTGCCCCCCCAGGTTGGCAGAGAAAGTGTAGCGCCCAGGATTACATTAGATAATTGGCACTGGGTGAAAAGAAAACTGGGTTACAAAATCGTGGGATAAAAATTTAAGAAAACAAAAACAAAACAACAACACCAAAAGCAACGGAATGGTCACTTTTCAGGAAATGAAAAAGAAAAATCTTAAAAGTAGCATATCTTAGAAAGTTTGTGAAGCCGTGTCACTATATATTTGTGTGACATGTATGAAAGAAAGATGAATCATGCCTTTGTCCTGTCAATGATGATGGCACACACACGCAGTGCAACAGTTTCCTCTGCAACCTAGAAATGTATGTTGCATTATTTTTAGCCAGTTCCCTGAGCTTGTGAAAGACAGCTGATGCAGTACTGTATGTCCGCAGCAGGTCACACTGTGCTGTATAGCCTGTGCTGCTGCCTGCCTCCTTTCTGAGCAGGTCAATGACTCACACAGTAAATACTGTACATTATGGCATAATTGTGTAATTTAACATGCGTTGGCCTACACTGCTTAGTGTTGAACTGAATTAGTGTTTAGTTGAAGCCAGGGACAAATTAGCCATTGGGCCAGTGGGCCAGGGGCCCTTGGCTATCAGGGACCCTTTGGGGAAATTGGACCGTGAGGTACTAGGTTTGACGCCCTGAAAAGGGCTCCTGGGGCCCTTCATTGGCTGTTGACTTTGTTAAATTTAGGTTAAAAAGATGATAAAAACACGAAAATGTTGTGCGCATGCGCGCTGTAGGTCGTCTATACCGTATGTCGTATGACGCCGAGAGGCTAAATCGAGGAAAAGTTTTGGTTGTCAGACTCGCTGCTTTAATGGTTGTCATGCGAGAATCATTGCTCCAGGACAGGGCACTGCTTTTGTTATGTTTATTAAAGTTATCACAGCATAGTTAAAGTGATTTGCGATCGACAAAGTTGGACATTCCCCGTTCACCCCCTCTCTCTCCATTCATGAAAATGCCACCGGTGAACAGCTGACTTTACTACCTGTCTGACACCACCAAACACCACGTGACCATAGTAACCATAGCAACCATCGAGCTGTCTAACCTGTCCCCAACACGCGCTATGGGGGCCCTGCAAATATTACCGGCCCAGGGTCCTTCATGCGGGTTAATCCGTCCCTGGTTGAAGCTGCACTATTTACAAAATGTGTCCATAAATTACCATTGTAATGCACTCTTAGGTATAAGTAGTAATGGCATGATAAGTTAGTGCAAAGAATACATCAAGAGGGTTGTATTCGTCGCTCACTCATGCAGGCCGGCATACAAGCAGTGAAATGTCAGTGCTCCACGTCTACAAGACAAGATAATTGTGGATTTTAATTAAAGTAAGAACAAAATGTAGAGGCAAGAGACCCACACTCTAATCATTCTCTGTAAAGGACCTTTGGAGAAGTGGACTGTGCAATAGGGATTGTTTAAAATATAAATAATATAGCATTTGTGATCATATAAATACTGTACAGCATTGCAGCTAACAACAGGAGCAGCAAGGGTGTACAATAGAATCAAATTTGAAGAACCTAGCAGATTTATAAAATGTACAGTAAGGTACAGCGCCTGCGGATGGTTTTGTAGTCATTTGCCTCCGTTAATTGTGTAGTAGTAACCACTGAAATGAATTCCTGCATTAGAGCGAAAGGTATACTCCATATCAGTTGAACACAAATGCATGAGAACCATAATATATTTCCATGGATTTAGACCAGTTCCATCCTCTGGAGTGGTGGGAAGAGAACAATGTAGTGATTCAAAGAAACTCGGATACCCTGTAAACAAAACCGCCTGCATGTCTAAACAACGCGTCATCTCAATAACATTCGTAAAATGTTTCTAGCAAAACAAATCTCGCTAAAAGAATAAGAATAAGACATCAACATCATATCATAGCATAACTACAGTAGGATATTAAAGAAGCCATACAAGGAATGAGGAGTGCTATATGAGGTGGAGAGTAGACGGAAGAGGTGAGCTTTCAGACTGCTTTCAGACATGATAAAAATGAAATTAAAAATCTCTGAGGTAAGGTTAAGAGATGATGGCCTGTCCTTTTCTTTATTGTCAGCCCTGTTTTGAGGTTACTTCTCGTATAAAAGTAATGAGATAATTCAGAAAGGGGAAAGAAATAAGTTAAGTCATCTTTCTGATCCTATATGCTGTCACATTAACATATTAATTGCCCCCTTTTGTGTGAAATGGATAGATTTTCTAGAAAGATTTTTTATGATTGCAACATGACTATGAACTTGTTCTGCATAATTCTGCATAACTTTGAGGGCATTCTATAGGCCTTCATAGTTAGCACTATGATATGTACTTTTTTACTGTTGTCCTACAATTAGGATTGGTCATTTTTAACGTGTTGTTGTCTCTAAACTAAAATAGCCAATTTTGTATTTAAAATCTTACTCTCTGAGGATCTAGAATGAATGATTCTTGGACTGTTGGCATTATTCATTCTGTCAAGAGGTAGATCCCACCAGAGGTCCTATAAACCATCTGTTGATATTTCTCAGGATATAAAAACTGAAATGCAGCGGACTGACCTCATGCGCCCTTCTATGCATGAGGAGTCCAAGCTGCTTCTTTTCACCTGACAGCTGGGGGGAGTTTTCACGGCCGGACGTATAGCGTGTGGAAGGAACACTTCATAGTTTAGAGACCAGGATTACTGTTTTTTGTGAGGGTACCTGGGAACACAGGGAGAACATGGGAGGGTACCTCACACATACTGTTGAGTTGAGTTGTGCTTAAAATGTACTGTAATTCTGAAAACAGTTAATAAATATTTCAATCAATCAATCAATCAATAAACCAATCAAACGTTTAAGACCTATTTAATAGAGTACCTCAAAAAATAAATAAGATCAACAAACTATAAACCTATATGTTTATCTTCCAATCAGTGGCGTGCACAGACATTTAGAGGGGCAGGTGCTCAAGTGGAAAAAGGGCACCTTGTGCAATGCGTGGAACCGGCCGGTTGCCTTAATAGTGTGAGATTTATAGATTTTGGGGCCTAAATAATATATTAGAAGTTTTTTATCAATAATTGATCAATGTCACCATGGTCCATACTGTACAGTGTACACTGTACAAAAATAAATAAATCAAAAGGGCACATTGCTGTCTAGAGGGAAAAGGGCAGGTGATCTAGCACCCCCTAGTGTCTATCTGTGCACACCACTGCTTCCAATGGAAATATCCTAAAAAACGGGGTCGTATTATAATCGGGGACTAGACTATTTGATCAGTTGTTTTCAACCAGTGGTCCTTGAGGTGGTCCCAAATGGTCTCCACGTAAATGATGGAGAGTTGGTCACCATGGACCCTTATTACGCGTAGATCATTTTGTTTCATTTCATGCTCTCAAGAGTAACATTTTTGTTAAACATCTGCATTACTTAATGCCAACACAATTAGAGAATGTAGAATAATTGTTATTTTGATCGTTTGGCAACAGCATGGAATTGTTGGGTCTGAGAGAGGCTAAATGTCACCAAATAAATATTGGGCCTTGATATGAAATGGGTTGAAAACCACTGATCATAGATGACTGATGTTACAGGCTGGCCGTGCACATGAAGCCACACTGTTCCCTGAGATCCACACAATTCAATGTTTTATTGTGCACACGCTTGCCTGTGCTGTGACCGTTAATTCCCTCTCTAGAGAGAGATGGCCTCGGTGCTCCGGCTGTGTAAATCTCAATGAACAGGCTGATGATGATTGAGACATGAAACAGAAATCGCCAGGCCTGATATAAAACCGATGCCCCAGCCGGGCGGCCCTCATCTTTCAGGGCGACTGTCTGCGTGCGGCGCCTCGGGTTAACATCCGGTAGGTGCGATGATGATGGAACGCTAGCGTGCAGCCTGCGGTTCACAGTGTCTGCAGATTGAGATGAAAATGAGACCTCAGTAAGGAGGCGCGTGGAGGACGAGGGCGCCAGAGATGGGAACTGATATTTCATAATGACTAATTTTCCCATTCTCTCTCTCTCTCTCTCTCTCTCTCTCTCTCTCACACACACACACACACACACACACTCTCTCTCTCCATCATTTCTTCGCATTCCTTTCATGCAGCTCACAAGCGGCTGTTGATGTGAGGAGTGGACAATACTGTAAGTAGCCTTATTAAAGTTGCCACTGACTGTCATACAACACAACAACCCCCCCTGCTCCTCTGTGTGTGTGTGTGTGTGTGTGTGTGTGTGTGTGTGTGTGTGTGTGTGTGTGTGTGTGTGTGTGTGTGTGTGCGTGCGTGCATGCATGCATGCGTGCGTGCATGTGTGCGTGTGTGCGTGCGTGAGAGAGAGAGGGTGGAGAGAGAGAGAGAGAGAGAGGAGGGGGGTCATCTCATACGGAGGAGGTGTAGGTGTAGTTCCCCCCACCCACACACACCCACACACACACACACACACACACACACACACACACACACACACACACACACACACAAACTCGCCATAGCATAACACCATCTGGCCCTTCTCTCTCAGGTGGTGTACCATTCATCCTTTCCCATGAACATTTCAACTACTATTTCCAAGCCTTTATGCACAGACAAATGCATGCATGTTCAGAGTAACTGTGTACCAAGGGGGGTCAACCGTTCTGCCTTCTCCTTCACCTGTGCCAGAACATATTCATGAGAAATTACCTGTCGTCAACATACCCTTGCGCTTGTTGCTCTGTTTGTGAACTCAAAGTTTATTACACTCACACAATGATTTAGCTACAGTAATTGGAATACCTACTTTACCGCTATCCTTCGTGAAGCAGTATTCTCATTAACCTGAAGGTAATTATTACCCTCTGGTTACATAATGCTTGATTATTACCTGAAGGTAATTACCATTTTAACCTGATTACAGGTCAATTTTTTTTTGTTTTTTTTGTTTTTATTCGTCTTAGAGGTAAATGTGTACACTTTAGAGTTTAACCACTTTGACCTTAGTTGACCGGTTAATTCCCTCGATCATAGGTCCCTATAAATCTGATTCTTATTAAATAAAATCTAATAAAAGAAATCAGCTACAGTAACAGACACATTAAATAATATTGAGACTAAGAGTAAAAAAATAAATAAAATAAAATCAGTTAATCAGTTAATAATTGTGTTTTATAATATAATATATATATAATATAATATGCAAGTGGCCAATTAAAAAAGGGGCTGAATTAAATGTTATACAGACGGATTGGCTTGAAGAATAACCTTCCCTGTACCAAATCTACTTTTTTGTTGTTGTAGAAGTCTCTTTTCCTGGGTCAGGTTGCTGCGACTTAATTTGGAGTGAAGGAGATGGATATACTTTCTCAGAGAATGTTATCGAGTTTTCTGAGGATCCGTTTGGTGTACAGGGCTGATGGCTGAAGGGCAGGAGAAAAGGTCATGTTTTGTTAAGGATTCCTGTCAACATGGGGGGCAGAAATTGTGTTAAACGAGCAGAGAGAGGCAGTAGCAGCAGTCAGGCATACAAGCTGACAGTGGATTTTCTGGTGGTCTGATGCCCTGATGTGAGAAATTGGTCAGGGTAAAAAAAAGAAAATCTGAAAAGTCAAACTCATTTCAGCGGAACCATCAAGAATCGAGCTGTGGCGGGGGACGGGGGTGGGCAGTGGCAGGACAACATTAACTACTTATGCCCTAACAGTATACTGTATAGGCTAGTACTTTATTATACTGTATATAAGGAATAGCTAAAATGTAATATCTACAAGCTCACAACCCGTTGTGCCGTGACACGTTGCATAGTACAGTTGTTTAATATCAGTATGATTTTTTTAATAACTCATCAGCAGAAAAGGAGGGCTCTGTATCATCAAGAGATGCTAAAGACCATGCATGCACACTGAATGTGGCAGCAGAGTGTATGCTTGATTATTTATGAGAGCTATACTAACACAAAGAGGTGAAACCATGAGATATAGCCTATACGCTTCACCTCAGTTATAGTGTTAAGCCATACTACAGTACATAGAATCACTTTGATATTTACCTCGACCTGAAGCTCTGGAGGGCCGTTCCCCCATCCAGACATCGGTGGAGGATGAAGGGAGTTCTCTCACCAGTGTGAGGAATGCTCGCCAGCCGTCCACAGCGGGGGTCTTCAATGACGGGTATAGGCAGTCCGAGTGTGCACCCACCCACCCAGAGCCATATAGTAAGACAGAGTTACGACAACTCCGTTCACTTCATGGGGCCAGGCTCGACTTCTACATCCTTCTATTGGTTTGTCCCCATTTGTCCCTTCAAATGGGGACAACCTTTACGGAATGCATTGGAGTCTATATGGGCTCGCGCCGGTACATGAACCACGTGACCAGGCATGTTTTCTGCCCCCTCAATGTCGTAACTCTGTCTTGCCCTATATGCACCCACCGAGTTCACCAAGCTCCTGCTCCTTGCTTCTCCCCCTTATGATTTAACCAGTCAGATTATTAAGAACAAATTTATATTCACAATGAAGACCCTGGCAAGGGGCATCGGCCTCTGTGGCAGAGCGAGACGTGTTGGCAGGAAATAGGCATATTAAAAAAAATAGCAGTGTAATGTTATACCTTTGGATACACTAATTAGGGTTGCAGGGTTCAGGTCAAACGAAATCAGGGTGCCGCTATTTTTCATGTTGAGTCACTGGAGCTGCTATAGCCTATACTAAATGGACCATGGCCTTAAATAGTATCGTTGGTAACACCTGTGAAGTAACATTGCGCATTTCATTATCAATTTTTATGACTGTTGTGGAAAAAGGTCTATTGGGCGTGTTAAGGGCCATAATCCACACCAAGCGCCGTAACTATAACGATCATTATGTGAGCAGCCATACAGATGTTGTCGCTCTAAGTTGTGGTGTGTATACTCTTCCATTCGCTTCAGTTAGAACCGTCTTTTTAATGTTATCTTTATAGTTCTAGTTATCATACTTTGTGTGTGGATATGGCCCATTCGCCATGCAGGGCCGACTGAACATGTTCAACAGTTGTTTCAGCCTGCAGGAACAGTACCTAGAAAGTGGGGCCCATCTGTGCCCATACCCGAGGCGGGGGTTGGTGAAATGGCCTTTCTGTGTGGAGTTTGCATGTTCTCCGCGTGTCCCTTAGGGTAGGTACCCTCACATGTTCTCCCCGTGTCCCCTAGGGTAGGTATACCCTCACAAAAAAACATGCAGTAATCCTGGTCTCTAAAACTACCTCCCCTTGGCCAGCCGGGGCGCATGATGGAGGAGAAAGGAACTGGTTCGAATAATGTGTTCCTTCCACACGCTACGTCCGGCTGGGGAAACTCTCCCCTGTCAGGTGAAAAGAAGCAGCTTGGACTCCTCATGTGTAGAAGGAAGCATGATGTCGGTCCGTTGCTCTCCCCAGGTTGGCAGAGGAAGTGTAAGCACCCAGGATTACATTAGATAATTGACACTGGGTGAAAAAATGGGTTGTAAAATTGTGGGATAATTTTTAAAAAAGTATCTAGAAAGTGAAACAAGCAGTGGTGGAAAGTAACTAAGTAGATTTACTTCAGTACTGCACTCAAGTACAAATTTTAATTATTTGTACGTTACTTGAGTATTTCCAATTTCCAGTCCTTTTACATCTACTCCACTACATCTCAGAGGCAAATATTGTACTTTCACTCCACTACATTTATTTGACAGCTTTAGTTACTTTATAGTTAATAATTGGATTATTATACAAAAACAAACATTATCCACTTCAGGCCTACTGTATATCAGCACCTTCATCAGCACATTTTACAAAAGTTTCAAAGAACCTAGGAGTTTTATTTGACCAATAAATGAACTTTGAGCCACATATTTAAAAAAGTGGTTCAAACCTGTTTCTTTCAGCTAAGAAACATCGCCAAAATTAAGTGGCTTTTAACCCCTCGAGATCTGGAAAGACTCATTCATGCTTTTATTTCCTCCCCGCTGGACTATTGTACCTCATTATTCACTATACCCTAATGGCACTGTAGGAGTTTTAAAGTGGTCGGCGAGTCATCAGATCGTTATGTATTTCACACTGCAGGAGTCTTTTTTTTTAATCGTCTGTCATTATATCTTTGTGGCTTCCACACTAAACGATTGGTCGCTGACTAGGCATCACACACTGCAAGAGTTCACCAAGATGCGATCGAGACCCGATATAGGCTATACACATCATTTGTTTTTTATTCCAATTTATTTTGACATCTCCTGTGCAGGATGCCGTGATACAAGCTTGAGACCGACACATGATGTCTCTCTCTCTCTCTGCATGCACGCCACACACACACACACACACACACACACACACACACACACACACACACACACACACACACACACACACACACACACACACACACACACACACACACACACACACACACACACACACACACACACACACACACACACACACACACACACACACATACACAGATAGAGAGAGAGCGCGCACGAGGTCCAAAGTTTGCTCCGATGCGGTTTTATCAACATTATTGAAATTAGTTGGTTTTTTGGACTATTTAATAACACAGAACACAGAACACAGAATACCTTTGTTGGTGTGAAGCCATTTCATGTGAACCATTGAAGGTCAGTCGCTCTGTGTTTGGGTTCCTTAAATAAACCCCAGTGTGTCCTCAGCTGTGAACTCATACCAAACCATCCACAGCAGGATGGCTGAGGTGGTCAACTGTGTATTATAACCCCCCCCCAGGGAAGGATTGACACATGTGGTCCTTTTATCACGAGCCCCTCAACCATGGCTGGGTATGTGATCAAATTGCAAGTACCTTTACACAGTACATTGCCCTATGAAGTGCTTTGAGAGGATATAGTTAAAGATTACATCTGCTCCTCCCAGCACCTTGGAGCCACTGCAGTTTGCCACCGAGCACTGTCAGAAAAAGGAAATAAATCACACCCGTGTGAAGTGAGCGGTGCAACTGTACTGTGTGGGGGTCCAGACCCCCAGGAACGCACCCAGGGGGGCGGCCCGGTTCCGGCGAGACATCCCATGTCCGAAACGGTTTTCAATATATTTAGTCTTAGTCATCATAGCTTAGTTATATTTTCGTTTAGATTTAGTTGAAAACATGTAGCATTCTTCTTGATGTCATACTTTTCAAGTAAAATGTGAATTTCGGTATACTGGAGTATTTATACATTATGATATTGATACTTTTACTTGAGTAAATAATAGTGTGAGTACTTTCCGTGGACTTTTCGTGGGAAATGCACACAGAAACAGTAAACTAATTCTAGACAACACCTCATCTCAGGCAGTTGAGAAAAGTCAAGGTCTCAGAGAAGGTCCTTTAGAATCTGTTTTACACTGCTTATCACCCAGAGCATCCTGACAGGGTGGTCCATCGCCATCTGGTCAACTGGTATAGGCTGCAGTGGTTCGTGCCGCACTGTGAGCTTGTGGATCGGCTATTTTCACTACTCAGAGAAAAGTAATTTAATTATATATTTTTATTAATGAAAATGAAGCGGACTGACCTCATGCTTCCTTATATGCATGAGGAGTTCAAGCTGCTTCTTTTCACCTGACAGGGGAGAGTTTCCCCGGCCGGACGTAGCGTGTTGAAGGAACACGTTATTCCGACCAGTTCCTTTCCCCTCTATCAGGCGCCCTGCCAACCCCGCTCGGGTATGGGCACTGATGACGCGGAGGAGAGAACACGCCCACAGTGCCCACAGCGTCCCCAGCGGGAATCGAACCCAGGACTTTCTGTGAGGTGACATCGCTATACCGACTGTGCCACTGTGCCCTGTTTTGAATAATAATAATAATAAAAAAAATATAAAATATAATATAAGAAACAGAAAATAAAGGGACCCATATGGGTAGCAGTGCGCTAGAGGACTCTCTGTTCCGCGGAGCCCTGTGGAAGGCTCAGCGGGAGCCATTATGACAGCAGGTATTTGAGGAGAGTGAAAAGGATACAAATCATCTCAGCAGCACACTCTTTCTTCCAATGCAAACAGGCAAGAGAAGAGACTGAGGCTCAGTCTAGACTCAGCAAGGTCATTTATTTTGTTGTTTTCTGAGTCTGCCAGGGCACTAAACAAGAACAAAAAAAGAAAGTATAGTTTGCACATACAGTAGGCTACCAGACGCCAACATATATAGACTTGTTCACTGAAAAGACACTATTATTCAGGCTTTTGGCAAATACTTTGTTTCTTTTTCGTATCGTCAAGCGTCCTTGGGTTTTTGAAAAGCGCTAATATATAAATTTAAGTTATTATTAGTATTATTATTAAGTGTGTGTGTCTGTGCGTGCGTGTGTGTCCCGCTGGATGTACAGTAGGTGGAACTGTCACAGACTGGATTCAGAGTGTCAGCCAGGAGTTTCACTGGCTTCATTCATGCCATCGTGTCTGTGGGACAGTTGGTTCCAGCAGTACTTAATTCTGACCCGTGGCCAGTCCCATGACCCACTGGGCCAAAATCGTTTGCCAAAGATGACTGGACACAAACCACCTGTCCGTATCTGCAGCTGAAAGCCTTGCGCCATCTGTCTCTGATACCTGCAGGTCCACCTGGGACTCATTTAAACCCATTTAGACCTGAGGAACGCATCTGTGTCACCTCAATAGTTTAACATTATTTTAAACTTCATAGCTGTTGAAAAATGAAATGAAAAATGAAAATGTATATACAGATTCAATTCTTTGAATATATTCTTTCAGAGCGATAGTTTTTAATTCAAATATTAAGTTAAATTAATATTGCTTCTGCATGCGGAATATATTTTGAGATAGTAGGGTCCACGGCCAAATACAGATAAGTCTTGGGGACATGAAAAGAAGTTTGAGAACCACTGATATATGGAAAGTGGAAACATAGGTTTTCTTCAGAAAACTGGCATGATTTAGAAGACATTTAGTAGAATCTGGTCCCATTCAGGTCTCAATGGGTTAGTCACATATAGCTCACAACATACCGTGTCAGGGTCTAACTCCGCCGTCTATGGCATCGCGAGTCCTGATGCACACATTGCCAGTGCCATGCGGGAACTGCCTTGAGGCTGTGCTTACCAGGGATAGGGAGGGGGGGGGAGGGAGGAGTGGGAGGGGGGATTGTTGCTGTGGCTGGATATTCAGAAGCGCTTGAACTTCCCCCTCCCTCCCCACCTTGCTGTTGTGCCGCTGACAGATAACGTGTGCTTCTGAAAAAAGCTCTTGGCCAAATTCAGTATCTCAGGGACATATTCATTCGATTGTTCTCCGGGCTGCTTATGGATGCCCAGTACTATACTAATGTTGGGGACTTTGGGGGACCCCAGCGATGGTGGAATCCTGTCCAACACTGTTTGTAATGTAAACCCACTTGAAGCCATGATGGCCTTCCTGACAGGCCTTTCACCTGGCATGGCGCATCGGGGAGCACAGCCATACACGTCTTTGTTGCCGATGATACCTTTCCACTGAGGAAAGATGCTAATGAAGCCTTATGCCCCTGTGCCGGACAGAACCCATATCTGCCATTACCAGCTGTAAATGTGCACAGAGGGTTGTATGGAGAACGCCTTCGGGGCATTCTTTTGTCACAGTGGCACGTGTACAGGCGTACGGCTCGCTCCAAGGTCTCTCCAGATGTGTTGGCAATGTGTGTGAAATTAGTATACAGGTACAAGTATTGGTGTTAAAATGTACTTAAAGTACCAAAAGTAAAAGTACTCATTGTGTAGAGAATGTCCAATTTCAAATGTGCAAAAATAATCTGAAAATAGCAGATTGGCTATTTTCAAATGGCCAAAATGTATACAAAACCTACAAAGTAACAATTGTAGTCAAACAATTGTAGTGGAGTAAAAGTAAAATAATTAGATCTGAAATGTAGTGGAGTAGAAGTAAAAGTACAGAAAATGTGACATACTCAAGTAAAGTACAAATACCTCAAATTGTACTTAAGTAGAGTGCCTAACCCATTCTGTACGGGAAACCTTTTGGTGTTTTAAGCATTATGTTATACTTCTATAGAAGCGGGGCACCGAGTGCCGCGCTATGAGCTTGTGGGTCTGCTATTTTTTTATTAAAAAAAAAAAGTGGCCCTAATGTTTGAATATATTCTTTCAGAGCGAACGTTTTGTTTCTGGGGGGAAGAGGGTCTGGATCAACACAGATCTCCTCCAGGTCTGTTGAAGAGGGTCTGGATCAACACAGATCTCCTCCAGGTCTGTTGAAGAGGGTCTGGATCAACACAGGTCTCCTCCAGGTCTGTTGAAGAGGGTCTGGATCAACACGGGTCTCCTCCAGGTCTGTTGAAGAGGGTCTGGATAAACACGGGTCTCCTCCAGGTCTGTTGAAGAGGGTCTGGATCAACACGGGTCTCCTCCAGGTCTGTTGAAGAGGGTCTGGATAAACACGGGTCTCCTCCAGGTCTGTTGAAGAGGGTCTGGATAAACACGGGTCTCCTGAAGAGGGTCTGGATAAACACAGGTCTCCTCCAGGTCTGTTGAAGAGGGTCTGGATCAACACGGGTCTCCTCCAGGTCTGTTGAAGAGGGTCTGGATCAACACGGGTCTCCTCCAGGTCTGTTGAAGAGGGTCTGGATAAACACGGGTCTCCTCCAGGTCTGTTGAAGAGGGTCTGGATAAACACGGGTCTCCTGAAGAGGGTCTGGATAAACACAGGTCTCCTCCAGGTCTGTTGAAGAGGGTCTGGATCAACACGGGTCTCCTCCAGGTCTGTTGAAGAGGGTCTGGATCAACAAAGGTCTCCTCAAGGTCTGTTGAAGAGGGTCTGGATAAACACAGGTCTCCTCCAGGTCTGTTGAAGAGGGTCTGGATCAACACAGGTCTCCTCCAGGTCTGTTGAAGTGGGTCTGGATAAACACGGGTCTCCTCCAGGTCTGTTGAAGAGGGTCTGGATCAACACAGATCTCCTCCAGGTCTGTTGAAGAGGGTCTGGATCAACACGGGTCTCCTCCAGGTCTGTTGAAGAGGGTCTGGATCAACACAGGTCTCCTCCAGGTCTGTTGAAGAGGGTCTGGATCAACACGGGTCTCCTCCAGGTCTGTTGAAGAGGGTCTGGATAAACACGGGTCTCCTCCAGGTCTGTTGAAGAGGGTCTGGATCAACACGGGTCTCCTCCAGGTCTGTTGAAGAGGGTCTGGATAAACACGGGTCTCCTCCAGGTCTGTTGAAGAGGGTCTGGATAAACACGGGTCTCCTGAAGAGGGTCTGGATAAACACAGGTCTCCTCCAGGTCTGTTGAAGAGGGTCTGGATCAACACGGGTCTCCTCCAGGTCTGTTGAAGAGGGTCTGGATCAACACGGGTCTCCTCCAGGTCTGTTGAAGAGGGTCTGGATAAACACGGGTCTCCTCCAGGTCTGTTGAAGAGGGTCTGGATAAACACGGGTCTCCTGAAGAGGGTCTGGATAAACACAGGTCTCCTCCAGGTCTGTTGAAGAGGGTCTGGATCAACACGGGTCTCCTCCAGGTCTGTTGAAGAGGGTCTGGATCAACAAAGGTCTCCTCAAGGTCTGTTGAAGAGGGTCTGGATAAACACAGGTCTCCTCCAGGTCTGTTGAAGAGGGTCTGGATCAACACAGGTCTCCTCCAGGTCTGTTGAAGTGGGTCTGGATAAACACGGGTCTCCTCCAGGTCTGTTGAAGAGGGTCTGGATCAACACAGATCTCCTCCAGGTCTGTTGAAGAGGGTCTGGATCAACACGGGTCTCCTCCAGGTCTGTTGAAGAGGGTCTGGATCAACACAGGTCTCCTCCAGGTCTGTTGAAGAGGGTCTGGATCAACACGGGTCTCCTCCAGGTCTGTTGAAGAGGGTCTGGATCAACACAGGTCTCCTCCAGGTCTGTTGAAGAGGGTCTGGATCAACACAGGTCTCCTCCAGGTCTGTTGAAGAGGGTCTGGATCAACACAGGTCTCCTCCAGGTCTGTTGAAGAGGGGCGGAACAAAAAAAGCCAAACAGAATCCAGGTCTGGTGAGTCGTGGGTGTGTGCACGTAACGAGCTCGCGCGCAACAAATTCACGGGACCGCGCTCAAATACGCTTGTGTTGTCGCGCCGCGAATTCACCGAGCAAAAATGCATGCAGGTCTCATTGAAAATGAACTATAGGCGTGTTTTATCGCTCCCCGTTTGCAAGGCCCTTTAGGCAGCATGTTTTCTTCAATTCAGATGGTAGGCTACTTGTGTAACATAAGCATGCACTACGGCTCTTAAGAGCCACCCACAAACAAATTATTAAGGAGTTAATTTCAGTCCGCTTATTACAGCTAAGCCACCAAACAACTCAATATGCCAAACCACATTTTAATCACATAAACAAATACACACAATAAAAAAGTTCAGACAAGGTATGGTTTAATGACCACTGTAAGAAATGGGTTGAGTCAAGCACGTTCTTGTGACAGAATCTCCTTAATGTACAACACTAACACCACTAACACCCTATACTCTCTTCTGTTTTGATGAATTGAGTGTTAAACACCCCAATAGAAACAAGCCAATAAGCTTTCTTGAGTTTAAATCCTCTTAGCAGACGTTGTATTGAACTGTGCTTTCCTGTGTTTTGTTCTGCTAACTCTCAATCAATCAATCAATCAATCAATCAATCAATCAATCAATCAATCAATCAATCAATCAACCAATCAATCAATCAATCAATCAATTAATCGTATGTGTCCAATTAACTGAACTCAGTAACAGGGGGAGGGGGCGGGGTAGCCTACCCATATCCCTCATGGGTTCTGCATTAACATAAATAACATAATAAATGAAATAAACAGAGAATAAACAGTAACATAAGACAACAACATAACACATGAACTCCACATGAACTCAGTCCGCATGTAAACTAACTAAATAATGAAGACAATAAAACATAAAAGAACACAAATGCAGCCTGAGGCATGCTGGGAAGTCCCCCCTCAGCCATATGTAGAGCTCAGGATGCTACACTGTGTTGTACACCATGGGACTATAAACCCCAGTCCAGAAGGAAGGATAGACCACATTAAGGATAAACAACACCTCAGTCCTCTCCATCCTTCTCTACGGAGCAGAAAGCGGCCATTAAACACAGACACAAGACAAACACAAGACAGGTGTCTTGAATGTGTGAACACAGCCCAGTCGACCCCACCCTCTCACCTCCGGCCCCACCCCCTCCTGGTGCTGGGGCCATATTGGATCCTAAACACAATATAAACAAATGGGAGAGGTGTGGGGCCGACAATGACCCTTATTTGCAGCACAGCGACGGATGCACTGGTATGGCCATGTCAAAAGACTCCCCCCTGAACACCCCCCTCACACTATCCTCCACTTTGTCCCAAAATCTCTGGCTAGAAACGCCCCCGCGGTACCCCCCCACAGCCGATGGATTGATGCCGTCACCATAGGGACTTACACCAACTGGGCTTGTCGCTGACTGAAGCTGAGCCTGGCCCCCTAGCACTGGACCGACCCAAATGCAGAAGATTGGTGAAACTGATTGGCTCTACGCATGGCGACGCCCCCACGGCCGAGCAAGAGACCTGAAATTCTGAGAGCTGAAATCTACTGGACAAGCTTGGGATGGGAGCCGTCAATGATATGATATGATATAATGTAAGGGATAATGTATGGCTGAGTGGTCATTGTTGTTGATATATATGTGGCCAAGTGGAAAATAGCATGTTCCCAGAAGAAACCACTAGATGACACTAAACCCTCATGGGTGTTCCCTGCAGCCAGGAGTGGCTCAGAGGAAGTTGTATACTTGTATTAGAGGAAGCAGGAAGTGAATTGTCTTCCATCTTACTGCCACTACTGTCCATGGTATAGAGTTGTTGATAATTCTAAAACATGGTAAATATACATTATCTGTACAAAATGATCAACAGAGATGCATTAACATGATTGTATGGAAGGTATAAAATGTAAAGTTTGTCAAGGATGGTCATTCTATGCATTGGATGTTTACAGATTGTGTGCACATGTACTTGCATGCAACAGTAGTCAGCAGAGGAGTGTTCTACAACTGTCGTGCTGAAAGCATTGTAAGTTTCTTTCTAGATACATATGTTTATTTTATTTGTATTGTTTGAGAATGTTTCATTTGTGCATTATACTGAAAGTATATTTGCATGGAAAACGTTTTTCGCAGTCCCAAAGCCACTGGAATTAGACTGCAAAAAAGCTTCTTTCCGATAGATCAGATCAGATACATGAACCCCCCACAGCCCCTCAAATTGCACCTTTTCTAAACTAATTTTATTGTATTTATGGAACATATAGCCTCAAATTGCACCTTCTTAGACTAAACCGTTGTGGAACACAACCTACTGTGAAGATAATTAAGTTAGTTTACCTAACTTCATTTGCTACTACACAGAAAACATGCACATTTTTGCTATTTTTCTAGCACTCTTTATTCTATCCCTTTGTTTGCTGTGCTTGCTGTGTTTTTTGTTGTTTGAATATTATGCTGTCTATGCCGCTGCGTATCATTGTCTGTAAGGAAGTCAAAGAAAAACAAGTTTTACTCTTATGTACCTGTACACAAGATATAAAGTCCAACCTTGAACCTTGGCATGAGTGACAGCTGTCACGAACCTATCAGCCTACTGACTTGTTCTTGTCAAGGACGCCTACTGTACGTTGATATGCGTTTTGACAATTTGAGTCGGAGAGATTCTGTTCTTTAAATTCAGTTTTACAAATCATAACACCACATGACCCCCTTCAAAACGGTGGACTTTCGCTTGAAAGTTCCGTTTATCCCGACATAATTGCACGATTACACACATTCTTACTGTCTGACCCTCAGTGCATATATTCGGCTTATTTTCTAAATTCACTAATAACATAATCGTGTCTCCTTATTTAGTTGTTTTGGGGGTATTTGCTGCAGTACATTAACTTTCGCTGACCGCTATAGTTGGTAGCATATAAGCACAGCTCAGCCCTTGCCAGCTGTTGAGTCCCATTCTAACGAGTTTCATGTCCAGGTTATCCAGGGAGGAGGGGGCTGTTGCTATGAGGACTGATCGTTAGCATGAGCACACACTGTTTACATCTCATCAGAAACGGGTATACATGTCCGGAGTGATGTGAGACAAAGACACAAATTCAATCCGATCATTGGGATGCGTGACGGACAGCACTCGAAGATTTAGAGATACAGGGCTTTGAAAATCTTGCTTTTAATGGAAATAAATGGAGCCTGGGTGTAAAAATCCCATAGCTGGTGGGGACGGAGGTGTTGCATAGCAACCAGAACAATGCTAAAAGGTAAATTGACAGTTGCCGCTTTCAGTATACGGGGGTTTATACCAACATGTATGCATTTTACACATACAGTAGGTTAAATGTGTCCTCTGCATTTACCCTTCATAACGAAGCAGTGGTTGCCATTAATACGCCACCTGGGGAGCAGTTAAAGTGGTTCACTCAGTGACACTTTGACACATTATAGACTGGGCGGGGCCAGAGGTCAAACCGGCAATGGTGGAACAAAGTACTTGCATGTTTTACTTAAGTAAAAGTATCAATACTGAACTGCTCCGTTACTATAGTAAAAGTACGGAATTAAAACATTTCTTGAGTACAAAAGTATCGGTATCTAAATGTAGGCCTACTTAAAGTACCAAAAGTAGAAAGTACTCGATCATTATGCAGAATGTCCCCTTTATCAATTTATCAAATGTATAAAAGATCTTTTGAAAATAGCTGATCTACAAGCTCACAATGTGTCGCATCGTGACGCATTTGTGAGCTTGTAGCTATTTTCAAATGGCCAATATGTATATAGGGCTGAAATGGGTAATGTATGTTTCGTAATAATAATCAAAATCTACAAAGTAACTATAGTAACTAAAGCTGACAAATTGTAAAAGTACAATATTTAGATCTGAGATGTAGTTGAGTAGAAGTATTGGAAATTAGAAATACTCAAGTAAAGTACAAATACCTTCAAAAATGTGTTTTAAGTATAGTACTTAAGTAAATGTATTTATAGTTACTTTACACCACTGTAAACCGGTGACCTTCTGCTTCCCTCTCTAGCCACTCACCTGAAGCCAACCTCAATCAATGAGCATGCCTTTGGGTTTAGATCATGTTTCGTTGAAGATAGGACTCGTCGATGACCGGCCGTTGCTGCAGGTCTCATTATCCAGGAGCAGACTAACTATATAACAGAGTCATCTGCAGACTTTTTTTCTTTCCCCACACCTGCTCTGACACATATTTGTGTAGAGAATTAAACTAATGGGGGCAAAATTACACATCCCTATAGAGCCAGTGGAGGAGCAAACTTTGCCAGACATAATTCCGTTTGCACTGTCCTATTAGTTCAAAAGTCAGAATCCAGCCAACAATATTAGCCTTAAGTTGTTCAAAGAATCCTAATGGTTAAACTATGGGGTTGAATTGTGTTGGCATGAGAGCTCTTTCCCTGCAAGTGTTGAAACCAAGACTTGAAACCAAGCATCCCTATTCTAAGCATGTCATTATAATGGGTGAACATTATAGCAAAAAATGTCAAATAGCAGATGTAGGCCTACAAGCTCACAACGTTTCATTGTGCACCCCGTTGTGAGTTTGTAGATTGCCTATTTTCACCAAAGTAATTTGTTGTAGAAAAGGGTAAAAAGGAGGGGGCCAAGTACTGGTAAATGCCATATCTTATGACATTGTCACACAAATGTATAGTGGAACTGGCCAACACGCAAGCTCACAATGTGTCTGAACGTGTAGACCTGCTACTTTTTTTAATATTTTGAAAGGTTTTGAAAACTTCCACCTACAGGATATATGGCATGACCAAAATAGGGATGCCAGGTTTTAAGTGGTTAAGTCTATCTGCTGGTTCTTAAGCAGTTTGGGGTATTTTTGTGATGTTACAATTCGGGAGTTTACCGGAGTTTGTTGGAAAGTTTAACGGGAGTTTCCTTTAATCACAATACACATCCATATTCCATGCTTTTTCCGCAGTGTTGAGAGCGTACAATTAAACCTAATGGACCCGTTCGGTCCAAAAGTGCCCTCTTACTTCAGCCACCTGCTCATCCAACACTCTCTGCACCCTAGGCTACCATGTCTCAGTGAAGGCCATGACACAGCAGTCTCTGAAGTCCACCTGAACAATAAATAAATAAAAACATCTCCATGGAGTGTATCATGATGACCACCATGGGCAGAGGAATCGGGGTGTGTGCACAGTGCAGCCGTTAACTCTGCTGCCTCCTCGTTTACCCCGCTTCCTCTTCTTATAACCTCCTTATATTAAACCACAAGTTTAATGAGATTCCCTCTGAATAAAGTCTGGCAACTGTACACGCCGGCTGTTATTATTAGACTATTAAATTCTTGTATGAGTCACCACACCCCCCCAGCCTCCCCCCGGCACACTGTGGTATGGTATTTAACTTTTTCCCTTATGCTTTTGCAACATTCTTTTGTTTGTTTTTGATCCGGTGCCTCTCAGAGATGGGACTCTGAGTGATCTGAGCAAAAACATAATTTAATTCTGAAGCACATTCGTTGTTTAATGGCGTTTTCATCGCTGTTTTGTTTTTGTTTCATTTTCGGTTGGTTTTGAAAAAATACCTTTTTTCATTTATAACTTGTCACTATGTTTTTGTTGTCTGTGCAAAAAACTATAAAGATAGTATAGTTTAGCACATAGTCAATTGGCAATTTATTAAGGCCGAAATATTCTTCAGAATATTCCTCAGAGAGTGACTTTTACTATATGCACTACTAGGGTCAATCCAGTATATTGTAGACCCATCGAGTATTACATGCCCATCCAGTTACTAGGCTACATAGCAGGGATGTGACGAGAAAATTAGGGACAGGGTCTGAAATGTCCTAAAGGGCACATCAGTCCCTGTGACAAAATGTTTTTTGACATTTCTAGACAGATTTAGAGCAACATGTCATTTTACATGAACACTAGGATTATAAAAATAAGTCCACATAGAATCCAGCCTACACTGAATGGTTAACAAAGCAAGATTAGCAGTTGCAGTTATTATGTCAGTTCTCCCATGTAAATGCAGTAAACATTTGCTTGATTGAGTGTCTGTCAGTCCTCACGCAATTGATCGATCAGAATTCAATTAGCAAATTGTGAAATATCACTGGACTGAGAGAGGCACGTATTTGACAAATGAGTGTCTGCATGTGTCTGTGCGCGGCTGGGCTTGGTGAGTGGACGTGTGTGTGCAGCCTCGTTTGCTTTCAATTTATTGCCTTGATATCTCCCAAAAAAATAGAAAGCTCTAATGTCAAGTGCTGTGCATTGTGAGCTTGTACGTACTGTACAAATTGGCTATAGGTGTTGTGTGACACCGCGCTCAATTAAGAGGGCAATTTATTCTTTCAACATAAAGTGCTGCATTAATTTTCTTTAATGCTGCCTTCGGGTATAGCATTTAGAGAAAGGGCACTTTGTGCATTTTTTTCACCATTGTAGGCGTGCATTCATGGTCTGGAGAGGTCACTTTTTACAGACAGGTAAAAGGGCAGAATTGGTTAGACATACTAACAGTTCGAGAGGCATTAGTCCGGCAACACCGTCGCTCCTGACATGCGTGGCCGGTTACAATAACTAAATCTGTGGCCGGTTACTTACAACTCATCTGTGTGGCAGGTTCAAACAAGCCCCCGGCAGGTTACAACTAACCTGTGGCTGGATAAAACTATACCTGTAGCCCTCGACATGCGTGGCAGGTTCAAACTAACCCGTGGCAGGTTAAACCTCACCTGTTGCTCCCGACATGTGTGGCAGGTTAGAACTAATCCGTGGCAGGTTAAAACTAACCTGTGTGTTCCTGTGATGTTAGGTTTAGGGTTTGGATATGCCTGTCGGGAGTCGGGACTGTTAGTCGGACCCAACACATGCAGCAAAAAGAGCAGGGGCTTGATCCCCCTTTGATGTCTATGTGTTGTGTGCACGTGCCTGTTACATTGGCCCATCCAGTTATTCTGTATTTCAGCAGTTTATGTCAAGCGTATAGTGTGAGTTGTAGTCACAGGACTATGTTAATCTACCGGTATGGTCCTTTAAGATCTGCACAAATCTGTGTGTGTGTGTGTGTGTGTGTGTGTGTGTGTGTGTGTGTGTGTGTGTGTGTGTGTGTGTGTGTGTGTGTGTGTGTGTGTGTGTGTGTGTGTGTGTGTGTGTGTGTGTGTGTGTGTGTGTGTGTGTGTGTGTGTGTGTGTGTGTGTGTGTGTGTGTGTGTGTGTGTGTGTGTGTGTGTGTGTGTGTGTGTGTGTGTGTGCGTGTGTGTGTGTCGCACAAGTCTGTGAGTGTACCAGAGTGATGAATAGGGAGAACATGGCTGTGAATAATAGGATGCTAGTAATCCTAGACCAGATGTGCTGCTCACTGCACAGACCCGTACGCACGCACGCACCTGTTACATCAGGTGCTTTTTCAGCTTGTAGATTGGCTATTTTTGCTTTATTTTAATTTAAATCCTTTTTTTTCCTATTTTTCAATTGGAATCCTTTAAAGTAACCCTTTTTTATTTCAAATGCATTTAGTTATTGTTATGTTAACTTTATTAACTAAATACAAATCCATTGGAAAAAAATAGATAATAACATTTGAATAGTCATTAAGCTACTGTACAGACTGAAGTAATTAAAGCTGGTCATTGTTTGCAATTTTGCATGCAGGAATCATCAGCTGAAATCAATAATATATGGGTCACATTAAGTGAAGGTGGGGGCCACATGTAGCCCCTGGGCCGCCAGTAGCCCATGTACCTGTTACATGGTCGCCATGTGAGAATGTGTCCTGAAATCATGTCCAGTGTTGATTTTGTCGACTAAAACTATGATGAAAGATTTCCGTCGACTACGTTTTTTCACTGACGAAAACTAAATGAAAACTACACGAAACGACATGAAAACTAAGCTATGTAGCGCTGCGACACGTTGTGATCTTATAAATCGGCTATTTTCAGCAACTGTAGCCTAAAATCAGCAATTACGACGGCATCAAGGCATTTGGTTCCATTCCTGTGCTTCTGTACTCTCAGAAGTGCAGACTCATAAGGGTCAATTTGGTTTCTAACTATATATAGCTGGGTACACTCTCTCCGAGATTCAGACTATTTGGTTCCTATAACTATCAACCATTTAGGCTTGTGACCCCTGGAACCCCGTCCAGGACCGCTGCAGGTCCCCAGACCGCACTTTGAGAGTCACTGCTCTAGCGTCACCTTCAAGACAAAGTTTTGTATTCGCGTACAATGCTGTATGAATTAAATGTTGCATTGCCGTGAAACTTGCTGAACTTTGTGCTCCACACAGTCCACAGAGAACTATAATAAGGGGCCTATTGGTTTGGGTTTTGGGGACCTCATGGTCTATTGGTTTGGGTTTTGGGGACCTCTTTCCTCTAGTGCCACACTTAGACTAACATTTCAACTTGTTCTCCTTAAAACCTTTTGTCGTACTTACCTGACTCCGCCATGATTGAAGCTTCACAAACTACTTAGATCACTGTAGCCCAATCGCTGAAGAAGGCGGGCCCTTTTTATCAAGCTACTTGGCAGGTCATTGGCAGATCCCACCCGTAGATGCCACTGATTGGTCCGACCCAGGCAGGGCCCCTGAGTGAGCCCAGATGGGGGCTCTGTTGTGAACTTGTGAATCTAGAAGATCTACAAACTTTTGCTTATAATGACATGCCCAATAGGGACACTAGGTTTGTTAAAATCACAGTACTTCGCTTTTTGCTGTTTGTATTCTCTGAGTTCCACCCAGGCTTTCTCAAAAATAACCTGATCTCATTCTGACCTCGGACAAATCCAAAATGTATGTGGGCTGTAGTGATAATTTTATGATTTGGTCTGGCTGTCACAAAACAGTCATATCTAGGGACCTCAACACCTTCTAGCGAGGCCTTTAACATTAAACTGAATAATCTGGATTGGTCCGATGAGCTCAGGAGCATGGCTCCTTTGAGAACCATCAGGGTCAAAACCCGCTCGGAGCCATGGTTGAATTTGGACATACTAACTGCAATGAAAGAGAGAGACAAAAAATGCTCTGAACTTCTTAAATGCAAGTCCATGCTAGCCAAGCGCTTCGACAGTGATCTCCAAACCCAACTGGGCATCCTTAAAACACAACGAAAAAAGCTAAGAAACAGTGTAACTGCCATGACCAAATCAGCTAAAATAAACGTTATCAATGATAAAGCCGAGGAAAACAAAAACAATCCTCTGGAGCTCTGGAAGCTACTAAACAACCATCTATAGGCTGTGGTCAGAAACAAAAAACAGGTTTACAAACAAACATCAAATCGAATGACACCCTCATCACTGAGAAGCTTGATGTAGCCAACTACTTAAACATCTTCTTTACAAACATTGCAACAACAATGTTTAACAAACTGCCCTCCCACTCTAGGCGTTTTGGTGTAGAGCACATCAAAGCCTTCTACAAAAACCTATAGGTGTTTGTAAAGATGATTTTAAAATGGCAATGGTAACAACTGAGGAGGTACTTTTCTCAGACTCAGCCATTTCCATAGCTCCAATCATCACCCACATAGTAAACCTCTCCATCAAACAGGGACAGGTCCCCCACGATTTTAAACTGGCCAAAGTAACCCCCCTGCACAAGAAAGGGAGTAAATTAGAACCCGGCAACTACCGCCCTATTTCTATTCTAAGCTCCATCTCGAAAGTGATGGAAAAAATAGTCTAGGGACGCTGTGGGCGCTGGGGGAGTGTTCCCTCCTCCGCGTCATCAGTGCCCATACCTGAGGCGGATTGTGCCACCGTGACCCTCTTTAGTCTTAGTCCTATTTAGTCTTCTGAAAAAGTATTTTTGTCTTTTAGTCTTAGTCAACAAAATGAACACATGCTAATTGAGAAGAATTGGTGAGTTCTGCCATGCCTCAGTGTCCAACTATCTACTAATAAATATCATTGGATATAATTTCACACAATTTCATCATAATAATGGGCGTAGCTGCATGCAGCAAAACGATTACAACCTAATTAGCCAAATTATTGATTTGGTTAACTTTCATTGCGGTGACATCATAAAGGGTTTCCGCGATTGCATTTCAATCCCGAGCTCATGTATTATGCGGATATTTTGTATCTTTCGTGATAATAGTCACGTGCCTTTAGCCACAGAGACTGCATGTATATGGTTCATTAGGTCCCTATTCTGAATGTTTGAAATTATGCATAAAGATATGAATATTTAATAGTGAAAAAAAAAAAATATTATGTAGGGTGTCAGAGTCAAATTGCTGGAGGGCTTTCGCCCCAAGGCACCATTATGCTGGAACTGCCACTGGTCCTCTATACAGCAATATTTTAATATAAAATGATATCCAACTGTGTGAAATTTACTTACTAAAGTAACTAACTTCAACTCTGATTTTTGGGATAAATTCTCTGTGACTATAAATCAAATCAAATCAAGTGGTTCACATTACAGACTATAGAGCATAATAACATACACCGAGGCAAACAGAGAAATAAAGAGGATAGCATATAGAAAAAAGCAAAGAAGAAGGAAAATAATTATTTCAAGGTGTCAGAGCAAAATGTAAAATTAAATAAGCAGTGCATGGGTAGACTTAGTGGAAATTAAAAGCGATAGAGTAAAAATGTGTCCTTAATAGGGATTTGAAAGCTGTCAACGACTATAGAACCTCACCTATTATGCCTGAAATAAAATATCATAATTCCAGCCTCGACAAAGATCAAATATGAAAGACCAGTCAGAATGTATTAACTATAGTGCGTGTACCGTACTTGGGGCCGATTCATACTCCTATTTTAGAGCCAAATAAAAGTCGGTTCGGCTCTGTAGTGCCTACAATGTGACGTCATTTGAGGTTCGGGGGGGGGCAGGTACCCTCCTAAAGTCGTCTCTTCGGTGCTACTGAAAATTTCTGACGAGCCGAAATAATTTCGGCACTACAGCGCCGAAATAGCGGTAAAATAGGAGTATGAATCGGCCCTTACACATTGCCAGCCTAAATTGCCTACATTGCCGCTCCTCAGCCTCCTATAACACTTTGCCCATACACAGATTTCATTAAATCTAAATTAATCCATTGAGACCTGGAACGCATGTGTCAATTTATAGCTTTTTAACCACTTTAACCATTATTTTAAACTCTAGCTATATGTTGAAAAATAGCAGATCTACAAGCTCATATTGCGGTGCCGAGTGCCACGATACGAGCTTGCAGATCTGCTCATTTTGAAAAAAATCGATAAAATGTGGCACAAATCTTTTAATACATTATTCTTTTTAACTCTGGTCTTAGCTTCTGGGCCTGGACGGTTAGCTCAACCGTCTGGGCACCTATAGGCTGCCGAGCCAGCCGGACGGCGTGCCGCGGGTTCGACTCCCGAGCCCGACGGCCTTTGCCACGTGTTCACTCTCCAGCTCTCTCCCCCTTTCCTGTCCGTATACTGTTCGTTATCAATAAAGGCATAAAAAGGCCCAAAACTAATAAAAACTAGAAAAGTCGCAATTTTTAAAAATTGCAAAGTGTGGTTGCCGCAGTTGCTTACATATGCCCCTCCCACTAATATTGTCACGTCACCCCTGTGATCATGCGTAAGTAATTCGGAGGGGATTTATCGCCCAAAAATCATGTTTTTGCAACATAATTATTTTAGCATTTGTGGCGCCCTCTATGGATGAAAATTAAATTGCTTTTGGCTCTGCGTTGATTTAACCACCCGCGACATGTGATTCAAATTTGGGATGGATTGGACATTCTGTTCGTGATTTGCGGCATTTTTTTGTAAAATAGGCCCCTCCCACTAACTTCGGACGACGATTACGGCCGAACGATACGGACTACCAACATTACACCTGTGGTGTTTTAATCGGATACGTCCAGAGATCAAGTGTACCGATTTTTGTGAGATTTGGACAAAATCTATAGGTGGAAGAGCAAAAAGTGTATTTTGAAGAAAATTCAAATTTGGTGGAAATTCTTCCCAGGTCCCTTAATTAGTCTCCGATCTTCCCATTATAAGTCTATGGAGAACGAATTAATTAATATCAATTAAACTATACAACGGATCTCTTAGCAATGAGCAAGCACACGATTTCCGATGAAGCTGGTCGATTTGACATTATGGTTCCAGTGCGTGCGGTAAAAACTGTGGGAGGAGTAGTGCGGCAAAGTATCATTTTACAATAGTCTGGTTGAACCACACTAATAAAATAAAAACCTTTGCTTCCGCATGGGTCCATGAACACAATGTTTTGAGATGGAGGTCTGGGGTCAAAGTACATATGTTCTAGGGGTCCTTGAACATTTTGTAGAATCCGGTCTCGGGTCTAAATGATTTAACTCACAGCTTTTCGGACTGGGGACCGGAGTCTGTCTCTCTGCAGCGCCCGCCTGCGGGCCCCTGAAACGCAGCCCGCGGCGTTTCAGGGCCGTTCACGTGCACACCTTAAATCATGCATGCAGGCCGTTTCATTTCCTGGGTGATCATGAAGCATTCATGACACAACTGCACCATGCTTCTTTACTAAAGGAAAAAAAAATCCAAACTCCCAGCAGGTCATCACGGTACCATTTACATGTTTTGATCAATGTTTCAAGTCTTTCGAAGGCCCTACAATGCACTTATAGTATGCAAATTCAAGGCACGATGATGGAATGCAGTGGGGAGGACAATTAATTTAGCTACCAGATGAAACAGATGCTACAAAAATAAATCTGTGTGTGTGTGTGTGTGTGTGTGTGTGTGTGTGTGTGTGTGTGTGTGTGTGTGTGTGTGTGTGTGTGTGTGTGTGTGTGTGTGTGTGTGTGTGTGTGTGTGTGTGTGTGTGTGTGTGTGTGTGTGTGTGTGTGTGTGTGTGTGTGTGTGTATATATATACATATATATATATATATATATATATACACATGCACACACACACACACACACACTGTATATACTTTATTTTTCACCTTATGGAGTTTTACATGTACATGCATTAATTTACAGTACACAGTTATTAACTGCACTGGTAACTTAAGGAATAGTGGACAGGCCAAACGATGACATAATGGGATCAAATACAGCTAATTTAATGCATTGCATCTCCTCTCTCTCGCTCTCTCTCTTACCTGACCAACTACCTCAAAAAAGTGAGTGACAACCACAGCCACAATGGAGGAAGCGTGAACAACAATCTTGTAACTCCCACTTACAAGACAAATATGGGTAAAATTATCCTTCAACACCGACCACCCAGGCGTGGAATGAGCCCTGACCCGCTCCCTCAAAGAATGCAGATCACTTACATATTTTAAAACAAAAAACAAATTGATTGCATAGGACCTAAATGGAAACAAGACTTCAAGTATACTTTTATTTGGTGCTATCCCTTTTGGTGTGTTTGACTGTACTCTGTTGCTGTTTATACATTCATGATCCAATCAATCAATCACACTCATGGGGTTGTGAACCACTGCGTCGGGTCAGCTGTGTTCAGCTTCAGGATCTAGTGAGGTGACTGCAGGAGATTGGTTTCTTTAATCCATCCACCGAGCCTCCAGAGGTAGCTGATGAATGGATGTATAAAGCTCCATCTTCACCTCACCAGGTTGAAAGAGGAGCTCCATCCAGGGGGATTCATTGAAAGAGGAGGCCCAGGGGGATTCATTGAAAGAGGAGGCCGAGGGGGATTCATTGCTAACTGCTGGCTTTTTGCTTCCAGTCAATGGAGCTTTATTAACAGTGGTGGAAAATAAGTACTCACATGTTTTACTTATAAGTAAAAGTATCAATACTGTAATGAAGATGTATTCCATTACAAGTAAAAGTCCCGAAGTAAACTTCTGAACGATCACATTGTTGACTAAATCGTAATTTGCGCTCATTAGCAACTCTCTCATCTAGAGCTGTTGTGGTGAAAAACTCTCAAAACTACATTCCAATGCATGACAAATGAAACCCCACCCGATGTGGAGCCTCCCTCTGGCAGCGCGAGGTGTGGAGCCTCCCTCTGGCAGTGTGTGGTGTGGAGCCTCCCTCTGGCAGCGTGTGGAGCCTCCCTCTGGCAGCGTGTGGAGCCTCCCTCTGGCAGCGTGTGGAGCCTCCCTCTGGCAGCGTGTGGAGCCTCCCTCTGGCAGCGTGTGGAGCCTCCCTCTGGCAGCGTGTGGTTTGGAGCCTCCCTCTGGCAGCGTGTGGAGCCTCCCTCTGGCAGCGTGAGGTGTGGAGCCTCCCTCTGGCAGCGTGTGGAGCCTCCCTCTGGCAGCGTGTGGAGCCTCCCTCTGGCAGCGTGAGGTGTGGAGCCTCCCTCTGGCAGCGTGTGGAGCCTCCCTCTGGCAGCGTGTGGAGCCTCCCTCTGGCAGCGTGTGGAGTCTCCCTCTGGCAGCGTGTGGAGCCTCCCTCTGGCAGCGTGTGGAGCCTCCCTCTGGCAGCGTGTGGAGCCTCCCTCTGGCAGTGTGTGGTGTGGAGCCTCCCTCTGGCAGCGTGAGGTGTGGAGCCTCCCTCTGGCAGCGTGTGGAGCCTCCCTCTGGCAGCGTGAGGTGTGGAGCCTCCCTCTGGCAGCGTGAAGTGTGGAGCCTCCCTCTGGCAGCGTGAGGTGTGGAGCCTCCCTCTGGCAGCGTGAGGTGTGGAGCCTCCCTCTGGCAGCGTGAGGTGTGGAGCCTCCCTCTGGCAGCGTGTGGTGTGGCCAATCCGTCCATCCATTTGTTCTGTGTGTTTCCACTCTTATACTTAACAGGCTAGTCGACACCTTTGTGTATTAAACACCTATGCTCGAGACATGTGCACGTTGCTGGCTTTGGGATCATGCCACTGAAGCAACTAAGTATTTAGTCAGGTACTGTAGCCTACTTGAGTACAATTTTGAGTTATATATTTCCTTAACTTCACTGTATTTCCATTTTTTTATATTGACTTTACTACTCCACTATACATCTCAGAGGCAAACATCCACTGCAATTATTTGAAAACTTAAAAACATTCATTAATCCATTAAGCTCTATATTCTTCAGCCCAGAGTGACACATTGAGATATTCATGACATATAGATCTGCAATTTTGTATACATACATTGGGTATAGTGCGTACTTTTACTTTTAGTACTTTAGACGCTGGATACTGTTGCAATTCTACTCTAGTCAATTTCGAATGGCAGACCTTTGTAGTATTGGTACTTTTACTTAAGTAAGAAAATGTGAGTACTTGTTCCATCACTGGACCATCATGCACCGGTCAAAGCATCACTATCATTCATATTCAAATAACATTCCCTTTATGCATAAATCAGTAGGATGTCTGTTAATGCACAAAGGAACATAAAAGAGTTTCAATTAGTGTCACAAAAGAGCTTAGATTATTAATATGCAGATGGCATAAACCTCTGGGTTTAACATTGTGCAACCTATTGGTAAGAGATAAACAAGGTTACTTAATGTAAAACAATGGCAGGGTTACATGAGGGCACTAATTAAGCCATTAAGACCTGAGACCAGATTCTACACAATGTCTTCTAAAAATCACGATTTGTTTGTATGCTAACTATTTCATGTCAAGGACCCCCAAAAATTATATATAGGCTAATTGGCCGCCGACCCCCATCTGAACATATGTATAATGTAGTTCCAGGGACATCCCATGCAGAAGCAAATATTTGAGGTTGGTTGTGAAAGAAAATAATATTCAAAGATTTGCCCACATTTTCATGATAAAAAAAAAAAGGCAGCGCTGCACTCTGTGCCGCGCTACGAGCTTGTAGATCTGCTATTTTTTTCAAAAGCTAAAGGTTAAAAAAAATGTTAAAATGGTTCATAGCGAAACAGATGCGTAGTAACAGGTCTTAATGGCTTAAACGGAATTAACAGGGGGAATGTTTCAACACATTATCACTGTAAATATGGTTCACAAAGGCTTGGAGGACCCACGACTGGATTCTCACTTGGGATATCTTATTGACTAGGGCTGTTAAACTGATCAATGGCTTACACAATAGGGTGTAAAACTGATCGATGGTACACAATAGGCCGCGAAGCGATCAATGCATGCAGCGGGCCTATAGAGGCTGAGAAAGACTAAGCTGATGTTGCGGCCCTGGGGCCACCGATAAGCGCTGTGACGTGAGGCCGGAAATCGGTTGTGCATATAATGTCTGGTAACGTGCACAGGGCCCCTGGTGGCATGCGAGGCATCTGCGTGGGTTGTTCCCCTAGCAAAATCGGATGCGGCGACAATCTGAAGAAACAGAATCAACTTTGTAATAATGCGCACGCCAGCGCGTAACATGGTGGCGTGTATATATGGTGCAGATCCCCGTGGGAGGCTGGGAGCTCCATGTATCCACGGGAGACAGACGAGCACCCACCGCGGGGAATGCGTCAGTCGGACATGTGTAACGGGCTCTTTGCACGCAGAATAACTCTTCCTCTACTTCCGATCCGCTTCCATACTTCCTTCACAGGTGTTATAACGATGATACTAATTAAGGCTCTGCTCCATTTACTGTGCAGTGGTTCTCAAACTGTTTTAATTACAAGGACCCACATAACTCTGAGAGTGTACACTCAGAGTTACACAACCGTACGGGGCCATTTGGAACCCACTGGTGTAGCAGAGTGTTTCCAGTGAGCCAACACACACAATAGCAGCACCCAGACTCTTGTTTGACCAGAATGGAACAGAGCCTTCATTAGTATACACCTGTAACACCCGGCGGCACAATGCCCCCAGTCTGATATTCCGCATACGTGTACATTCTGATGTGTGGCAATGTGTCCAAATAGCAGGCTTCGGAATGCCAGTGTTTTGATTGATTGATTTATTGATTGATTTATTAGACAGATAATGTATAAACAGCAACAGAGTACAGTCAAACACTCAGTCCAAAAGGGATATAGCACCACAAAAATGAGTCCTTGCGATCTTGTTTCCATTTAGGCCCTATGCAATCAGTGTATAATCGGGGGGGGGAAAGAACGGGACCAAGTACAACGCTGCTCAATGTATAATTTTAGGGAAAACAATAAAGTGCCATGACTCTCCATGCATGAATATTTTCTAGACACAACCAAGAGTCCCCGAGCAGCACATTGTTTTTAGTTGTTTTTTGCTGGAGTGAAGATTAACACCTTGACAGATGTGTGCGGCTAATTAAAATATAAGTCGTGTAAATCCCAAATTAAATGTCATGTTGATTTTCCAACTGTGGTGGACACCAGAGAGGCCTGCATGCAGCAGGTATATACAGGACAGTAATCAAAATGCATCACTCGATCGGGCCGTTCGCCAAGGGCCATATTGTTGTCGAGCTGAACAACCTGGTATCTCCATATTATTATTTCAGCTTTTGTGAAGTGAGTTGGGTAAAAGGATTTGAGTAAAAAGTATTCCATAGTGTATATTGTTATCAAAGTGGACTTAAAGTGCCAAAAGTAAAAGTGCTCATTGTGCAGAATGTCCCATTTCAAGTTTTCTAACGTGCCAAAATGTGTATAGGGCTGAAGCGATGAATGTGTGTTTTGTAATTATAATCAAAATCTACAAAGTAACTAACTAGTTGTCAAATTACTGTAGTGGAGTAAACGTAAAATATTTGCCTCTGAAATGTATAGTGGAATAGAAGTAAAATAACTGACATACTCAATAAAGTACTTGAGTAAAAGTACTTAGTTACTTTCCACCACTGGTGAATGCCCTGCTTCATCACAGTGTTGCGCAGAAGTAGTGAAAATGAAATCCACATGAAGCTCACAACAGACAACACAATATGTGGCGAGTTGCGTGTAAAGGAATACAAGGTGAAGACTGCATGTTTTGTATGTCTTACGGTTCAAAATTGCAAATTACAGTTGCAAAATGTGAATCTGCTAGGGGGATGATATATCGATATATATCGCCGCGATATATCGTATTGTTATTGATGGAATATGAAGAATAGAATATGAAGAATAGAATATGAAGAATAGAAAGAAAGTACCGATTTCTTCAGAAAAAAATTGCCTTCTGGTGGCACTGATATGATACAGACTGATATGTGAAAGATGGTGATTTTCATATTTTTTTCATCGTCGAAAACCATGAAAACGACATTCTATATGTATTTTTCATAATTTCTTTTATCGTCAAAAACCATGTGTCGAAAAGCATTTTTTTCATAATTTTATTATCAAGGCTATTTGAGAACCTGATTTGGATAGGGACACACAATCTGATGCAGGACAATGTCAGAATTGACGGAACACTTTGACGGAACACCATGAAAAATTACATACTGTACTATAGTAGCCTACAGTACTATAGTAGCCTATGTCATCGAACATCATAATTTTCATATTTATTTATTCTTTTTATTTTTACCCCCCACACTCCCCACTCTTCGGAGCACGCCGAATCAAACGGTGTAGGTCTCAATCTGTTCAGACCGTGTTTAAGGATATTTTAATACTTTCAATACTGATACATATACTGTAGGGTGTAGGCCGACTCTGTAGCCTAGTCTGTACAAGGTTTCCACCCGAGAGCAATGATATCAGACCACTCACTCCCAGCATCCTCAGCATCTTCTAACGACACTTTAATTAGTAAACCCTCTGCAGTCTCCTGATAACAAATTAGCTCATAAAATGCCTGGTTGGTTATGGTATACCTTGGTTATATAAAACAAACAAACTGAGAGAAGGGTGCCATTCTGCAGTGTTGATTTTAACAGCACATTTTTATTTTAGTTTTAGTCACAGCCTAAGTTAGTCACATTTTAGACACCTGGAATGTTTTAGTGTTAGTCTAGTTTTAGTCGACTAAATATAAGATTTTAGTCGACTAAATCTACAGCTGATTTAGTCAACTAAAATGTATTTGAGTTGACGGTGTTTTAATGGCTGATTTTCCACTTGCTGAAAACAGCCGATTTACAAGCTTGTAGATCAGCTGTTTTCAGCATGCAACCAAACATAAAATGACTTATCTTTTAGTTCTACTGGATCTCTTCTCCACTCCAGTTTTTCGTGTGTCTATGAGGTGACGTCATTAGACACCCTGGAGGGGCCTGAAGTGAGGGGCACTCACTGAACATCATTCATTGTCAATGGGATGTGCAGGACAAAAATTGCTGATTTTGCTCGTCTACATATGACATAAATTCTCCATTCATTGTCAATGTGAATTTAATGTTTTAGCTGACTATTGGAAATTGGAAGTAAGTAAAGTAAAAAAAAAAAGAAAAAAAAAAAATACAGTACTTAAATGTACTTATAGGTTCTTTACACTACTGGTTTTGAGCAAGCCGGTTCTGGAGAACAGCTTATCCAATCGACTTCACATTCAACACTGCACTTCCTTGGGTCAGGACTCAGGAGCCATGCACTACCATCCAATCTTTCTGTCTGCTCGGGATAATGTGATGGAAATGCTTTGAGGTTGCGCACGTCTATTAAAAAGACACGAGGCAATGGGGAGAACGGATAAACTGCAATAAAGCACTGTCATTACATCATTAACTACTAGGCTCGCACACTTTGACGTAAACGCTTCATAGCAATTACTTGGAATAATCATAGTGATGTTGCATAGTTTTCTGAATCGTTTCTATCAAACTGTATAATTTTATCTGTTGAAAAATGAAAAGTACCCAGTCTACAAGCTCACAATGTGACACGTTATGACACATTGTAAGCTTTTTATTGTCATTACCTAAAGTAATAATAATAGGCCTAATACTAGGCCTAATAATGATAATAATGATAATAATGATAATAATGATTATCAATGTTCAGTTACCAAAAACACAATGAAAATTAGGGGTGCACGATTATGAAATTATGACCGATATCCGATTATTTTCAGGCTCATATCTGCCGATACCAATTCTGACCGTTGTAAAAGAGCTATCATGGCATCAGTGAAGAATTTGGGTATTATTTAAAAAAATATTCCTACAAAATAATTGAGCTGTGAACAACCCATTCCTAGGACGTGTGAGAATGGTCCCGTTTTTCCTCCTTTTTTTACCCTTTATCACTAAACCAAGGTTAAATTCGGAACACATGCCTGTAGAAAAACTAGGGGTGTGGGCAGGGAAACACGCCTTACCTTCTATGATGTCACTGAGCATCATGAAGCTATACCCAAGGACAGGTTTGAGAACCACTGTTTTTCACAGTGGTTTCTCGGCAGGCTTAGTACAGTACTGTAGGTGCAGCAGTGAGGGGCGTTAATATGAAATAAGAGCTAAGATTAGTCTCGACAGCCGTCACCTCTGTGACCTATACCCGTGCATTTCAGACAGATGAGATAACAAGCTCTTCTTCTGGAACTTTGACAGACATCAAAGATAATGCGTGGTACTGAGCACAATTAAGGACGCCTTAGAGGATTTGGTGGAGACACAAAAGGTCACCACTATTAATCACACGCTAATTATGATGTGGAGAAGTGATATGTTTAATTCCACCCAGTGTCATCTGACACCCGTGGCCATGGTGGTCGCGCCCCTGCCCCCACGTGCCACAACCCCCCCCCCCCCTTGGTTGAAAGGTTATCACTATATTCTGATAGTAATCACTGCTGTAGAGTGTATGTTCAATAACGGGGGTCACCATGTCTCTCCAGCTCTTTAATAATAATAATTTTCAAGTACTGTAGGTGACGAAAACAAGTAACCATTTATCAGCTGCAGTTACAATTCCACCTGTTTAACTCCTTAAGGGCCCGGGGTTATTTAATCCATTAATAAAATGTGGCCCGGAGCCCGGAGCACTTTTACAGACGGACCGGATGTTGTTTTGAATGTCTTTGTATAGCAGCTAACAATATAGCCACAACACTATCAATGAGATCGACAACAACGGGAGATAAGATAAAATCTAACCAGACTAGCAACTGAACAGCGGGGGCCCGTCAAACACATAACTTTTTTAGGCGGGTTGATTTAGATTGCGAGTTATTAACGTTTTAAGATTTTCGTTGTCGTCGGCTAAACAGGCAGGGAACATTTTTGATGACGTGTCACTGTTGTGCAACACGGAGGATTGCGCAACAAGCGTTCCTAGGCTGTAGAGCGATGCGACCGGTTTTGATATCACTAACTTGACTTGATTAATCAATCAATCAATCAATGGCGGCAACTGGGTTAAGTGCTTGGTTAACCCATTCTGGGCGGGAACCCCTTTTGGTGTTTTAATTGTTTTGCCACCCTGTGGGTTTTGATTTTTTATTCTCCACAAATGACACCTCTGCTTCCAGGTATGCCATCTGCCACTGTTGTTTTTTATTACCTTTGGCAAAAAGAAAGAAAATGCATTTTATTCAGTCAGCAACTAGACTACAGGAGGGCTTTTTTGCTTCTATAGAGTCAGCAAAATGCTACAGTTATCAGCCATGCATGAGTTAAGTCTGATTTATACTTGGTCGTACGACGACATTCACATGTTAAAAATACCTGATATACAAGCTCGCAATGTGTCACCGATGCGTTACATTGTGACTGAGCTTATACCGGTATATCGGTTATTTTCGGTTGTCCTACGGTGAAGTAAAAATCAGGCTGTACAGAGATGGTAACATATGTAGCCATATGCCCTTAAAGAAATACATTTAGTTTATTGACATGGGCTAATGAAGGTAATCAGAGTCCGCTGTCAGGTAGATAATCAAACAGATTTTTCAGAAACATTTTCAAAGCCTTGCTGTGTTGGGGACAGTTTTTGGAGGATTCTGGGAGAGATCCAACAGTCCCCCCCCAGAGTTGGCATATTGCACAGGGGCTTATATACTTGATATTTTTCAACCATGGCAGACGAAGGCAATAACCAGACGCTCCCTTCATTACAGGCCCAAACCCAGCAGCGGAACTGATTGGAGAGGGATTTTTTTTGTCCATTTGTGGACACAGTGAAAATCCCTTCATGCTGTGAATGTGTAATTCTCTTGTGTCCTGCCGGATTTTGTCAGGCCCCTCGAAAACACTACATTTTTCTTTTGTCAAAAATGCTATGAAGCAGATTTAGTAATGCACGATTCATAGTAAGAGCAAAACCAGCTACAAAGCCGTCCTAGCAAAAATTGTTAAGGCTCTAAAAATTTATGAAGAATAAGAATAATAAGACTAAAAACAAGTGTGAGATATTTCGCCTCGACACTTTTGTAATGAACGTGGAGTGGTATTTGTGAATAGCAGGCACAATCTTATAATCCTCTCCTGGATTTTTCAATTTCTAAACCACTAACACCAGAGGGGCAAAATCCCCAACCATTATATTCTGGGTGCTATGTAATACTAGCATAATGCAGAGCCTAGTTAAAACAATACTTCACATGTGAGCTCTGATTTTGCGGCTAAATATTAAACTTTTATTTTAGTTTAATTCAGCCCCAATCTTTAAAACATGAACTGCTCTCCCGATTGTTTTACAACAAGAATAGTAATGACATTTCACAAAATATATCGTGCTCACTAATCTCTACCGACCCCTATCCCAGAATTCATTGCATTTTAAAACTTGGAGCTCAAGGTTATATGAGAAAAGGCTAGATGCATGCATAGAGTCAAGCAATTGTGGTGTCCTGCTATAAGAATAAGGGGAAGGAAGACTTTGCAGTGGCCATTAAAGTTATCCTTGGCACTTGGCAGACATTTGTCTGAAAAATGACATCTCGAAAACGACTTGGAAAATGTAACTTGTGCCAGTGCTGTTAAACGAGACAAGTGTAAATGTGTAGCCCAGCCTCTCTAATAGGCCCATTTTTGTCGCCTTTTATCATGACACAAATCTAAAAGCCATACCAGCACAAAGTGTTCCTACTGCTCCAAATGCCAAATGTATCAAAGTGCCATTTGAGATATCTGGTGTGCAAATGGAAACGCGGTGCTCACAATCAATAGGGTTCCTTCTGCAATGTGCCTATTAGATTGCTAGATAACTTGTGTGCAACATTGACATTTCGAGGGTGGCAATAGAAAAAAAGGTTGTGTGATCACTACAATCAGCAGGGGCCATCCACTGGGGAGCGTAAAGCCGGTGCATTGTCAAATCCCATGACAAATTCCAGTAGTTTTCGAGATTATCTTGTTTGGGAGTGTGCATGCATGGGACAGACAGCCAAAAACTGACTGACCGGCGACTGCTGTTGCCATCCTTAAAGTCCTGCTGTTAAACACATATGTAGGCAGACTACTCGTTTTCCTTGGCAGTATTCCAAGTCAGATTATTAAGCCCGATCTATCATTTATACTTCATCGTACGCACGTCAAAATTCCGATCTACGAGCTCACGACGTGACTGGTGAGGTAGAAAGTATAGGGATGTGCCGATGAGACATTTTGGACGATATTTTTATTCTCAGAGCCAGCTTTAATGTCTTTCTTTGTCTTGAATATTTGTGGGCAGAGACAAATGGCATGTTCCACAGTCTCCGTTTGAGGAAGCTAGGATTCAAATCTCCGGTGTACTTTTTATAGCATCCCCTTCTCCCCATGGGCTCCTACAATACCTATACCTGTCATTCGATATCCCCAAAGCCTTGCTTAAGAATAAAGTCAGTTTAGCCTGTAAAACACTGGAGTAAGTTCTATATACCTTGCCTGCATGCATGCATGTAACGAAATCTGGTGTACCATGTGTGGCATCCGGCTTTGTCAAGTGTCTACATGAACACAATGGGCTATATGCAGACATAACTCTTCCTACTTCCAAGCTGCTTCCCTACTTCCTTCACAGGTATTATACTGATGATACTAATTAAGGTGCTGTTCCATTTAGTGGTCAGTGGTCACACAACTTCAAAATCTCTGGACAATTTTTAACATTTTTTTACCTTCATCCTTTGACCTGTAACCATGAAAAAAGTTAATCAAATGCCTGTCAATGAATTGCATTTTGCAATGTTTGTGTTTACACAATGTTTGTGTTTACACATTATACACAAACACTCCAAGCTGGCCATTCATTGTCAATGGCATTTAATGTCTGTGTTGGGACAATGAGGTAAAACTGGCCGTTCATTATCAATGGCATTTAATGTATTAGGACAACGTTTGTGTTTACATGCACCCTCAAAGCTGGACATAGGAAAAAAGTAAATCAAATGCCTGTAATATATTTTTGTGATCATTAGAATGTCTAGGACATGTACATTTAATATTGTTAAAGATATTCCCCAAATGTAAATTATTAATTTATTATTATTATTTTAATAATTATTAGAAATGTGCATACATTTTACATAATTTCCTCTGTAAAGTAGTAGTACGTTTTTGCAAGTCGTTGCTGTAAGTATAAATCTATCCGGGTCTTGCAGGGTTAATGTCAAGGACCCCCATAACTCTGAGAGTGTAAAGGCTCATACATACTCCAGTTTTTGGTGATCGCTTATCACCACGGTGTAGTTTTGGATTGGGTTGGAAAACTACACCATTATGTCAGTCGCGGTGATGATCAGCTATCACCCCGGACACAGACCCATCTCTCTGTATTTACTATCAGACAAGTCTTTTCACTCTGGAGCTATCACCCCGTTCACTGCCCAACACCCGGGGAGTGTTGGGCGAAAGGCTCTACATACGTCCTCCTGGTGGGGACTCCTCACTGGCAGGTGATACAGCAGCGACAACGAAATGTCATGTGTGTGGGGAGGAATTAATTGGCATGAAGACTACATTGGGGAGAAAAAGGGGTAAAAAAATTATTGGCCACTCTAAATTTTGAAATAAAAATCACACCCATGTGAAGTGAGGGGTGCTCTTATTCGTCATCAATGCATCATAATTCATATCTCATTCGGGCCAATCACAACTTGCGTCCTCACTTTTGTTTGTGTTTACACACTTTTGTCATCAGTGTTAGTGTTTCCCTCAAAGCTGGACATACAAGGAGGGGTTAGCGCCCCTCAAAAATAAAAATAAATAGATAATTTATAATATATTATAATATATACACTTTAAATTGTAGGTGTCCAAGCAACTGAGCATCGAAGCGGGGACATTAGCAGCTTGAAACAATGAAACAGCAGCAGAAATATCCTGAATTGTTTGAAAAAAGTTTGATATATATTTGATATTTTGTATTGTTGTATGTCCAGTTTGTTTGAGTGCCGAATACTAATGGACCACAACGGAAAGCATTTGCCTTGTATATATGTGACAAAATTTGACTGAGGGACTGCCATTGGATTTTTTTTATGTAGCATGAAAGCAGGGAATCATAACTTCAAATTGACATATTGGTTGTTCAGTTTGACCCACCAGTTTCCACCAGTACAGTCTCGGCCAGGCGTTTTTAAGCCCCTTTTCAAACAATGGACGAAAAATGCACCATTTACCATTACTAAAGCATGCCACATCACACCAGACCACACAATATTCCAAATGACATGCTCTGTGGTTTATCATTTGATAAGCTCACCAGTACACTATTGCTTCTTAACAATGTCACAAATGTTTGATTTTGACACTAAATGATCTGTAATTGACTTATTCAGATTTTGTTAGTCGCATGATGGCCTGCTTTACTATTGATATTGTATTGATAGTTCTTGGTCCTCATGTTCTAAGTCAGACAACAGATTGCAAATGCCAATAATGTCACATCTAGACACATCTATGTCACATCAGTCTCCTCCTGTGCACATGGATGGAATACCAATGAAAGATAAACATAAGAGTATGCACATTGGGTCATATGCTCCCATGGATAATATATGATATTACCACCAATGCGGTATATAATAAATTATCCATGGGAGTATGATCCAGGGCACAGGTTCTATTTTAATGTGTTCTTCTGTCCGGCACCTGGGATTTTAAAGCTTGGATGTGCGTGCCTTTGTAAACCTTTTTGCATGAAATACCAATGAAAATCTACATTTCCAGGAAACAGATGGTCGTCCAATGCTATTTTTCTTTAAACTATGCACCGATATCAGTTATTACTGTGTGTGTGTGTGTGTATATATATATATATATATATATTTCTTTCTTTCTTTTTTTAATATATATCTACGGTATATCTCAATTTGTACAAAGTGTTCAAAGGCAATTTACATAGATTGTGCATTACATACACCACACACACACACACACACACACACACACACACACACACACACACACACACACACACACACACACACACACACACACGCACACACACACACACAGATTTCACACACCAATGGCGGAGGAAACCATGCAAGGCACCAACCTAAACATCGGGAGCAATTAGGGGTTCAGCGGCTTGCTCAAGTGTCACGTTGACACTTTTGGGGGAGCCTGAGATCATACTGGGAAAACTCCCGGTTACCAACCAGCCACTCTACTCCTGGGCCAATGCTGTCTACCAGGGGGGCACAGGTTTTAGTGTGGTGTGTGATGTGACCTGGTGTGACATTATTTTTTTTTAGACCGTGTCTGTGTGGGATGGGAATGAAACGTCAACAGGAGTGGTCAATTAGCCTCATTATATTACAAGTAAGACGCGCAAACGCGGGAAGCGAGCGCAGTGTGTGTGTGTTTTGTGTGTGATACAGCTGCGCCCTTTGGTGGCGGGAGGGTGGTGTTACAGCGTGACAGATAGACAGACACACAGACAGACATGTTCTGCTAGGTCTCATAGTTAGTGCTCTCTGCATTCGCAACCACAGATTAACTGTCACTATATTATCTTTTCAATCAAAACTTGCATGAAACACAGTCATCTAAAAATAACACAAAATCCATTGCCTTTCCTAATGTCTAATTTATCAATTAAACGGGAGCGGGAGCGGAGTTGGAGTCAATCTGAGTGGGAGTGGGATGCTATCAGAAGTCAATCTGAGTGGGAGTGGGATGGTATCAGAAGTCAATCTGAGTGGGAGTGGGATGTGATCAGAATCTGAGTGGGAGTGGGATGTGATCAGAAGTCAATCTGAGTGGGAGTGGGATGGTATCAGAATCTGAGTGGGAGTGGGATGTGATCAGAAGTCAATCTGAGTGGGAGTGGGATGCGATCAGGAGTCATTCCACCAAGAGTGGAGTGGGACGGGATCAGGAGTCATTCCACCAGGAGTGGAGTGGGATGGTATCAGGAGTCATTCCACCAGGAGTGGGACGGGATCAGGAGTCATTCCACCAGCAGTGGAGTCATTCCACCAGGACAAGAGTAGAACGGGATCAGGAGTCATTCCACCAGGAGTGGGACGGGATCAGGAGTCATTCCACCAGGAGTGGAGTGGGACGGGATCAGGAGTCATTCCACCAGGAGTGGGACGGGATGGGATTTATTCCTGTGGGAGTGGGACGGGTCACGGGACGGGAGTGAATAATCCACTCCCGTGTCAGTCTCTAGTGTGCAGTAGACATCTATGTCACAGTTCGTGCCGGCCGTGGGGTAGAAAAAACACAGTGAGAAGGACCCAAATGCTGGCACTTAATTGTTCGCAGAGTACAATTCAATTGGATTGAATCAAGGTAACAAGGCTTACAGATAGTGAGGCAGACATTGGCCAGAACCAGCAAAGAAGTCCAACTCAGATAAAGATATACCAGTAGTACACACAGGCAGTATGTACGCATAAATCCTAAATCAAGTCACACGTAATGGCCACACAGAGGCAGACAGCCCAAAGCAGGCAAACAAATCAACACGTGTGAAGAGGCAGAAATGCAAAATTCAACACTGGCAAACGTCCAACACGCAGATATGACTGCCGGCGGGGGCGAGCCCTATTTACCTCTGAACAGCACTCAATAAATCAATAAATCAATAGAGACATTATCAATTTCAATGTTGTTTCTGCTACAGTGGGCATATAGCCTATATAAGACGTCGGAGCAGCCGTTTTGACCGATTTTGAGATTTTAAAGTTTAATTTCTTAGCCCATGAAGTCCAGAGAAAGTTCCCCTTGCTAAATATTCGATTGAAATCATCTCATTTTTTTTTATTACCATCCTAAACGTTTTGTAAATATGATTTTAGGCATAGATATACCTACTAGGTCTGGCTATTTCGGTCAAATTTGGAGTGAAGCTCGGCTTCTCCAATTTTTAATTTAAAAAGTAAAAAATATGGTTCAAAAATATACTGTCCTAAGCTTTAAAAAGTGGCCTCCTGCGTTGAATAAATCCAACCTGGTGCATATGTTGTTGTTTTCATGTATATCTTTTTTTGGTATATCTTTTTTGGTTTGTACTATATATAGTTTTGGTGTCTTTATGTAGTTCATTTGGTTGTATTCTTGATTGTTCTTTATCTATCTGCATCAGTATTTTCCTGCTTTTCAGTTTGGTTGCAAAGTTTACCTTACAAAAGGAAAACAATGCAACAAAAAGGAATAACATTGGAAATGTAAATTAAGCCCACAGACCTAGTAGATAGGACATGTGAGATCTTTATTTGATGTACCGATGAATTTGAGTATAGATATACTTTTTTTTTAATGGTTTTAAAATGTTTTTAATTGGTGCACTAAAACTTCTGAACAGACTATATTCATATCAATATGTCTGGGTCCCCACCTATACTCACTCAGGGTTGACGTGTCACACGTGACCTGTAGTGATGGGAGGGGCACCAAAATGTGGTGTTTTGATTGGGTAATGGGGGCACTCCCTTATTATAAAAGTACAAACTTGTGTGTATGTTCACATGACCTGATGAAGATCGAAACGTTGTCAGTATTTAAATACACTGCTTATAGGTATGACACTTACATTAATAAATGTCCTTAGTTTTAGTCTACCACTGCAGAACAGTGGGCTGTGTGTGGGGATGTGGGGCTAAGTGAATTCAGTCTGACTGACAGGGGGCAGAGGAGTAGTTCAGGGAGAAGCCAGCCATGGATGCTACTGTAGCTCCGCTACAATGTGGTGCAATGATTGGGGTGAAGGAAGACAGGGCAGAGAGAGCAAACACTACAGCCCAAACTATTACGGAGGCCGGGACCAATCACACTAGATAAGCAACAGCTGGAAACAGTGACAGAGAAGAAAGAGGTGCACGTTGGCTGAAATCTCACACTGAGTCAACAAAGACCTTGTGTCTTTTGTGTGTGTGTGTGTGTGTGTGTGTGTGTGTGTGTGTGTGTGTGTGTGTGTGTGTGTGTGTGTGTGTGTGTGTGTGTGTGTGTGTGTGTGTGTGTGTGTGTGTGTGTGCGCGTGTGCGTGCGGAGACAGGGGGGGGGGGTGGAATCAAAGGAAGGTGATTCACATAAAAAAACTGCTGTGAAACATCAAAGACACAGAGTTTTGTTTATGCTGTCATACTAATTATAAAAAAAACAAAGCATTAGGAAAATGTAATATCATTGCAAACCTCATAATCTCTATTTCCCCTGGAAAATTAATTCATACGAGTTTCGCACAAAAGTAGTAAAAATAGCAGACAAGATCGCAACAACGTGTGGCAATAGTGCAGGGGTTTTAAAAGGAAGGGACACATCCACCAAACAGCTACGATATACAACAGTGATATTCAACCTCAGGCCCGCGGGCCACATCAGGCCCGCGGGACCATTATGACTGGCCCACCAATGAAAATCTAAAAAAAAGAAGAAAAAATAATCTGGAAAATGAAATAAAAATAAATAAATCTGAATGAAGTTATCTTTAATTACATTATTATAAGTAATACTATTAGAGTTGTACTATTACTCGAACGAAAATAAAAGCTTGGGGGGGGGAGGGGGGGAGATGCAATGCAAATGAAAGACATCCCTATTCCCTGACATAATTTTATAGCTAAACGGACAGAATTCTATTTTATTTGAATGATGAAACCCAGCTGCCATTAATAGTTGGAAATGGAAATGGAAATTGCGGAAATTGCGAAAATTGTAATTACGGAAATTGCGGAAATGGTGGAAATGGAAATTGCGGAAATTGCGGAAATGCGGAAATGGTAATTGCGGAAATTGCGGAAATGGTTGAAATGGACATTGCGGAAATTGCGGAAATGGTAATTGCGGAAATTGCTCTTCACTTATAGCTATATCTATTTTCAGGTAGATTGTTTTATTTTACTCAGTCAGCCATATCACTAGTCATTTTTTTTCATGAAAAAGGTCATAGCTGGGTAATCTATTTTCAGGCAAATTGTGTTTATTGTATTTCATTTTACTCAGCCATAACAATTTATTTTCTGTTAACCAACTTGCTGGCTGGCAGGCAGGCAGACAGCTACTCATAGACAGGCAGACAGACAGACAGCTACTCATGGAGAATTGGACAGGCAGGCAGTCAGACAGCTACTCATATACAGGCAGACAGACAGCTACTCATGGAGAATTGGACAGGCAGGCAGACAGCTACTCATGGACAATTGGACAGGCAGGAAGGCAGACAGCTACTCATAGACAGACAGACAGCTACTCATGGACAATTGGACAGGCAGGAAGGCAGACAGCTATACTCATAGACAGACAGACAGCTACTCATAGACAATTGGGCAGGCAGGCAGACAGCTACTCATAGACAGACAGACAGCTACTCATGGACAATTGGACAGGCAGGAAGGCAGACAGCTACTCATAGACAGGCAGACAGACAGCTACTCATGGACAATTAGGCAGGCAGGCAGACAGCTACTCATAGACAGGCAGACAGACAGCTACTCATGGACAATTAGGCAGGCAGGCAGACAGCTACTCAGACAGGCAGACAGACAGCTACTCATGGACAATTGGACAGGCAGGCAGACAGACAGCTACTCATAGACAGGCAGGCAGACAGCTACTCATAGACAGGCAGACAGTAAGACAGCTACTCATTGACAGACAGACAAATAACTACTCATGGACAGACAGACAGACAGGCAGGCAGGCAGGCAGGCAAAGAGCTACTCATGTTATGTTATTATGTTATTATAACAGCTACTCATGTTATGTGCAATAATTTGTGCAGTTATGGAAACAGCTCTTTGTGTTTATGCAAGAAAATGTAACACATTTATTTATTTACATATTGTGTGCATGCACATTGTACTTTGATACATTTTGCGAAAATAAAGCAATTGAAAGAGAGAAGTTATCAAGTATCATTAATGTCGTAATTTTATCTACTGGCCCCTGGCCCCTTGCCATTTTTGTAATGTGGCCCACAGGTAAATCTATTTGAGTATCTCTGATATACAAGATAAGATGTTTTTATGCCACCAGGTGGTGTCCGGTCCGAGGCGAGGAAAGATTGAATCTAGAAAATGAACTTTTATAAGTGCTGAATGTCAAGACTAGGATAAAGGAGGTTTGAACAGCATGCAGTGAATGACAGACGGGGACAGACCGGTATCCAATGTCTAGTGATTCAGGCAACCTTTCTAAACGGGCCTAACCCATTTAGACCTGAGCTTGATTCTACAAATGCCTTCTAAATCCTGACAGATTTCTGAAAAACCCCATTCTTCTATGTCAGTGGTTTTCAAACAGTTTCATGTCAAGGACCCCCAAACATATAATTGGCCACCAACCCCATCTGAAAATATGTTGTCTCCTCCCCCGAAGCAAAGGTTTGAGTAAAAAAAGTTCGCTCTGAAAATATATATTCAAAGATTTGCACCACATTTTCACGATTAAAAAAAATAGCAGACCTACAAGCTCTTAGCGCTATATGAGCTTGTAGATCTGCTATTTTTCAATAGCTAAAGTATAACATAATGCTTAAAACACCAAAAGGGGTTCCCGCCCAAAATGGCCTAAACAAGTGTCCATCTATTGATTTTCCCCTGAAAAGATTTAATCAGACGGCTGCCAAGATTCTGCGAGGAGTCGAGGACATGCAGCTCTCCATTTAACCCCATTTTACACACCTCAGTGAACTAATAGCACCCTGCTGTGAATACATATCGACAAAGATAGATAGATAGCAGTAAGGAAATAATAACCAAATCTGCTATTAATTTGATTACCACAACTGCAACAGATTTTATCATATCAGCTATACTCTGTTGTATAAACTGGTCTATTCCTAGTGGTGTATACTAAACACAACCGCAAAATAAATAATATAAATTATATTATCACTGCATATGTCCAATAAGAACCTGTATTCAAGGTATTTATAGTTGTTTTTTAATGTTTTTCTGGTTCAATATTTATCAAACCCACTGACAGACGTAACAAATTTCACTTTATTTTTTTGGTTTTAATAACAAAAAAGGGAAATGTAGAACTTAAGCTCCTGAAGTCATACCACTGTTGTTGGGGTCTTCTGGATACCGGCTGTACCTATACTCTGGTGCAGGAGTCTTTGTGGAGACGTTTTAAAGGTCCCAGTGAGGGACTGAAGACTTGCCACAATGGTGCTTTCATGTTGGCTGATGGCAAGATCAACAGTCCCATTGGTCATGCAATGATTGACTGTGTCTTTCATGGTCGACTTCCAGACTGGCACGTTGGACAATTAGGCTACAGGAGTTCGACTTCACTGTCATTGACAGGAAGGGACGATTTAATGTTGTTCCAGATGCCCTGTCTAGAGCACCTGTCTGGGTGGAAGACGTAGCCATTCTGTGTGTCAGCTGTGCTGTTCACAGTCACCGATGCACCCTCCCTGTAGACTGGGCCGATATTTCTGCGGCTCAGCAGTATGATCCTGAGGTAAAAGAGTTGGTGAAAGAGGTGCAAGATGGAAAAGTCAAACACGGACGCATCCACTATGCCCTCGAAAATGGATTCCTGTACAGGATTGTACCCATCAAGCAGGAAGGACAGAAATGGCAGTTGTTCATCCCAAAAGGAATGAGGTCCCAATTCCTCAACTACTTCCATGACAGTCCAGTTGGAGGACATCTACAGTAGGAAGGCTAAAAACCCTACTGAGACTGTTGGATGTTGCGTACTGGCCAGATGTGAGGAAGGATGTATGGGAGTACACCAAGAACTGCATAACCTGCCAGAAGTACAAGCCCCAACTGACTAAGCTCTCAGGCCACTTACAATCGACTGCCGTGAAGGAGCCTGGTTTCATGCTGGGTGTTGATCTCATGGGGCCTTTTCCTAGGAGCAGGAAAGGCAACCAATACCTTATGGTGGTCGATTATTGCTCCAAATGGGTTGAGCTGTTCCCCATACGAGAAGCAAAGTCCCCCAAGATAGCTTCCTTGCTCATCGTGGAAATCTTCACTAGGTGGGGTACCCCCAAGTACCTCGTGTCTGACAGAGGGGCACAGTTCACCTCTCAGCTGCTGGCACAGATATGTCAACAGTGGGGTGTGGTCCAGAAGATAACAACAGCATACCACCCTCAGACAAACTTGACCGAACAAATCAATTGCACCTTGAAAACAATGATGGCATCCTTTGTCAAGGACAAGCACAATACATGGGACATGTGGCTTTCAGAGTTCCGGTTCGCAATCAACTCGGCATGGCAGGAAAGCACGGGCTTCACTCCAGCAGAAGTAGCCTTGGGAAACTGAAAGGCCCACTGGAGAGGGTCCTGTGCCGAGCCCCTGATCCTGACGAGACCACTTATGCCTTGCTGGAAAGACAGAAGAGGTTAGTGGAGAGTGTCAGACAGCATGTGGCAAAGGCTCAAGAGAAACAGGGTCGCTATTACAATCTCAGGCGTGAGCAGGTCGCATTTGAACCTGGGGATCTAGTGTGGATCAGAGATCACCCCCTGTCCAAAGCCGAAGCAGGTTTCATGGCCAAGCACCTAAGTGGAAGGGCCCTGCTAAGATACAGAAAAGGTTAGGCCCTGTCAACTATTCTGTGTCACTTCTAGGGCCGAAAGATCATAGTGATGTATATCATGTCCAGAACCTGAAGGCTTACTTTGGCCCCAAGGAGCCTCTTCCATTAGGGGAGGGGAATAAAACATCTGTGCCCAGATCACATTGTTTATATGCATTTTTTGTTTGCTATGCACTATTTTCATGTATGTTATTATTTTTCACCAATCCGCTGCTGGACTATGTGCCATGTGAAACCAGTTGGATACATGTGTTGCTATGGCAACAGGCAGTGATTGTGAAGCCCCGCCCACAGCTCACCTGGCTGATGGGGTGAGGGGCAATCACATTGTTTGAGCCACCTGGAGATATTGACTCTAGCAGTCCAGAGTGGAGGTGCAGGGAGACAGACAGTCTACTGAGGAAGCAAGAGGAGTATTTTCCCAAGTCTTGCCATACAGCCATTTGGATGTTTCCCTTTAACATTGGATTCTACCTTTGGATTAAGAGACTTTCTTGTTTGGATTTCGATCGAGGACGGACTTTTCGTAACGGGGTAAAGGGTGGTAAGTAAGAGGAGACTTACCACTACACAACATTGAGCGGATTCCATTTTGGATTTCCTTTTGGACATTTAAGTTAGCTTTGGACAGTGCCAGGACACTTTTTCACACCCATCCCTTTTGAGGCGGTTTATTTTATTTTGATTTCATTTAAGTGACTATTGTTATTGAAAACTTTATTTAGTTTTGAGTTTATTAAATCACAGTTAAGCTGAAATTCCGGTAGTGATTTTTATTCTGAACTGACCCACCTCCCTCATTTTTGCTATAATTGGTTTATTTCATTGTTATTATTGTAATCGTTATAACGCCTCGCATTGTGACACGTTGAAATCCTGTAGAATGTAGATTTATTTTTTGTGTGACACTCTTGTATGACAAAGTATAGGGCAGAAAATTTTGATTTTAGTTTTAGTCATTATTTTTGTATGGTTTAAATTTAGTTTCTAGTTTTAGTCGGCTAAATATCAGATTTTAGTCGACTAAATCTGCAGTTGATTTATTTGACTAAAATGTATTGTGAGCACTGAGCGGACACTAACACACAAGGCAGGATCAGAGTTGGCCACCACGGCCGCTTCAGGAGCGCGGCATTAAATGCAAATCAAAATGTCTTTGAAACAACAGAAATCCTTCTCTCTCCATGGCATTTGTCAAACAGACCGGAATGGGCGGGGCAGTTAGAGTCCTTTTCCCTAACTGCGCTCAGTAGGCTACGCTGCTATAATCACACTCGGAATTCCCGGGTCTGACAGGTACTTCGTTCCCTGTCAATATTCCCCTGGGGTAGTGGAACTCTCTCTCTCGTAGTCGTAGTCGCTATAGATTCGTTCGGGGTGGCGGGTTACCTATAGAGGAGGAGAAAGCCTGGGGTGAGAGAATGGGTGATATATCGCTTTCCGCCGAGCATGCCCGAACTGTCCCTCTCAGAAGTCAGTGGGGAATGAGCGCAGAGGCAGTCAGTCCTTCCCTTTTATCCTTCCCTGGAAGGTGTCGTAGGTGTGTACATTTGGGCTTGAACCAATAGGTAGGCGGGGTAGTACTTCTGTTCAATGACGACCCGGAGCAGGCGTGTTCTTCTTAGCTGCTCTCTGCCTCTTCCCCACTGGCTGTCTGGGCTAATATGCTCACCTGGCGGGCTGGTTGCCTAGCCTGGCCGCCGGCATTGATGCCGTTGTAATGAATATATCGCCTATTTTCAGCATGCAACCAACCATACATACAGTTACTTTTTTACTTCCACTACATATTAGTCTAGTTTGTATTTGTTGAAAAAATTGTCGGTATATTTAGTCTTAGTTTTAGTCATCGTAGCTTCGTTTTTATTCATCAGTGAAAAATGGCAGTCGACAAACATTTTTCGGCATAGTTTTAGTCGACAAAATCAACACTGATTGATACATGACATGTTTAAAAATTTAGATATAAGGTTGCTTACCCGACAGCACATCCATCCATCTTCAACCGCTTATCCGTAGTCGGGTCGAGGGGGCAACAGCTCCACCAGACTGCTCCAGACTTCCCTCTCCAGAGCAACATTAGTGACTTCCTCCTGGGGGATCCCGAGACGTTCCAAGGACAGTGAGTCGATGTGTTTCCTCCAACTGCGCCTTGGTCTGCCCCGGGGTCTCCTCCCAGTGGGACAGCTTAGTGGTTCCCAAACGTTTTCATGTCAAGGACCTCCAAATTGACACTAATTAGCCCATTTCAAAAGATATGACAGGAACTCCCTATAAGAGAAGATTTTCACGGCTCTAGCAGTGATTCTCAACCTGTTTAATTTAAAGGACCCCCAGTTTGACATGCATTAGTCTACGGACCCATTTAATGGCATTTCTATCTCTGAGACCCCCAATTTATATTGTACAATCAGAGTGTACAAAATTGGTCCATTTGGTTACAAACTATAGCTGAGGGGGTCCCCGGACCCCACTTTGAGAACCACTGTTCTAGAGGTGTAACAGCTCAAGGTTGTTTCTGTTTCTTTTCTTCTTCTTTTTTATTCCCTTGAAATCAAATTATGCTGATGATTAGATCGAGTGAACCCTGTTTAAGAGGGTCGAGCTGGGATGTCATTGGCAAAATTACCACTATGTCTGTCGGGGCAGACACTTTTTTGTGTATACCTTTGTTGACACTTCTCTTATTGAAAGAGTGTTTGAATGTGATCCGTCATCTCGTTAGCATTTTATTAATACTGATATTGATTATTCAGTTTACGAAGGTTATTAAACAAAATTGTTTATGTGTAATGACTAGAGTTGTGGAGCTCAGGACCTGTAAATAATCCACATAATTGTAATTAACTGCATGGAGAACAATAAATTATGTGAATAACATAGGCCTACTATATAATTTTGTCCTCAAGGGCAGAACATTTTGTGCAGCAAGAATATCATTCTGAAAACACCATCTGTGGAAAAAAAATGTGTTTGTTCATTGCAATCCTGCTTTCTAATTTGATATGAATGATTGTATTTATTAAAGTGTCATGCCACCTTGTGGTCCATCCCTCATGGGATTATATGACACCTTTTCACTCAATATACGATATCGTATATAGCGTCGCAGGCCCGCCCTCTCGAGAGACCCGGGAAAATAATTATCCGGTCATTTTCCTCATAGACTTTTCAAAAAGTATTTATTTAAAGATGTTTACGCCGCGGGCAAAGACAACTCTTGTCGTGACAAATCATGGCAATAAACACAATGTTTTGGGCTGAAAGAAATATTAGAACACTTTTTTTGTTGTTTTTCTTCTTTGTAATTCTTTGTTTGGTCCGAAATATTGTGTTTGTTGGCTTCGTACGACGTGTAAAAGGTAAATACTTTTTGAAATGTCTATGGGAAAAATGCATTGGGAATTATTTCCTGGGCCTGGTGTCGTCATGAAAGGGGGTGGGACTGCGACGCTCTATAAACTCCGGCTATAAGTAAATGTTAGATCTTCCTTCTACTCGAGACCTATGATTTTAGTAACTATAGAAGCCATTATGCTGGAAAGGCGAGGTCTAGCCGTGTCTTGAACACACTCCTTTTGATTATGCTTTTTTATTATTTTTGTTCTGCTTGTTATGACGTTTCTGTTTATATTTTTTTCAATCAAAGCAATCAATCAAAACAGTCAATTGGTCAATGTTGCAATCTGAAATTTGTTCAATTGAATAAAATAAAAATCACACCTGTGTGAAGTGAGGGACGCTCTTATCATCATGCATCATCACACATCATCTCATTCCGGCCAATCAGAATTTGCGTCCTCACCTTTGTCTTCAAAACTATTTTCCAACAAACTAGATATAAAGGTTCAGTATAGACGAGCCCCCACACGCACGCACGTCCATCCACGTCTTTTCTGTCACGGGTTGCTCCCATGGCTCGCTAATCAACAACAATATAGGAGCTACCCTGACCTAAAAGAAGTGGATGGACGTGTGTGCGTGTGAGCGTGCATGTGTCATGATGTTGTATGCATGTGTCAAACTAAATCAAAAGCGGCACCGGCCCCCGTATCAACAACATCCCCCGGTCCACTCACCTGCTGGCTACGGCCAGCTCTGTCGTTGGCCCACCCGTAGGGTATTTTCTCTTTTTATGTATTAGTCTTTGCATGGCGCCGACACAGGATGGCAACAAGGGACCGTCAGTAACCTTCCTCCATACGCGAAGCTCCACTACTACTCTCAACCCACCTGGAAACTATAAGCTAACGTAGGACAGCGCTATCCATCCGTTGCTACTTGCTTATCTTCTGGTCCAGTGCAGTTGAGCGGTGGCCTCCGTGTGTATGGGTCGGTAATACTGAGTCGAGTTCCCCTAACAATTGCTTCACTCCCTAAACACCATGCTGTCCAAACATTTCCTCCGTCTCCCGTCCCGTTGTGATGACGTCTATTTAAATTGTCCATTCATTGTCGAAGTTTATGTTTGCACACACTCAAAGTTGGACATAGGAGGGGCTATTGGCCCTAAAAAAATAAAGTGCTCAGTAGATGACAGACCTCCTCCAAGGTGTCCAAAGTCCGGCCCAGTGGTCAATCGTGACACACGAGCATAATATTTGAAATGGCATGATGTGGCGTTCCCTCCTAAAATGTATAATTTATGGCCTGCTAGTGACATTCAGTTATTTGGTGTTTTCCAATAATATATAAAGTGTTGTGAAATGAACCGTGGCAGATTTGCTGTTTGTCAGTAGAATTTGTAGGCCCTCTCTCGTCTGGCACGCACGCACACAGGCAGGCAGGCAGGCACGCACGCACACGGCCACACGCACACGCACACACATTCCTTGGCCAATACAAGGCCCACACATCAAACCATTTTTGGTCAGAGCTTTAGTGGTGTTATGTTAATCTCTTCTTCACAAGTTATGTGCATTTTTTTGTGACAGGCCACAGTCACTGCCAAGCGGCGCATTATTGTCGCCAAATAGCATGAAGTTTATCAGGTCTGCCTCGGTTTCAGGACCAACCTTTCCCTCCACGTCTTATGCAAAATGGTTGGTATCTGTTGGAGATAAACAGACACACAGATGAACAGACAAACAGATGGGAGGTGAAAACATTATACCTGCTTTGGCGAACGCAATAAGCAAACAAATAAATAGGCCTGGGTTGATAACATGATTCATTGAGCACACCTTGAGTCAGTGAACACTGACATATCACAATAGCCACCTGTTGAATGTAAGACCGTTGGGTGACACACTGCCAGCAGGCTGAGTTTCGATGATAACCATAAGGCTTTGTCTTGTGGATTAGATGTGGAAAAGGCAAATGTGAATTGGTTGCATGCAGAACGTTGCGCAAATAAATGCTGCACTTTAAAACTTTTAGTTATTCATTTTGTTGGTGTGTTTGTGTTAGGGGTGGGACGATTACACCTCCTGATTCGATGCGATATCGATGCGATACCTATCCTCCCTGGGCAGGTGGCCTACCCTGGGCTGTGTACGTTGTGTTGCAGCCATCAGGAAATAGTGTTTCTATGTTTGTACAAATAAGTACAATGCAGTTAATTCTCTGAATTGTTTCCATCCATGTCAAGCCCCTGCAGTACATTGCATTTGTACTGTACTGTACTGTACTGTACTGTACTGTACTGTACTGTACTGTACTGTACTGTACTGTACTGTACTGTACTGTACTGTACTGTACTGTACTGTACTGTACTGTGAATGCTTGGGACCCGAATGGAAACAAGACTGCATGAAGGTCTTTCTTCTGTGCTGTCCTTTTGGACCAATGCTGTGCTTGACTGTACCCTGTAGGCCTGTTTGCATTGTATTGTCTAATAAAATGATCAATCAACCAATCAATCAATTTAGATGTCACCATACGTATTGCTGTATAGGTCAGTGGTTTTCAACCATTTGATGAGATTTATCCTCGTGCAGACCCAAAACTATAGAATATGTTGTTATCGTTGGATAAGATTTTGTCCACAAGTCCATGCTGTATTAATGTTGGTACCATAGGAGAGATAACATGCTGTATTGATGTGGTACCATAGGAGAGATAACATGCTGCATTGATGTGGTACCATAGGAGAGATAACATGCTGTATTGATGTGGTACCATAGGAGAGATAACATGCTGCATTGATGTTGGTACCATAGGAGAGATAACATGCTGTATTGATGTTGGTACCATAGGAGAGATAACATGCTGTATTGATGTGGTAAAATAGGAGAGATAACATGCTGTATTGATGTTGGTACCATAGGAGAGATAACATGCTGCATTGATGTTGGTACCATAGGAGAGATAACATGCTGCATTGATGTTGGTACCATAGGAGAGATAACATGCTGTATTGATGTTGGTACCATAGGAGAGATAACATGCTGTATTGATGTGGTAAAATAGGAGAGATAACATGCTGTATTGATGTTGGTACCATAGGAGAGATAACATGCTGTATTGATGTGGTACCATAGGAGAGATAACATGCTGTATTGATGTGGTACCATAGGAGAGATAACATGCTGTATTGATGTGGTACCATAGGAGAGATAACATGCTGTATTGATGTGGTACCATAGGAGAGATAACATGCTGTATTGATGTGGTACCATAGGAGAGATAACATGCTGTATTGATGTTGGTACCATAGGAGAGATAACATGCTGCATTGATGTTGGTACCATAGGAGAGATAACATGCTGCATTGATGTTGGTACCATAGGAGAGATAACATGCTGTATTGATGTTGGTACCATAGGAGAGATAACATGCTGTATTGATGTTGGTACCATAGGAGAGATAACATGCTGTATTGATGTTGGTACCATAGGAGAGATAACATGCTGCATTGATGTTGGTACCATAGGAGAGATAACATGCTGTATTGATGTTGGTACCATAGGAGAGATAACATGCTGTATTGATGTTGGTACCATAGGAGAGATAACATGCTGTATTGATGTGGTACCATAGGAGAGATAACATGCTGTATTGATGTTGGTACCATAGGAGAGATAACATGCTGCATTGATGTTGGTACCATAGGAGAGATAACATGCTGTATTGATGTTGGTACCATAGGAGAGATAACATGCTGTATTGATGTTGGTACCATAGGAGAGATAACATGCTGTATTGATGTTGGTACCATAGGAGAGATAACATGCTGTATTGATGTTGGTACCATAGGAGAGATAACATGCTGTATTGATGTTGGTACCATAGGAGAGATAACATGCTGTATTGATGTTGGTACCATAGGAGAGATAACATGCTGTATTGATGTTGGTACCATAGGAGAGATAACATGCTGTATTGATGTGGTACCATAGGAGAGATAACATGCTGTATTGATGTTGGTACCATAGGAGAGATAACATGCTGTATTGATGTTGGTACCATAGGAGAGATAACATGCTGCATTGATATTGGTACCATAGGAGAGATAACATGCTGTATTGATGTGGTACCATAGGAGAGATAACATGCTGCATTGATATTGGTGCCATAACATGCTGTATTGATGTTGGTACATACAGTAGGAGAGATACCAAACGTTATCTTCTACATTGTCCAATTCACCCTTTGTCAAGTCCCACCCATGGTTGTGCCCCTCTTCATATTGATATTCTGTGTATTAAATTCTTATTTTAAACTTTAAAAAGCATATCATGTTTGTTTTTAGTTTTTTCCCAAAAAGATGTTTTAGCAAATTCAACATAAACAAGGCGGAACCAGGGGGGAACAAGGCAGGTCAGGGACCAATCAGATGGCTGACAAAGGGTGAATTGTGTAGACTTGTAAATTAAGTAATGCAGATGTTTAACAATAATATTATCGATTCCGACCCGCCCGACCCGGAAGTGATAGCCCTCCATATCTGTATAGTCTAGCCTCTCTCTAGGCTCTGCACCAACTTGCGGTGGATTAATTTTCTCAGTGCGAGCACGGATGAATGTTTTATATGGTCCCAAACATGGGACCATGTTAGTTGGGGAACGCCCTCAAGGACCAGTGGTGGTCCCCGGACCGCTACCGGACCGTTGGTTGAAAACCACTGATGGAAACCTCCGATACCTCTGGCTATGTGAGCGCATACACGTTTCCTTTTTGAGTGACACCGTGACCTATCCTCCAGTGCCCTGCACCCTCAGGCACACATATTAGCTTTGAAGATATCATATAATCAATTTCAACCAGGAATTTTTTGGTTTGGTGACCCCTTGTTTTTTCCTGCTAGCGGGGAGTTACCTCTTGTCATTAATCAGAAAATGTGCAGTTTTCAATTAGCTTATACATGAATGCACCTTCACTTCTTTACTGATCTATCCTTAAGAGGATACATTTTTTTAATTTAATTGATTTATTTTGTATTAGTTTGCGAACGCAGTGAGCACTTACTATGAGACCTAGCAGATCATGTCTGTCCGTGCGTGCGTGTGTCCCCCCTTTGTGCCCATGTATGGAGCTGAGTGATTTGTTTGTGATTGATGCAACACACTCCATATTTGGACGTATAGCTGCTTTGGGGACTCCTTATATGGTTATGGCTAAGTTAAAAAGTTAACTTAAAAATAACTTAAAAACTTAACTTAAAAATAACTTAACTTAAAAAAAAATAACTTAAATCTTAAAAAACCCCAAATATGTACAAGCTACGTTCGCTTCCCGCGTTTGCGCGTCTTACTGGTAGTAGCATATGGTAGAAATGTTGAGCACATGCACCCTCTAGGGGACAGATGCAATGTAGCTATAAATGTTCCCCTGCTAAGATTGCAAATCAGGATGCTAGACTATTATTGTGTTGTTTCTATTGCCTCAAACATAACTCACTCTGTGAGATAATTACAGCTGTCTTACCATGGGCAGGGCAGCATGCAGACCACCTGCTGAGAAACCCCCACGTGAACCACCTCGGGGAAAGCAGTCAAAGAGGCACCTCAAACCACATACTGTACATCCACCATTAATCTGGAGAATAATGGGAAAGAACACAAAACAATGTGCAGAATAAAAGTGGCGACCCCCTCAGAGACCTAACATTGGACTCAGTAAACCTTAATTGGACTTTGATGTTGCTTCGGGCTCCTAGGGAATTCATATTTCTGTCAGACTCCCGTTTCTGCTGGGAATACTTTGAAATGGATTACAGGTTTTGTCTGGGTGACCGCATGCTGTGCTTGCAAGGTAATTTGAATAGAGAAATGGTCTCACACTGGAGGGGGTTCTAAGAAACAATATCACCGCATTTAAGTATCAATTAATTCAGCTCAGTTACTTTATTGTCTAACTGTTGGCTGGGAAGTAAAACAGAAGATTTATCATGGCCTTTTCATCTCTCACAACTCGGACATGATGACACACATGACACAGTGCAGATTTTGTAATGCACGTACAATACACGGCAGGCATGATGTTACGAGATTTAGGCAACACTGTGAGAAGATAATCTCAAAGTGTGAGGCGCACCCCCCCGTTGAGGCGCCAGAGCGTAGCAGGGGACTGGGATCGAGGCATGTAGAGACATGAGATGAAAGCGACAGCTGACTGGGATGATCAACTGTTGTTCTGCCTATACAGACAATCGTAGCAACGTTTGGTACTAGTATCTGTATCAGTTTGACTAAAAGCCAGCATGCAAACAATGACACAAGGAGCTTGCAGGTGCGTGACAAAGTCCATGTTTTCTAGACAGATTTAAGAGCTGCTCTTCTTGGCTATGGGCACAAAATGGGTTTTGTTAATACTATGTATTATTTATGTATTTATCAACCCCTATTGGCAGGTAATTGTTTGACTGTGTGTCTCTGAACAAAATAATGGATGGACAAATTTCATGAAAGATGATTGATCTATAGGCTTCCCCGGAGAGATTGTTACGTTTTGGATTGAAAAGTTTGAGGTCAATCAAGGTCAAAATCAAGAGGTAATTGACAGATTCTCCTCATATTTGTTCGCTTTTTCGTCTCTGTCTGTCTGTCTGTCTGTCTGTCTGTCTGTCTGTCTCTCTCTCTCTTTCTCTCTCTCTCTCTCTCCCCCTCCTTCTGCCTGCGAACACCTGCTCAGAGCTCACCATCAGTAATCAGCACACCTGGCCCTCGTCAAGTCATGCCCACACTACAACACTCCGGTACAAGTATCCCAGTGCCAACAACCAGCGTCTGGCAGTCCCTGCTGGAATGTCGTGCCATTCATTGACGGTCTGTCAGTGTGCCACATGCAAAACCCCAATGCCAGTCAGTCAGTTTCACCAATATGTTGCCAGTTTGTTTGTTCGCTTTCCTTCCATGCCAGTTAGAGTAATATCTGTTTTCCCTGTCTTCTGGATTACCTGCATGCCTGTTTGCTTATAGCCAGTCTGCCAGACTGCCAGCCAGCCTTTTCCACTCCCCATGCCAAAAAACACCAGCTGGACGGACATCCACCTTCCTGAGCTCAAACACCATCTCTAGTCTTAACCACTTAAACCCTATACTTCACCGTGGTCCCCCACAGGTCTGCACTTGATCCCCTCCTATAATTATGCACAGCTGTGTGTGTGTGTGTGTGTGTGTGTGTGTGTGTGTGTGTGTGTGTGTGTGTGTGTGTGTGTGTGTGTGTGTGTGTGTGTGTGTGTGTGTGTGTGTGTGTGTGTGTGTGTGTGTGTGTGTGTGTGTGTGTGTGTGTGTGTGTGTGTGTGTGTGTGTGTGTGTGTGTGTGTGTGTGTGTGTGTGTGTGTGTGTGTGTGTGTGTGTGTGTGTGTGTGTGTGTGTGTGTGTGTGCTGTTGTTGGCCCTGTTCCAAACACACTTTTTTGAATAATGTTTAGTTTTCAATGTTGCAACACTTTGGCATAAATATGGTCGAGATATGAAGTTTTGTCTATTTCGTGCAGCCCTAATTGTGACAGTCAAAAACATCACACAATGCAGCTTGTAATTGACTTCATTAAATTAATGGAGCTGGTAAAACAACAGGTCCTGTAGCAAAACGAAGGACATTGCAGTGCAGCCTTACTTGATGATATAGTCTTAAAACCAAGGATCCCTTCAAACAGATATTGAATAGTATGTAAAACACATGCTAATCCCCTGCATCTCGTTAACTTAATATTCAACATCGTCTTGGCAAACATCCATTAAATAGATGGACTAAGTACTTGGTGGATTTGTTTACTGAAATGATTTCCCCAACATACAGTTTTATGACACCACAGAGTCTAACTAGAACTGCACTCTGTCGAGTGCATACTTGCTTGTTGCACACTAGTAGGCCATAAATGGCCAACTAGTGCGCAAGCAGAGCACGCAAGTACTTTCGACCGCTGTAAACTGTCAAATCTCAGTATCTCTGTGAAGGAACGTTTGAAATGTCTAATTATTAGGTGTAACTATTTGCTACCTACCTACTTTATGCATATAAACACCTAGTATTATTAAGTATGGTTCAAGTTTCTATCTGAAATACAGTTTTATCGATTTAGATATATCTCTGTACACACCATGTACTCTGGTCCCAGCAAATCAGGCACAATTTTATTTTACTGATTATATATTGTATATATGTATGACTCTAAATGATGACGTAAGAAATATGGTCATTTATGCAATCTGGTCCCAGGCTCAAAATTTCTGTTTTATTTGCATACGCATCAAGTGGCGGGTTGGCTGGGATGGTGCATACGGACCGGGCGAAATTATTACTTGCGCGCTCTGCTTGCGCAAGTAATTAGGAACAGACTACATCTGAAAGGTGCAGGTTGTGTGCTGTGCTCCCTTCCCTGGCTACTGCACATTTCAATAATAAATGAATAAAATTTACAATGATTAAAAATCAGTCTTAATGTAAATGAACCAAAAGTACATTTAACTGTTAATTCTGAACAGAGCTATACTGTAAACTAACTAAATTATTATGTATTATTATGCTGTACAGTATTTACAATTTTCACTTCACGATCTCCTAGAGACTGAAGACAGTCTCCCAGCTTTCATTGCTTAAACTGTGTGGACACAGTTTAATTTTACATTTAATATACCAATCCAGGGTTTTTAGGGCAGTCCTTTATATTGGGATGGTGTAACTGTAAAGTGACATAGGTCTCCAAAGCATTCCAATAGTATTGTTTGTGCAATCTGAGACTACACGTTATTGGCTGCCACATATCACAAAATATGAATGCTAAATCTCCTCGTGTGCATGTGCATTGTTTTGGGTGCTGCTGGATAATGGAAGACATGCACTCTTTTTCTTTCACATTTTAAGCTTCTGACATGAATTCACTCTTTGTGAAACTGTCATCTCAAAATGAATGAATCAACGCCAGCTTTGCCAGTAACAAAAATTAACAAATTAACTGTCATACTATAGTTCATCATGGTCATGAACATGAACATTTTTGTCTTGTTGACAATGGTGCCAATTCAACTGACACTCAGGGCCAGATTTACTATAAGTATTTTTCTGCACCTAATTAGCCCTTTGCTAAACCCACCACCCCAAAAGCGATTGTCCAATGCCAATCCAAAATAGTTTAGCAACCGTTGCTAAGGACGGCACGCTTTCGTCACCTATACCTATCAGTATTATTTTGCATGGCTTTGCATTGTTGAACAGTAACACATACACAGCTTAACGTCGGAAAAGTTACACGACTGAGCACCCATGTGACGGCAATAACCATAGTCTTACCATTTCCATAGTCTTACCGTGCATTAGGCTACATGAAAACTGTCGGACGTAAGTTGATTGAGTTCGATAATATTTATCCCTCTATTATTTCCTCGTATTTCTAGCTTATTGAAATAATGTCATGCACATTAACCTTTTGTGCATGACATTATTGCCCTGCAGTGTATACTGCCAGGCCTGGCTGATTTTTGTGGCTTTCGCCTTTATTTTTATATTTTCTTATGGAGGGACAGACAGTAGGCTGACATGAAATGGGGAGAGAGATGGGGGAAGACATGCAGTAAAGGCCGTCGCGATCAGGAGTCGAACCCGCGGGCCACGGCACACTGCCAGACTGGACTACCAGCCAAGGTGCCTGGACCGCTGAGCCACGGCCCAGGCCGACATTTTGAAACTTGCTACTGAAATGAACGAATATGTGGAGAATTGAATGTGCATCTCAATGGGTGAGAAGGAAAGCGTGCCATTCCATCTTCTCGATTAGTAACTCGCTTGCTAATGTGGATGCATTCTGCACCAAGAAAACTGTGTGTAATCAAATGGCACACCAGCCTAGAAACACAGTCTGCTTGTCATTTTAAGCACACTTTAAGCACATCACAAACTGCACCTCTCTTTATTTATGAGATCATGGAACTAACGGGAGGACTTATGATGTATTGTAAGTGTGGCTGATAACTCCTATTCAGCTGGATTCTAGCCTGACACTCAATTTGAATTCAGTCTGAATTGTCATTTCGTTTCACTTCATTATTCAGACTGAAAGCCCTCCCCATGGCAGCAGTTTCTGGAGTGGGCGTTGTCAAAGTGGTAGTTTTCGGCGATTGGTTCGTACAAACCAATTAGAATAGTAGGAAAGCAGATGAAGTTGTTGTCAATCATGTGGCTATGGCTAACCCGGTCGCTAATCAAACAAACACAGTCAACGAGCGCTACTAGCATGTAAACGAAACAGGTGAAATATGTCGGATGATAAAACCTGTCGTTTCTGTAAATAAACTATTTATCATAGGTCGATTTAATAGCCAGATTGATACTGTCGCGAGGGGTCAGCCATGTTTGTTGTTTGACGCTGTCGAGTGACGGGGATGATGGCCAATCAGCTGCTGCGATCAGATTTTCGATCGAGTCACCAGAGTCCAGACCTGAATCGCCATGACATATTGTTTTAATTGTAGCAATTCAAGGCTGGAGCCAGGCTAGCTGGATTCACTAACATTCACACACTTTGACTGACAAGGGTCAGTTTTGCGTGGAGTATTTATCCAGGTGCAAATTAAAACAGGCAGTTTCAACCTATAACAAGATTTTAAATTTTGACGTCAGGCCACTTCACCCCTTACAGAGCTGGTTGAGGGATCCAAATAACACCAGTCCACTCCTTTCAGGCTCTGCTTCAGAAGCAAGACGTGGTTAGAAGTGGGTCTCTTAGTTAACAGGTACAGTACCGTCGCCCCTAATCCATCTTGCCCTTGTTTTTTAGTTTTTTTGCCGACCTCTTACCGACCGCGGTGTGGCGGTTCTTGTATTCTTTATTTTGATTTACTGAGAATAAGGTTAGAGTTAACGGGCAATTATGGGCACTTCGTGGGTATTCGTCTCTTACATCAGCCTTAATCAGTCAGTATTTCCACTCACCCTACCATGCTGCAGCAGCAGTTACACTTACTGTAAAGGCACAGCACAGTTTGAACTGCACCTTTGATCTGGACCTCAGCTATACTCACGCAGTTGGAGAGGATAATGCGTGTAAATGATAGATATCAGCACAGTATTTGATCACAGTGTGCATTAAGCAGGTTACAATTGCAGTTGAGAGTCCAGCAGTACATTAATGCATTGCTATAGTACAATGTCCTTATCTTCCCTATAAAACAAACATATAGGGGGAACCTGCTGGCCTAGCGGTCCAGGCACATGTGAGGCTTTAATGTCATCGTGGGTCGAATCCCGGTCCCGGTTATCTTTTTAGTTTCCATTTAGTTTTAGTCAACGAAATCAACACTGAAAGTGGCCAACGTGTACTAATCCATACTCCTCTCCAGGCCATGATGGAACAATCCTAGAATCAAGATATGATTGTTATTGATAGATATATTGTAGTCCTATAGTTTTTAGGGTGTGAGCTCCAGTGAATGACTCGCCGGGCTGAACACATAAGGACGCTGGGAGATGACAAAAGATTGGAACAAGATGTTATCGTCTCTGTAGTGGCTTCTCTTCACGCCGCATTTCTGGCAGATCATCGCACATCTGCACCGTAATGTGGTTTCGGAGGAAAACGGATCGATAGCAATCTATTTGCAAAAGTGCCTGTGCTGCTCCTGACAGCCTGTGGGTATACACACAACCATCCTATCCTCCCTTTAACTGTGGCGAAGACAGTGAGGTGTCACTGACTGTAGAGCCGTTTGCTCCGCCACCCAGAAAATAACATCTTGATCAGATGTAGTTAGATGCATTCTGTGTGCCACAATCTACTGATGGGATTTAAAGATTCTCAGGAATGCTGACACCTGCCAATCAATAGCCTAGATATTTAATGGGGTTATACTTTGCCCACTTGCACCCTGAAAAGCTTCTATAAAGTATGTATAGCACTTCTGGAAGCAGAGTATAGTATGTGAATACTATAGACCAGTGATTCTCAAACTTTTCAATTTCAAGAACTCCTTGTTTTATATGCGTCAGGCCACCCCCCCCCCCCCCCGCCCCACCCCCCTATTATCTTTGGGACTCAATTAAAGTGTGAATTGAATTGAGAGTGTAAAATGGAACCAAAAGGACACTTCATCAACGTTATACTGGCAATATTTATTATGTGCATCGTATACTTGCTTGCATTTATGTGTTTATTTCTGATAGAGGGCCGTGTTTTGTTTCGTTTTATTGTGTTTGTGTGTTCTCGACTCCTCGGCCATGAATAGCCGCCCGCACAGAGTTGAGAGAGAGATCAGCCCCCTCTGGTTCATCATCAAAAATACACTTTTTGTATTGCTTTAGTGTAAAACGTGGCCTCTTTCATAATGAAAAAGCCTCCTGAAAAAAGGTTATGAATCATTTGTCAAAAGTGCCCTGCGCGCCTCTCACGGCGTTACGACATTTTGTGTTATTTTTGAGATTATGTGACCCACTGTCACTATGCAGCGAGGGTGTACAGGTGACAGAATGTTGTGTTGGGAGTGGATTTCTGCACAGTGCCACAACCTAAATTGGGATGGCAAGAAGAGAAGAAAGGAGAACAAACGGAGGTATAGCTGGCAGTGGTGGAAAGTAACTACAAGTAATTTTACTTAAGTACTGTACTTAAGTACAATTGTGAGGTATTTTTACTTTACTTGAGTATTTCCAATTTCCAGTACTTTTACTTCTACTCCACTACATCAGAGCCAAAACTTTTACTTTTACGCCACTACAATTATTTGAAAACTTGGATATTTAAATTTTGACTAGAAAACATACATTACCACTTCAACCCTATATACATTTCGGCCATTTGAAATTAGCTCTCAATGCGTCACAACACATTGAGAGCTATTGGCTATTTTCTTTTTTTTTATATATTTTTTATCCCACGATTTTGTAACCCATTTTTCACCCCTGTGTCAATCATCTAATGTGATCCTGGGCTCTACACACCCTCCACCAACCTAGTCCCCATATATGGGGGACATGGGGAGAGCAACGGACTTGAACTCATGCTTCCTTCATGCCTGAGTGTCCAAGTTGCTCCTTTACACCTGACAGGGGGGAGTTTCCCTGGTTGGACGTAGCGCGTGGAAGGAACACGTTATTCCAACCAGTTCCTTTCCCCTCCATCAGGCGCCCCGGCTGGCCAGGGGGGGGGGCAGTTTAGTGACCAGGATTACTGCATGTTTTTTGTGAGGGTACCTACCCTAGGGGACACGGGGAGAACATGCTATTGGCTATTTTAATAGATTTTCTACACATTTTGAACTTGTGAAATGGGACATTCTGCAATATGAATACTTTTACTTTTAGTACTTTAAGTACATTTTAATGCAGATACTTTTCTACATTTTCAATTCCGTACTTTTAATTGTAACGAAGTAGTTCTAAATTGCAGCCTGAAAAAGCCTTTTGTTATGATGAAGGCTGCAGATTATATCAATGTTTTCTGGGTTCAACAAGTTGGAACATTTATAAATTCAGAGTTTATAAGCCTTTTTCAGAATGGCATTTTCTTAATACAGAATGAGATCATAATGGACATTGGTTTTAAGCAAAGATGAAGCGATATAGGAAAGAAATGTGTGTGTGCGCACACGACGCACGTGTATGCATGCGTGCGTGTGTGCTTATAACCGCCAACAGCGCCCAGGTTATATCTGTGTATATTTCCGTTTAAATGTAAACGTAGGAGAAAGATTTGGTGAGAGCCCGTTCACTTAGCCGTCTTCAGGGACCTCTGATGCATTGTGTGCACAGCCCTGAATATAATCTATTCATTGAAGTCAGGAGATTTGGGTTTAAGCTAGTTTGTGTCTACTTGATTTAATATAGGGAAGCCGGGGAGTTCTGGCAACAACCTTGGACCGTGTCAGCTGTGTGAGAGACTGTGTGCACAATTATGCATTTAGGCAGTCTGCCCTTTTAATGAATGTATTGATGCTGAAAGTAAATGTACTGCTGAAATGAAACGTGACGAGCATAAGGGATGCAACTAAAGTTAGGTAAGTCACTTTTTTAGGTCAAGGCTATGTTCAGGACTGAATCTTTGTCCCAGTGCAGCCGTGGCTTTCATAAGACATATCAGTTGACATACTCACTGTATACTCACTGTATACAGTCAGTGAAAAAAGGTAGTCAACGAGCATTTTTCGACAGTGTCGACAGTTCAGTCAATATAACACAATGCTATCATTATTTGATGCTTCTTCCTTAATTTAAACCATGCCATATAGAGCACCGAAGTCTGACGTCAATATCGGTAGAGAGCGATGCCATAAGAACTGTGTTCTTATAAACATGTCACCCCGGCCGCTTCACTCATATGGATATGAATAATCAACTGACTGAGAGAAAACGCTAATGTTACTGCTGCTGAATTACCGGTAGTTACATTTTCGCTAGAAGCAGACTGTATCATATATGACTGACTTTTGCAAACGATACAGAGACACCTCCCTGACGACAATGCCGAGACAGCTTGTTTATTTTTGGACCACATAGTAGACGCTTATAGTAGACGATATTAAGATCACCCCATGCTATTCTAGAAATTACTTCCGCGAACCAGGGGAATCGAAGGGATGAGCGAGTTACGTAAGGACTTTGGTGCTCATAGTGTCTCGTGACAAACTTCACAGTCTTGAAAAAATGTTTAACAAGCTCTATATGAATAATAAATATCAATGGATAAATGTGCATACATCTTTAACTACACTATACTGCTGACAAGGGGTGTCTGGCTAATCTGACAGCTTTACAGTACTACTGTATACTGTCGTATTGCATAGGTATAGGCACCAAAAACAACTGCTAATGATGACATTACTACTGAGTCATTGGTGAAGGGTTTGTGAAGCCATTTTACTATGAATATCTTATAAATATTGTGTGCCTTGTGGTGATTGGGTCCAGTATTTAGTTCAGTGACCATGGAGTTAAAGGTTTTTTGTTGTGATAATCCTCCCTACTATAGAGTGTGCTGAGTTGACCATATAAGGAGTTCCTCCCTGTCCCCAGTTAACCCCTGGGGGTCAAAAAAACCGTAGATTTCAATTTTGTGGCCCAGAGTAATCTAGTAGGAGAGTGGCGACACTAGCGTTGACTCCCATTGTAACAATGAAATGCGGAAGTGCTCATTCTATTTCAATGGGATAGTTCCAGCCATAGGAGCAATGTTTGGAAACATATCCCATAGGCGCCCGCTTTGCGGCGAGATCAAAGCGTGTCGCTACGTGTCGCTGGTGGCCCAGCCTTGAGCCTTCATCCAATCAGGATAGAGAAGAGCCTTCCGCCAATCATGATCAAGCGGGGGCGGGCCTTGGTGTGTGTGCTGTTGGCCTGCCGCGTGTCCCCCCACTATAGTGTGTGCATGTGCACATCTTGTTACCGTGGCGGACCGGGGTTTTTTCCAAATCATAAAATCACTGAATGCAAAACATATTTTGCTTGCATGTCACCAACATTGTCAGCTCTGCGCTGACAATGCTCAGACAGCGCTGTCTGAGCAGGGACTGCATTCATGAAATAGAATGTGTATTAAAGACACCTGCACTGCATAAACAGGAGGGTGAAATTAATTATTTTCCACACATGACAACATATTCAATTCATTAGCCTCCTCCACACGCACACGTACACACACACACGGACACGGACACACGTGCACGGACCCACGCACGCACGCACGCACGTACACACAATTATTATATTCACTATTGATAGGATGTACTTGTATCCAGATATCTCCTGCCACTGTACTGTTATGCATTTCATGATACATAATTATGTATTCTTATGTATTGATAGATTTACCACCAGTACATATCCTTATGTGTTTCTGCTTTGATATCTGCATGAATTTCCCCACAGGGTCAATAAAGGTTTACCAAATGTTTGTTTGAAGCTGTTAGTTCTATTTTTGTTTTAGCAGACTTATACAGAACTTGACTGATAATCGTCTGATTCTAGCGTTAAATGGAAATGTCCCCTTTGGCACTGTAGCGGAGGAACAAGACTAAGCAGTTCAGCGTGGGAGTGTTTTGTTAAACACATTGAGACCTGAGACCAGATTCAAACTATTTCATGTCAAGGACCCCCGAAGATTATATGTAATTGGCCCCGCCGAGCCCCATCTGAAGATATGTTGTTCCGGAGATCTACAAGCTTGTAGATCTGCTACAGTTTCAAATTATGGTTAAAGTGGGTAAAAGCTATAAGGTGACACAGACGCGTCCTCAGGTCTAAATGGGTTAAACGCATTATGCACCATCTCAGAGGAGACTGGATTTTCTTGTTTTAAGTTCCTCATTCATTATACTGATCTGCTTTGCACCCAGAACCCCCCAAACTATATCTTAAAGCCTTATTTAAATGTATATGAAGCCTTTTCAGCCACAGGGCGGATTACAAAAGCAAACCTGAAGAAGAAATAAATAAGGAACAGAGTTACACCTTGGGATGAGACAAACAAGGGAGTGCGTGCGAGCGTGCGTGCGAGGGAGACATGGCAGAGGGAGCTAGGGTGCTAAAAGAGAGAAGGTGTGCAGAAATACATTGTATGATCCATTTTAAAACTAATCGTCCCTATTTTTGGTCTGTTGAATTGCGAAAATACCAGATCTACAAGCGCACTGCAGTGTGAGTGCTAGTTGACCGCAATTCATCATACAACTATAAGCAGGCTATATGGCTCAATTGATTTTTTTTTCAGGTGAATGTGGAGCAGAAATCTTACAGCTGCCATGATAGCCATATTTTTTAAACAAAACGACACCTCCAAAGTCACCACAAGTCCTCCTCCAGTGACATCAAATCATTTGAGTAATGTGCTGCAAGCAAACCAATAAAGCATGACTCCCGGTCTCCTTGTGCCCAGTGAAATCTTTACAATGCCGCTTACACATGACATAGGCTAACCGGTAAAAAAAGTGTCTCTCCTTTGCTGTCATTTTTGGACATTGTGCGTGAAAACAATCCGCAGATATCACTATATCAGACAGGGTTGTGTCACAAAAAAGATGAATTAATGGTCAGGATTATTATAGGGCTCAAACTGGAGACAGCCGGATTCTGAATCAATGATCCAGAGAGGGAAAGTCTAAGCAGAGAATCTGATCTATTTGACATGAGCAGAAATGATGCTGCCACCGTTGAACACACTGGCCTTCCAGACAGGGATGTGTACAGTGTGTTAGAGAGGCAGGGGCTGAAATCCCATATGAGCTAGGGCACTTTTGGACAAAAATAGCTCTCAACGCGTCGCCCTGCGACGCGTTGAGAGCTTGTAGATCAGCTATTTTCGGGGCGCAACCCAGCACTCTTTATCTACTGGAGATGCGGTGTATACGACATGGATTTTGAAACAAATTAGTTAAACGCAAAATACAGTGTTCACGTTCAGGAGACTTCGGAACAAAGCAATTCTCCTGAATACATGGCATGGAAGAAAAAGGAGTGCAGCATTTGCATTTCTTTCAGCATAGTAAATGCTGCATTCATCGTCTGGTAAGGGCAGTTGTTTTTACAGACGGGTAAAAGGGCAGGGCTGAAGCCCCCTTTCATGTCTATGTGTGCACGTCCCTGCTTCCAGATCCAGTCTGCAGAATTTAGAATTTTATCAGCATTCCATCATATCATACTAAATCCTTTCACCGCCACCTGATGTCTGAGATCCACATTGGAGCCATGTCGCGACTCGCAAGTCGTGATTAAATTTTTTTTGAGGGGAGCTAGCCCCTTCTATATCCACCTTTTAGTGTATGTTCTACACAAACATTAGACAATGAATGGAGAACTTTACATCACAGTGTCAAATTAGACATTATATTTACTATTTTGAAAATCCTTTTACAATAGTTCAACTCACCGATCTACAAGCTCACAACATGTCGATGTAGATCTATTTTAAAAGGAACTATTTTAAAAGGTTTAGGGATAAGGTGTAAGGGGTGTCGCGAGATATAGCCCACAGTGTCTCTTTTTTTACGTCATGATGAATACGATGATAAGAGCGCCCCTCACTTCACACGGGAGCGATTATTATTTTCAACCAGCGGTTATTTTCATTAATTTTCTTTCCACTATATGAACCGTGAGCATGGGTAAAATAATTAAATTTTCATTAAAAAAATATATAAAATAAAATAGTTCCTACTCTCACCTATGGTCCTGTGTGGGTCATGACCGAAATAATAAGGTTGCGAATACAAGCGCGAATACAAGCCGCCAAAATGAGTTTTCTCCAACGGGTGGCTGGCATCTCCCTTAGAGATAGAGTAAGAGGTTCAGTCACGCGAGTCCCGCTGCTTCTTTGCCTGGAAAGGAGCCAGCTTAGGTGGTTCGGGGCATCTGGTTATGATGCCTCTCAGGCGTCTCGCTAGGGAGGTCCTCGAGGCACATCCCACTGCGAGGAGACCCCAGGGAAGACCAAGGCGCAGATGGAGGGATTACATTGACTCACTGGCCTTGGAACGCCTCGGGATCCCCCAGGAGGAAGTTACTAATGTTGCTCTGGAGAGGAATGGCTGGAGCTCTCTGGTGGAGCTGTTGCCCCCGCGACCCGACTACGGATAAGCGGTTGAAGATAGATCGATGGAATAGTGAGAGAGGAAACCTATGGCAGAGAGAAGGGACTAGGGAGACATGCATGCCATGACGGGAGTGGGATTCAATGGTCTTCATGTAGTGCACCACTGGCTAGTCAACCCGACAGGCAGCCCAAAATATGGTAACAATCCTGGCCCCCCCTCCGTGTTATGAATTGCTCCATCCTCCAAGCATGAACGAGGCAGGGAGGAAATAATAGCAACTGTCAAAATAATTCAGCTGGGACCACGCCATCTGGATAGCAGTTTAAGATCTGGATGGCTACACTGCATGCATGGGTTGCATTCCACCGTTCCGATGCTGTGTTACATTTTTTTGGCTAAATTTGCCCAAAGGAAGGCAGCCAGAATAATTTACCACACTCCATCTGTTGTCAGTGTTCTCTAAACTGGCAGGATACCATTAACTCATTTCCATCGGGTTTCTGTCTGCTTTCGCAGCGTTTCTGTGGTCTTGAACATGGAGGTTCAAGTACCCCAAATGTTTGAGTTATAACACATGAACACGTAGATCAGAGGAGGAAGTAGAGACGTGACATGGATGGTGGAAGGTACTCGACAGCTTAGAGAACACTTTCAGCTTACTGACTTATAAATAATGCAAATGAAAGGGAGCGCAAACAGATGGGGTTCTTGTTGAAATAAGGGTTGAATAGCTCTATATTCAGATTATTGCTACAGTCAGTGTTTGTTCATAACAGGTCTTCCCATGCATATACAGGTCCAACTCAACTAATTGGAATATTTTGTGAAAGTTCATTTTCTTCCGTAATATAATACAAAAAGTGAAATGTTCATATATTCTCAATTCATTGTGCATAAAGTCAAGTATTTAAAACATTTTTTTTGTTTTAATCTTGATGATTATGGCGTACAGCTCATGAAAATCAAAAAATCCTATCTCTATGAATTCAAATATGTTTCAAGACTACTAGAAAAATGATTTTTTTAAACGAGAAATGTCGACCATCTGAAAAGTATATTTGTATGCAGTTAATACTTGGTCTGGGCTACTTTTGAACACATTATTTCATCAATGGGGCGTGGCATGGAGGTGATCAGCCTGTGGCACTGTTGAGGTGTTATGGAAGCCCAGGTTTGCTTTGATAACAGCCATAAATTAATTGACTGAGAGAAAAAAACGCCATTGTCACTTTATGAGTGACTGACAAACGATACAGAGACACCTCCCTGACAATAACGCAGCAGCTTGTTTATTTTTGGACCACAACGCTTATAGTAGACGATATTAAGATGACCCCATGTTATTCTCCATAGAGAAATTACTTCTGTGAACCAGGGGAATCGAGGGCATGAGCAAGTGACGTCAGGACTTCGGCGCTATGTAGGGTATGCTGCTAACAGGGTGATGACCAAGCAGGGAGGTTCCAGGGGTGGACCCATGCTTTTGGTTTTGGGGTCCAATAAGGTGTCAGCCTGTGCGGAGGATCTTGCTTTCGAGACGCCACCGTGGAACCTGGAGAAGAGGGATAGAAGAGCAAAATATGGTTGGGGAAGGGAGGGTTATTATAAACGATGCACGCTGCTATGTTGGCAAAGCTGGGTTTAAATATTGAGCTGATTGGCATATAGGGAGGAGTTGTCATCGGCTTAATTGAAGAGTGGCACTGGTTATTGGCATGGGGTGGAGTTGTCAATTGCTTGGTGATCAGGATTTGGCGTGTGGCTGAGAAGGAAGTTGTTCTTGGCTGTTTTCATCTTTGGCCTTCGATCCCTCCTCAACTTAATTTCTTGTGACGGGAACATTCGCTGAAAATAGCCGATCTACATGCTCACAGCGCAACGTGTTCTGTTCAGTGATGAGGAAAAAGAGCTTCTATTTCACTAAGAATAGAAGATTTAAGTGGTTGAAGAAACAATACATTCATTCCTCTCTGAGAGATGAGGCATACGCGTGGCATGCTTGACGGGGTCACGTTGGGCTGTGTCTGGGTTGTGTCTGGGTTGTTTTCGTCGACTAATAAGACGGAAAATGTTCGTCAACTATCTTTTTTGGAAATGGAAACTAGACTAAAATGTTATGAAGGGACTATAGTGGACAAGAAATCCAGTAATAAATAAAAAGACAAGTCATTTTACACTTGGTTTCATGCTGAAAATAGCAGATCTACAGGCTCACAACTGAGGCATTAGATGACCCAAGACAGCTTTACAAAAGGTAACTGTGACACCGCCATACGCTTGCACAGCGGGACACCATAATGGACAGCTTGCAATGTGATACCTGGCATGGTGGAGAGGAGAAAGATGTCATGGAGGTCATAGATCAGACCTGCACGAAGACCAGAGAGTTCCTTCCATGTCACGACTTGTCACGTTCACACATCAGGGAAGCACAGCTGAGACCCACCTCTCTCACCTTCCCCCCCCCTACACCTGACCCACCTCTCTCACCCCCCCCCCCCCTACACCTGACCCACCTCTCTCTTCCAAATTATTTGAAAGAATTCAAGGATTTTGACATTGTAAGTAGTTCTGTCATTTCAAACTGCAGCATGAAATTTAATACTAACAATAACAATAATAATAGTTGTATCATTAGTAATCATTTCGTTTTTGTTCGTTGTCGTTATGTAGAATTGTCCTCTGCATTTACCCGTGCTATTAGAAGCAGTGGCTGCCATTAATACAGCCCCCGGGGAGCAGTTAGTAGTAATATAAAGTGTCGCACTCTGGGACACTTTGACACGCTGACACTCTGGGACACTTTGACACGCTGACACTCTGGGACACTTTGACACGCAGACAAGGGCGAAACCGAGCAACGGACCGGGTGACCTTCTGATTCCCACACACAAGTCATCTCTATACCCACTCAGCTACAGTATGGCCTTCCCCAGCCAGAAGAAAACACATTTCTGTGAAAAAAAAACATTACGCTTTCAGAGTCGCTCCGAGAATAAAACAGAATTCATTCATTCATAATTCAAGCGCCGCGTCCAGTCCGGTTTGAGTCATTATATCTCGAAAGCGCTCTAGCTTCACTGGTTCTTTATATATAGCATGTCTGTTGAGGGCTCATCTCCACCGTTTGATTTGTGCAAAGGCGTAAACAAAGACATAAACTGCATGGAGGAGGGACATTTATTCTAAACCACTTAAGCCCTATACACAACAACAACAACAACAAATACACAACAAATAGCACTGGCAGATCTACAAGTTCACATTAACGCATTGCTACTGTATATGCAACGCGTTGTGAGCTAAAGTAGAGGCATCCCTCAAGACAAACTCCTGGAGTCCTCCAGTGTTGTGGTAGCTTTGTCCTCTGGCGTCTTGTAATGCAGTGGTTCCCAAACTTTTTCATGTCAATGACCCCCAAATAGACCGTAATTAGCCCTGTGGACCCCCATTTTGACGAGATATGCCAGGGACCCATAATCACTCTAGCAGTGATTCTTAACCCGTTTAATTTCAAGGACCCCCAGTTTCACGGACCCCCACATAATGTAATTTCTGTCTCTGGGACTCCAATTTATATTGTAAAATAAAAGTTAATTTAACTCTGAGATTGTACAAATGGAAACAAATGGACCCATAAGGGTCCATTTGGTTCCTAACTATCATCTAGCTGGGGACCCCATGGAACTCCCTCAAGGACCCCTGGGGGTCCTCGGACCTGCACTTTGGGAACCACTGTTGTAATAGACATTTGTTGGCCTGAAATTTCTTATTTATATAAAGGGTGAGTGGAAGAGGAAATCGATGGTGCGTGCAGGGACCAGCTTTTATAAAAACAAACAGACCACACTCGTTCAAGTGACTCTGCGGTGTGGAATTTCACTGAAGGCTGCATGGTGGTCGGTACCGCAGTGAAAAGATCACCTTGTAGATCACGGGAGCGTCTACGTGAGACGGTCACATGACTCAAATAGATTTTTCACTCATCCAGATGACATGCCGACCGACCTCATTTTGGCCTGTAGCTGCCACCACCGACATGCAAGGACAAGGTCATTCACCCATCGCTCTACGTCAGTATGTGTTGTACGTCTGCTCTGCTATATATGTGTGTGTGTGTGTGTGTGTGTGTGTGTGTGTGTGTGTGTGTGTGTGTGTGTGTGTGTGTGTGTGTGTGTGTGTGTGCGTGTGCGCGTCTGTGTGCGTGCGTCTGTGTGCGTGCGTCCGTGCGTGAGAGAGTGAAAGTGAGAGAGAGCCTTACAATTCTGCCTTTATGAGGACATCATGTCCTTGCAGGGACAGGACATTAGGACAGACCAGAATGTTGTCTGTCTCTCAGTCTCAGCCAAGTGTGGCGGCTTGGGTTTGGTGTGAGAAATGCAGTTAGGCTAAATGCAGTTATGCAAGGTTAGGGTCAGCATAAGTGTTACGTAAAGATTAACGTATCGTTTAAGGGAAGTATGTAAGTTGTTTTGGGACTATAGGCATAATAGTCAAAAGCTCAGTGTAAATGTATTATTCCAACATATTCTCACTCTAAAGCAGTGATTTTCAACCAGTGGTCCTTCCAGGATTCCAGGTGGTCCCCAGCTAAATGATGAAGAGTTGGTAACCAAATAGACCCTTATAGATTGAATTATTGAGAGAGAAGAATTATTATAAAGAAGAAAAAAAGGGCAGGGTACAACACTTTATTTTGTTGTTTTTCTTCTTTGTAATTATTTGTTCGGCCCAAAATATTGTGTTTGTTGTCATGATTTGTCGATCGGAGTTGGCTTTGTCCGCGGCTTACAGATCTTTAAATACTTTTGAAATGCCTATGGGGAAAATGAATGGGGAATGAATTCCTGGGCCTGTCGACTCGTCTTCCCTGCAGCAGGGAACGGAGCCAGCAAAAACAACTACTTTACTAATACTAATAATGAATTGCATTTTTATAGCGCTTTTCCAAGTGCTCAAAGCACTTTACAATGGTTCATTCATTCATACATTGGGAGGTGAAGCGTCCTCACTTCCCACATTCACACACCAATGGTGGCAAGCTCACACCGACCGACTCATTGAACTAAAAAGAGTATAGTTTGTCTTTCTATGGTTCTCCTTCCATACCAGTTAAAATCAGCAGTTGTAATAGATCTAGAGAATACTGTATTTTAAGCTACGCACAACCACATCGACTCAGCAGATAATAAGAAAGGTAACAGTAATACATATATATTTAAATTTGATGAGGTGACCAATGCATACCAATTGAAACACTGTATACTATACACTGTTAAAATATGAATCATTTTGCGAGATATATACATTTTCAGTGAACAACACGTTCGTGTGTGTGCGTTTGTGTGTGCGTGCGTGCATTGCGTGTGTGTGTGTGCGTGCGTGCGTGCGTTGTGTTGCGTGCGTGCGTGCATTGTTTGGTTGGTCTCTGCAATGCATTAAAGATGTATCTGGAAATGTGCTGTGCAATGCATCTATATTATGATTGAGGACAATACAAAGAATGATAAAATACTAGAGAGATGAGAGAGAGTCTAGAGAGAGAGAGAGAGAGAGAAAGAGAGAGAGAGAGAAAGAGAGAGAGAGAGAGGGGGGTACGGTATTGTACAGTTGATGAGGCATGTTTAGAAATCCCTCATCAACAGAGCAGAATGTGAGCAGAATCATCACATTCACTACTGTAATAAACAGATTGATTACTAGCATCCTTCTCTCTGTCATTTGCTGTGTCTTCCTTTTTTATGTCCACAAAATGTCAGCCATGGATCTCTGTTGGCATTCAAACTCGTATTTCTTCTTTTCTTATATAAGCGCTGTGCATATAGCCAAGAGAAGTTGTACAGCTGAATGTAATGACAAACCTAGTACACTGAGAAGTGAAAAGAAAATGGCCAATCCGCATTGAACTTCAGCAATCTTATTGCACTGTAACAACCAACAGCTATATTCCAAACAATAGAGCACCGAAGTCTGACGTCAATATCAGTAGAGGGCGCAAATCCACAGGTTCATTTTTATTTGCATTGTAATCCCCATAGGGGGATTTTAGATCGCCTCATATACGAACTGTTTAAAAAATATACAAATCATCCAGGCCGCTTCACTCATATGGATATGAAGAATCAACTGACTGAGAGAAAACACTATTGTTATACTGCTACTGAATTAGTTACATTTTCGCTAGACACAGACTCTATCATGTACAGTAGAGTGACTGACTGTCGCAAACAATACAGAGACACCTCCCTGACAATAACGGAGAGACAGCTTGTTTATTTTTGGACCACAATTTTAAGATGAGCCCATCTTATTCTCCATAGAGAAATTAATTCCGTGAACCAGGCAGAACCAGGGGATGAGCGAGTGACGTCAGGACTTCGGCGCTGAATGTCTTTATACACCCGAATCTTTCAGAAAAACCAAATAGCGAAAGCTTGTAAGATCGACAAATTTAGCCACACGAGTCACGACACCATTGTACAACAGCAAGTATTAAATAGGGCTTAAGTGGTTAATTGAAACACCCCTACATTTTCAGGTGGCTGAGTGTGCGGAAGGATTGGCAGATCAAGTGAGGCCCATAGCCAAATGCACTGAAGCTGATTACCCAAAGACACGCCTGCTTGTCTCACCTCATATTCCCTCACAAATAAAACAGTTAATCACAAATAACCCTTTTCTCTTTTAAGAAGTGCAGTGCAGGGAGATGAATGTGCATTTTCAACAGAAAGCTGAAAACTACAAACAAGACTGCATGGGAGAGAGAATGCAGGTTTCATTACTTCCCCCCCGTGTTCCAACGCAACGTTGCCCGCCTGGAAAGGAGAGAGGTTGTGTGTAGCCGAGTCCTGCGGGCACCAGTCTTTGAACTGTCCTCCTTCATTCGAGACTTCCCCCGTTTGTTCTCTGTTAGCCCATTAAGACCTGAGTTTTATGACAAGCCTAGATGGTTCTTTATCAGAATGATATGTATTTGGCCGCAGACCCCCATCTCAAAATACGTTGTTCCAGAGACCCTCCCAGAAGCAAAGATTTGAGTTAAAAGCGTTCACAGTGAAAGAATATATATATTCAAAGATAGCAAAAATAACAGACCTACAAGTTCATAGCGCGGGACTCGGTGCCGCACTATGATCTTGTAGATCTGCTATTTTTCAACAGGTAACGTTTAAAATAATGGTTAGACTAAATGCTATAAGGCGACACAGATGCGTCGTCCTCAGGTCCAAATGGGTTAGAGCCTGCTGGGAGCAGAAATTGATTTCAGTGGTTGGTGAAGAGAATGGCTGAGGAAGGGCAAGAGGCGTACAGCTCCAAGCGTCCTAGACTCGTCTCCCTCCTGAATCCCAAGCTGTGGGATGACCTCATCCCCCCATCCCTCCCTCAGTCAGTCAGCGCTGCAGACTCACTCCCCATCATTTTCCACCTCAGTATGAAAACGCACCTCTTCAGAGTCTATTTCACCCCGTTAGTAGCCTACTCTTAATTTGTGATTGCAGATACCACGCCATATGCACTGATGTTGGTTTGATGTTGGTATGTTGGTTTCTTGTTGACATATGTGACTGTTTTTGATACGGAGACAGTCATGGCGGCATGGCGACTCACTGTTCAGGAGAGGAGGAAGACTGTCTTTTTTTTTTAATCCAAAATGAGTTAATAGCACAGACTATTCAGACTATTCGCATACTAGAGCTGAAATTGAAAATTGTAAATATGAAATAAATGCTTAAACATGTAGCTAGGTGTAATGCCACAGAAGTGAGCCTGTTTTTTCAACTCGCTGTTTTCTGTAAGACATTACTCTAAGCCATATCTCCAAAACTGGTGGGTCAAACTGAACAACCAATATGTCAATTTGAAGTTATTCCGATTCCCTGATTCATATGACATGAAAAAAATAAGAAAAAAAAGACTTAATGTGTGTCAAGTTTGGTCACATAATGTTATGTTATTTAGACAGACAATTACGGATTATCTGTCCACAAATACAAGTATGTTATTTAGATATATATTTTTTGTAGACAGATGCTAGGTCTGATATTTACCTGCTATCCTCGCCACTTGCACTTGTTTTAATTGCTGTTTATTCATGTGACATGTTACCATGTTGACTATGATGGTTCATGACATTTACTTTACTCTGATATCCTGCACTTTGTGGGTCACTGTGCATATGAGTGGCTGCTAAATTACTCGGGTTATGATCAGTGGTGTAAATTATAACTAACTAGAATTTCGGCCGCCTTCGGGGGCCTCATCCCAGTGTCGTTTCATAAAGTGTAGTTTAGTTTTGAACAGGCAACAATGTAGTGATAGATTAATTGAATGGGCCTGAATAGATAGATAGATAGATTTCTTTATTTTTGTGTCATGCACCAAAGGCGCCCAGCCCACATGGGCTTACAGGACACACCATATCATTGCATTCAATATTGCATTGTGTACAATAAACAGATATGTTTTGTTGATATTCCATTTTTTTTTTACACAAACAAAAGATTCTGCCTTATTTCCCACACCCTGCATAAAAAGTCTGCCAAAGCAAAAGTACCTTTCCTAAAACATAATTCCAGTTTTTCATAGTCCTCCAACCAGAAAAAGTCTGCACAGATGGTTGTCATTTTACAAAATAATACATGTGTTAATGCTTCATATAATGGGCAGTAAAACAAAAGATGATAGATTGAACAGGCAACTAATGTAGTGATTGATTAATTGAATCCTAGTTACGTTGCAGCGCAATATGGGAAGAAGGAAATTGCGGGAGTTGACAGACTCCACTTCATGTTTCAGCTGTGTTTTTAAACTCAGTAGTGTGCCCTGCACACTCGCAATTGCAGCTGGAGGGCGACGCGACACACACACACACACACACACACACACACACACACAGAGCGATGTGTGGATCGCGACACACACACAGGGCGATGTATGGATAAATCAAACGAACGATTAAGCAAGAAACATTGAGAAGGATGCAACATGCTGTGTGATTTACCTGTTTGGGTTTGTTTTGCGCGACTGGCTCGCAAATGTTTGGAGGCACGCGTGTATTTAGAAAGTGCGCTGCGTTTTCTTCGTGGCATATTGTGTTTTTGGGGGGGTGATGGCAGAGTATATTCCAGTCCAGTTGGCGGTGGCAAGCATGAGTCGTTGTTGTTTGTGTCTTTGTTGTTGGTGGAGTGAGTAGCCTACAGTGCAGTCAGAGAGTAGTTCACAGGTCACACACAGGAGCAGTGAAAGGGGGAGGGTACTTGGGATGGCAGTGTAGAGTAGGCACGACATTGAGGGGTAGAAACCATCCCGGTCGCGTGGTTCATCTAACGCGTGTGTGTCACTGTGAAGGACTGGCCCCATTAAGTGAACGTAGTTGGCGACACAGGAGCAGTGAAAGGGGGAGGGGCCTTCGGATGGCAGTGTAGAGTAGGCACGACATTGAGGGGTAGAAACCATCCCGGTCGCGTGGTTGATGTAACGCGTGTGTCACTGTGAAGGACTGGCCCCATTAAGTGAACGTAGTTGGCGTAGTAGACGCCAACATGACGATTCTGACGTAGGCTGTTGAGGTTGAGCAAGAATAGCGTGTTTCAGAAAAGTAATATTTAAACAGTAAATAAGACATTTTTGGCGAATGCAATGTAGTCTATATGTTTTGTGGGAGTGTGCAGGTTTCATTTTGCATAGAGAGATGTGTGGTGGAAGTGTGGCTTGGTCGGAGATAGAGCACGAATGAACGGCCATGTGCTCATGTACCCCCTGTCTATTAGGGTAGCAGGATTACATTTACTGTACTTAAGTACAATTTTGAGGCATTTGTACTTCACTTGAGTATTTCCAATGTCCATGGTATAGCTTACTTGTACTTCTAATCCACTACAGAATACTTTCTACTTTTGGAACTTTAAGTAGGGGAGAGCCGCCACGATTGTAACGGGCTATGGTTGTAACATGAACGTTATCTCTTGATTGGTCAACGCCATCATGAAGTGTTTACCTTCATCCTGCGGGGAGCTATTGGCGAAAAACAGAATTTTCTCAAAAAGCAAAATTTTTACACCTGGAGTATATGTGTGCTACATTTTTTTCTTTGATGTTGGTGAATAAAAATCAACATGGATGTCTTCATGCTTATGTTCTTCATTAGTTTGCATTGTGTTTAGACGGAATGCACGTTCATTCTGGTCTGTAAGCAACAGCAAAGAAAACTTGCGAAAGTGGATCAATTGTAACACACGCCGGCTCCATTCAATACCATTATAGGTCATATTTACACAGTTGACATATTGGCCAATATTATATGTTCAGTCAGCTGTCTTCATTACAGAGTGTATTCTAAAATGAGTGTAGGGTTGTATAACATTGTACAACTCAATAAATTAAACGTTTGTTTAATCAATGTATTTTCCCATTGAACTGACTCAAGCGCCCAAACTGGTACACCCGATACTATTTAATATTTCCCTTATTTTTGATACATTTTCTTATCACATCCATGGTATGAAAACAATGCTAAGGAGTTGCTTCAATGAGATATAATTGCTTTAGGCTGAAAACGATATGTTTAATGGTGTTTTTTTAGCGTTGTTACATTTATCATGCATGCCGTTACAATTAATCCGATATGCGCAGCAATTGTAACACTGGAACAGCGTCCACGTTCGGTTTAATAACTCCCGACCTGTTTTATAAAAAAAAATAACTTGAAGTGGTTTATGGTAGCAGACATGTGTAGGCCCGTTGCCTGAAAATATTACATGTGTAGATAAACGGATCTCTGAGTAAACAAAATGAAACGTGCAAAGTGTTACATCCTTGGCGGCTCTCCCCTACATTTTGATGCCAATACTTTTGTACTTTTTCTCAAGTACATTTTGAATTCCTGACTTTTCTACTTTGCAGTATTGATTGTTACATAATTGTATTATGTTAAGATAATAATATAATATAAATATAACCATATTTTTTATATATATATATATCACCCATTCTTGAGATAAGGGACAAAACTTTTTTCAAACTGGATTTTTTTTTTTTTTAAGATACATTCAAATCAAATAGATGTATTTGTAGACACAGGTCTCAACTACCAATCTTGAGAAGGAACAGGTTTTTCGCATAACATTTCTTTCTAAAATGGGACATTTATGCACTTAATACCTGATTCATGTCAACTCCGTCAGACACACTAAAATCCCTTTTAATTGAATTTTATCATTTCAACAATAATATAAAGTCCTCAGTTATCTTATAATGGCTTTCAGTAATCAAGTTAAGTAATACAAATCTTTTAATATTATTTTGTTCCAATATCACACTATTATGAAATATCCAATTCCTCAAAACCGTCATTTCAACCTTTATTTTCAATATTATAACATGAAAACCATGTAAAAAAAAAAAAAAATCATCATTACGTATCATTTCAGTTGGTGTTTCAATACATAAGCACAAAAGATTTGACAGCGAATTTTCTATTTCTTTGGAAATTAACAAAAACATCACGGGACGAACGTCTGACGGAGTTGACGAACATCTGACGGAGTTGACAAGTTTAACTGATTTAGGTTCTAGACCACCTAGGATCTTGATTCTGGTGACTAATCCCACATTTTCAAGGATGAGGAATACAGTGGTACTATTTAGATTTGCCCTGTGAACATGGCAGCCATTTTTCAAAATGGCCGCCAACTTTCTGTTATTTCCCAATAACTCAAGTTCTACACCACCTAGGATCTTGATGGTGACTAATCATACATTTTCAAGGGTGAGGAATACAGTTGTACTATTTAGATTTATCCTGTGACCATGGATGGTAGACATTTTCAAAAATGGTGGACCTGCTATTATTTTACCAATTTACTCAGGGAATATTATCAGAATAATATAAAATCTGTGAATACATTTCTTACCAAGAATTTTCTTCACCAGTGTTTGTAAAGGTGTCTACTAACATATCCCACATTGGTTTCTATTTGACCACCCTAGGGGCATGTTTGACAGCTGCTGAAAGTTGGGTACCATCAACAACCAATATAAGGCTAAATGTTCTAAATTTCATTATGCTTTAAGTAGCATGTGGCATGTCAAACTAGGGGCTTTTCATGATTCTGGATCCATTCCAAGCATTAGTTTTGCACAAAAAACACTACGTTGGCTAAAAACGGCCATAGCCATCATCACAGATGTGATGAGGTCAGCACATGTCGGCACATTTGGGCAAGTGGCTATGGCCAAACTAGGGGGTCTATGGCCAAACTAGGGGTCAAACTCCTTGGGCTAAATTCGGTGAGGTGAACAGTGAGCAGTGAACAGTGAGCGAAAGACTGAAGACAGAAGATTTGGCTTCAGGACCATCAGGCAGGATGTGCAGACACTGAAGGCATCAGTGTCTTTCTCTGTGTCCCCAGCATGTCAACCAAAGCAATGTTACCAAATCAAAGGAGCCTTCACCTCATGTCACCTGGGGCTGGGTGAGCAATCGTATCCTGTATCTAAACTCACAACTAAATACAGACACTTGGCCAGACTGCCGTTTGAAAGGGTCAAACCCCTCATCCTGATTGGGGAAGACCACCCCACCTAATCACACCAACCGAACAAGTGAGGTTGGGGCCTCCAGGTGGGCCAGCAGCCATCTGCACAAGACTGGGCTGGACCCTGCAGGAAAGCAATCTCCAGCCAAGACAATGTAAGTTGACTATAACAGAGCCCCAGAACACAGAGCTCAGGAGAAGGATGGAGAAACACTGGCAGGAGGCCACCAAGATACAATGCCCCAGAGACCCAGAGTGTGCCACCACTGGCAGTAAGGAGATCAACTGCTGCAGCAAAGATGTCATGAAAGGCAAGTCTCCACCAAAAAAAACCCTGAACCTAATCGGGGTGTCAAGAGACCAAAGTTTCTCCCCCACAGTTCCCTGCAGTGGCCAGTGAAGTCAAACTGTGCATCTGTACCTGAAAGGGGCAAGTCAAAGGCCAGAAAGCCCACCTCCTTTTAATGTCCTGTCAGTAGAAACTCAACCTGCACCTGAAATAAGCCCTTACCTCTCCCAGAGAAAGTTCATCCTTGAAAATGTAATGATTAGTCGCCAGAATCAAGATCCTTGGTGGTCTAAAACTTGAGTTATTGGTAAAATAACAGCAGGTTGGTGGTCATTTTGAAAAACAATGGCTGCCATGGTCACAGGACAAATCTAAATAGTACCACTGTATTTCTCATCTTTTAAAATGTATGATTAGTCGCCAAAATCAAGATCCTAGGTGGTCTAAAACTTGAGTTATTGTAAAATAACAGCAGGTGGCGGCCATTAAAAAAAAAAAAAAGGCTGCTATGGTCACAGGACAAATCTAAATATTACCAATGTACCCCACATCCTTGAAAATGTATGATTAGTCACCAGAATCAAGATCCTAGGTGGTGTAGAACTTGAGTTATTGTAAAATAACAGCAGGTGGCGGCCATTTTGAAAAATGGCTGCCATGGTCACAGGGAAAGTCTAAATTGTACCACTGTATCCCTCATCCTTGAAAATGTATGATTAGTCACCAGAATCAAGATCCTAGGTGGTGTAGAACTTGAGTTATTGTAAAATAACATCAGGTGGCGGCTCTTTTGTAATATGGCTGCCATGGTCACCACGAGACAAATCTGTGATGGCCCCATAGCCAAAAATGTTCCTTAAGGCATGCTCTAACTGTGTGCCAAATTAGAATACTGCCCATTATTCAAAAACAATAATTTTATTGTTTTAGGAACACTTTTGTCAACTCCGTCAGATACACGTCAACTCCGTCAGACACAAAATCTGACGGAGTTGACGTCTGACGGAGTTGACAAAATGGCATTTGTTTTCATCTTAACCCTCTTTAGTACAATGTAGCCATTTTGTTTTTGCTTAATTTTGTTAGCTAAACCTAACCCCTAAACTAAAATAATAAACATTATTTTGGAATTCTTAACAAATCATAAAAATGTGCTGACGGAGTTGACATGTAAAAGCTGTGACCAGATTGTTATCAACATTGTTTGTTTAAAATATCAAACAATTGAATGCTTGTCAGACCAGGTACTCCACTGTTGCAACAAATATAAATGGGACTTGGAAAAGGAGTCTTCAGGCTAAATCTGTCGACAATATTTTCTGATTAATTTAAGACTTTTAAAAAAACCTGACGGAGTTGACGGAGACGTGGGACGAACATTTGATATGAGATATTTAATAGAAAATATAAATTAAAATTAACTGTGTATATTATTTGCTATGTTGTTGACAATCTACTTTAATTTAGTATGTATATTTATGTGATTGTGACAGTATTAGACACTTTTTTGGCAGTTTGAAATTGTGGCCACTTGCTGGGGACAGGCTAAATACAGGCCTTTTTGGGTACAGGGCCTGCTTTTAACTAATTCAGATGGAATATGAAAACAATTATAATGAAATTAAGGGCATAATAATACACAACTGTATTACACTTAACTTTGCAAGTGCTTTTATTTTTATGAATTAATTTATTTTTTACATAAAATAAGGCTCTTATGTGTGGGACATGTTTTTTCCACTTTTGTCCCTCATCTCAAGAATGAGTGATATATATATATATACTGACATCAGCTTTCAGTCTAGGTTCTGTTGCCATGTGTGGGAGGAGACTTACCTGTTGTTACGCCATACCTCCAATCAAGCTGGACCAATCATCTGCTTGTCCCTCTACTATTTAAACAAGTGTTAGCACCTGTGCTCCCTGGCACTGCTGGCAGTGTGTCACAGTTTGCAGTAGCTGTGGGTGCATGCTGTCCAGATGATTTGGGTTGTTGGTTAAAGCAATAAGTCACGAGAGCTGAGAGGTCTCAGGTTACCGGGTATTTTACAATGGCAGGGAGGCGTAGGCAGACCCGACGCGCAGCGGAGGGCATTCTACCCCCCCAGACATTATTTCTCTGAGTTGTCCTGAAACATCCTTAGTTTTCAGTTTAAACCTCAACATAACATTTATTGTAGCATGTCATGGTTGTCTAATGAGTACAAGCCTTACTATACTGTTTATAATCGCATTTGAACTCTTTAAAACAAAAATAACCTTGTCAAAGGGCAGCAAATAAATAACAGTTCACTGTCCGGCATTTTTGCATTCCTTTATTACCCTAGACAAAATTAAATGTAACATTGATCAATTGATTTACAATTGATCAATCAATCAATTGATTTACTTAAGTAAACCATTCCACCACTGGTTATTATGGCCTTCTGTCCTACCTCTCATGGCTTCTAGTTCTTACCCACTACTTTTTTAATTTGATAAAGATAAGGCTTCCTTGTCCTCCTTCCATCCCAACATCACTGGCATTCTTCTATTGCACACTTCCATATTCTGGCCTCTGCCGTACGTTCTGTTCCATCGCAGCTGTCACTTGCATTGGCTGTGTGGTGCAAACGTTATGCGAAGCAGGGAGCTCCATGCATACAATCTCCCGAACACGCTGAGCATTTTGTTTGTTCTCATCAGACCCACGGTCAGACGGATTCAGATATTTTAAGATGTTTTTATTTATTTGTCGGAAACCGTTGTTCCGTGCCCAATCGACACATAACTCTTGGGGTCATACTCAGTAAGGCATGCAGACACACACTGAGTTGGTGAATTATGATGTTGATATTTCCCATAGTTTATAAAGAATGTACCACAATAGTAGAACATATAGAGTGGTTAAGGTGTGTACCTAGATGGACTCTGACATATCTCACTCTCTCTCTCTCCTTTTGTGAAGTGTGTTCTTCTTGCCTGTGCGATGATGATGATGATGATGTTTAATGAAGAAGAAAGCTCTGATGTGTGTTGTAAAGGTCAACCTCAGAGCAGATCTATCAAGAACAGCTGTGTGAAGCATAACATTGTCATTGTTACAGTAATGTGTCCTCTCCTCTGTCATCATCATCATCTTACACACTGCATGCATGAGACTGAGACAGACACACAGGAGCCCTTACAGATCAATGTTCCTTATCCCATTAAGACCCCAGACCAGATTCTATACAAAATATCTTCTAAATATCTGAAAAAAACATAATGTTTCTATATCAGTGGTTCTCAAACTATTTAATGTCAAGGAGCCCCAGAATTATATATGTATTTGGCCGTGACCTCCATCTGAAAATATATATTCAAAATATGTGATTAAAAAAAAAAAAAAAGCAGATCTACAAGCTCATAGTGCGGCACTCTTGCTATTTTTCAACAGCTACAGTTTAAAATAATGGACACAGATGCGTTCTCAGGTCTAAATGGGCTATAGTGGCTGTACTGAGGTCAGTGAAGCGGCGAATTAAACCACTGACCGCTACACACCTCCATATTAAAATCTACCAAAGGTCTTTTTCTGGACGTCTCCATCCATCCACATGATATATATTTGTAATCAGGCTCCTTTCTCTAACAATTTTCTCCCACATGTGAGAGTGTTTCAAACCATGATCTGGGTTGATTTGCGGGCCGATTCCGGCACCCTGGAGTCACTCGCCGATTCTTAAAAAAAAAAAAAAAAAAAGAAAAAAAATCTTCCTGTCAAAGCAATATGTGACAAATACTAAGGTTTGTTAAAAGGCCATGGTCCCTGCTTTTATGCACTGCATGGGAAGTGAGAGAGAGAGAGAGAGAGAGAGAGAGAGAGAGAGAGAGAGAGAGAGAGAGAGAGAGAGAGAGAGAGAGAGAGAGAGAGAGAGAGAGAGAGAGAGAGAGAGAGAGAGAGAGAGAGAGAGAGAGAGAGGTGAAAGGGAATAATTACGGAGAGGGAATGAGTGGAATAGAGGGTGAGAGAGAGAGAGAGAGAGAGAGGTCCTCTCCAATCAGTACCCAGAGCACTGCTCACCAATGATTCATTCTTCCCTCTCTATTCTGCAGATTGACATTCATTGTTGTTGGGGGCTTAAGTAGAGCCAAGCTAATCATATTTAGATAAGGCTTTCAATGAGAAAACACATTTCATTTCATAAGCTCCCTTCTGCCCATGACACTGGTATTAAATGTGCCGTAGGCATGCCGTACTGCAGGCCACACTGTCCTTTTTTATACTGTCTTTAAAAAAAAGGCATTCTCCATGACTTTTCATCATCTAAATAAAGAGTGGTAGCATTAAGCTATGAATGTATGATCATCCACCGGCCGGGGGTGCCGAAAATACATCTGCAACGAATTGTGAGCTTTTAGGTTGGCTATCAAGCATTCAATTCAAGTAAATTTTGATAGAGGTGGAACTATATAATACGTGTTGGGTCCTAACATGATCAGGGACGTGCAGAGAGTGTTAGAGAGGCAGGGGCTGAAATCCCGTAAGAGGGCACTTTTGGACGAAAATAGCAAAAATTGCCGATCTACAAGCTCGCAACGCGTCGCAGTGCGACGCGTTGTGGATCACTTGTAGATCAGCTATTTTCGCTATTTTTAGCTAAATCAGCTCTAGGGCACAACCCTAGCATTCTTTAGCTAGTCGAGATGTGGTGTAACGACATGGATTTTGAAACAAATGTGTTCAATGCAAAATGCTGCGTTGAAGTTCAGCAGACTTCAGGGAAAAGAAGGAATTCTCCTGAATGCTGCCTTCTGCCATGGCATGGGAAGGACTCGGAGTGGCATTTGCATTTGTTTCACTATAGTAAATGCTGCATTCGTGGAAAGGGCAGTTGTTTTACGGGTAAAAGGGCAGGGGCTGAAGCCCCCCTTTGATGTCTATGTGTGCACGTCCCTGAACATTTTGATGCATAGTGTGGAACTCGCAGGCATTGTAACGGGGATACATGTTCAAACCTACTACTTTATGGATCAAGGTGATTCTACCCTGAATTTAATTTTAACTGCTGAGACAAAATCTCTCTGGATTGTCTGATCCCGGATCACAAAATATATAGGATTTCAAAATCTGATCTGAATGAAGTCAGGGATTGCTGAATTGGAGCGCCACAACATGTACCATCAGCTCCCAGTACTTAACGCACGACTTGCCGCCTTCACCCCCATGGAGGACTGCCCCCTAATTCCGACATCCCATTACTTCCGCGTGCGGTTAGGCGGCCCCCATACACACATATCAAACACATGTTCTGTGTCTTGTCTTGTGTTTAATGGCCGCCACAATGCTTTTCCAATGGGAGTCACATGCAGGTTTTACCAAACATTTGTTTTTGGCTGTGTTCTGCCCATCAAACGAAATTGTTTGGTCAAACCATGTGACTCCCATTGGAAATGCGTTAAGGCGGCCATCAAACACATGCAGACAGAACACAGAACATGTGTCAGGCTTCCGCACATAACAAACGCATGTTCTGTGTTCTGTCTGTGTTTGATGGCCACTTCAATGCTGTTGCAATGAGTCGCATGGTTTGACCAAACATTTGTGTTTTATGGGGGAAGTGGGGGGCAGCGATCAGCAATAGAACACACATGTGTGCATTGAGGCAGCCACCAAACACAGACAGAACACAGAACATATACGTTTCATACGTGTATGAGGCCGTAAAATGGGTTGTCGGAAACATGACATGGCACCCAACCCATGCTACTCATACGTTGATTAGGATGGTGCCTGCAGGGATTGAACTCACAACCTTGTCGTCCAAAGGCAAGAGCTCTAATTGGTTGAAATTCTAAACATCAATGTATAATTGAACCATATTTGTTATTATTTTGACCCACAAGCTGAAAGTGTCACCTTGGCTATGGCTAACGTCAGCGTTAATTTAAATGTTGCAAATAAACGAGTTATCAACAGGTTCTTAGCATAATAGATTTATTTTTATTTTTTATGTATAAAGCCAAAGATGCTTTCAGTTGATTAATTGGACTTTACAGTATAAACTGATGTGACAACAATGCCAACTGGATTGAAGCCAATGGAACCGGTCTTTAACTTTAGCTGCAGTGGATGGTGGGCAGACACTTTTCCACTGCGTGCCACCCGAGCTCTCTCACTGAGATTTTAACAAAAAAAAAACACACAATAACAGGGTGAAGATGATTTCCCTCTCCTTCAATAGCTGAAAGTCATACTGTGCAACTCTTTTAAATTAAAGCATGCATGTTATTTTGGATATAATCTTCACTGGGGTATTTGTCACAATAATCATTCCCCATAAATGTGTTTTGAAACAACGTAACACTCCAAAAGGACACAGGCACCAGAAATGTATAGCAGAACTACATTTGATTACTTTTTTAAGTATTCAAGCTATTAAAGAAAAACAGTGAACACCTCATCATGTGACATTCCTTCAATATTATGTTAAAAGTTAAACTAAGAAGAAAAAAGCACCCTTGTGACATCATACATGAGATCCACAGAGGAAAATGCAGAAAACAAAACCAAATGGGGTCCATGTGTGGTCCAGCCCTATGGAATGTAAAATTAAAGCATGTGCTAATGAAAAGTATTTAAAATATATAGTTTAGATGCTCATCCTAGATCCTACTACTATAGGGGGTGCAAAGCAATATGTCCCTTTATCCGTCCGACCAAATCACTCCGTTAGCACACATCTCTCTATGCACAAAAAATGATGCATGCCACATGAATCCATCTGCACTACATTGCATCCATGTCATATTTACTGTACAAATATTGCTTTTGTATGACATACTGTTATTGCACAACATTTCACTGTGACGCAAATTACATTACAATTTCCACATTAACCGACCCCTCCCCTTTTCCCTGCGCGTGCACACACACACACACACACACACACACACACACACACACACACACACACACGGTACTGTACAGTACACTACAGTATGTTACAGTACAGTATGGTAAAGTACAGTACGGTACAGTAACGTGCGGTACGGCATGGTACAGTATGATACCATAAAGTATGGTACAGTACAGTATGATGCCGTACGGTACAGTACAGTACAGTGCAGTACAGTACAGTACAGTACAGTACAGTACGGTACAGTGCAGTACGGTACAGTACAGTACAGTACAGTACAGTACAGTACAGTACAGTACAGTACAGTACAGTGCAGTATGGTACAGTATGGTACGGTACGGTACGGTACAGTACAGTACAGTACAGTACAGTATGATGCCCTACAGTGTCGTACAGTATTATACAGTATGGTTCAGTACATCACAAAGGTATAGCCAAATATATGCTGAAATGCAAAACCAGTCTAATTTTGGTGGCCATCTTGAAATATCACCGCCATATTGGATTTTTGGATGGCTCGGTTTAAAAAAGTTAAAGAGTTGACCAAAGGAATGTTCATGGCAAATGTCACGCTTGTATCACCAAGCGAACAACCGTTCCAATGATCTGCTAATTGCACAAATTCTGTGTGTCTGTACGTCTGTAATCCACGTAACTCGAGAACCGTTCACCCCACCGACTTCAAATTCGACATACACGTTCCACGCACCCACAGGGAGTGCAGTGCCCGGTCTCGAGTCGGTCGGACCCACGGTTGTCCAGAACCGCCACAAAAGGCCTTTTTCATTTGGCGGCCATCTTGAAAAATTGTGTCCATTTTGTTTTTTCAAGTGGACAACGTACTTTTCTGAGAGAGTAGGTTCCGAAGCACTCGTGTGCCAATTTTGGTGCTTGTACCATCAAGTGAACGATTCTTATGATATATTGACTTAATTTGCTCCACTAATTTGTCAGGTTCAGTTTTAACCCTTCCCAAGGACCACTTCACCACTTTTCAACCTGTATATAATTGGTCCTCACTTGGTCCTCACATCATAAAATGTCATCTTCCAGTGACATCATCATTAGGCAAAAATAAATTAAGAATAAATTAAGAATAAGAAAATAATAATAAGAAAAGAATGAATATTCTTATTATCATGAGGCGATGGCTTCTATTATCGCATTGCAACAGGAAAGCCTGCAGTTTCTAGCTTAGATTCCCCATTGGTGATGTCACTGGAAGATGGGTTTCTGAACTGCCCACAGCCACAGACTGAGTATGTTATTTTTTTTGTGAGGACCAATTATATGAAGATAGGTTGAAAAGTGACAAAGTCGTCCTTTAATAAAGGAAAGGGAACCTGTAACATTGTAACAACGCAATCTATCACAAAACCAGGAGAACTCCATTCTCCCCTCTGACTGAGCTGAACTCCATTCTCCCCTCTGACTGAGCTGAACTCCATTCTCCCCTCTGACTGAGCTGAACTCCATTCTCCCCTCTGACTGAGCTGAACTCCATTCTCCCCTCTGACTGAGCTGAACTCCATTCTCCCCTCTGACTGAGCAGAACTCCATTCTCCCCTCTGACTGAGCTGAACTCCATTCTCCCCTCTGACTGAGCTGAACTCCATTCTCCCCTCTGACTGAGCTGAACTCCATTCTCCCCTCTGACTGAGCTGAACTCCATTCTCCCCTCTGACTGAGCTGAACTCCATTCTCCACTCTGACTGAGCTGAACTCCATTCTCCCCTCTGACTGAGCTGAACTCCATTCTCCCCTCTGACTGAGCTGAACTCCATTCTCCCCTCTGACTGAGCTGAAAAATGGTAAATCTTTGACGAACAGAGCACAAAAAAAAGGCAAATCTGAAACAAGCCATGCCATGACGTGATTATCAATCATCCCATTGATTTCTGAATTCATCCAAATCATCATCTCTGTTCTCTGTGCCTGGAAACCATGGCATGAGAGATGAGTCCCGCCGGGGCTGGCGTGATGTAATGAGTCTCCTCTTTTCTCTCCTCTCCGTCCTAGAAGCATTCCAGATCATCATAGACATCATTATGGGTGGCATGCAGTAGCACCAGTCAGGAGGATCCACGTCGGAGCCAGTGGAATGGGCATTAAGAGACTCATAATGGCCCCTGAAATGTGCTGTAGCCACTAATGCGTTTGACCATGGGCTAACCTTGAGAGAGTTCCATCTCTCAGAGGGATATATAGGTTGTATTTACATGTCTTCAGAACATCATCTGTGTGTGTGTGAGTGTGTGTGCACGTGTGGCTATACATGTGTGGGGTGTGTGTGTGTGTGTGTGTGTGTGTGTGTGTGTGTGTGTGTGTGTGTGTGTGACTGTTGAGTGTGTTCATGTGTAAGAGTACTGCAGCTGAAGAGAGTGCCCATCATGTGTGTGGAGCATAACACATGTCTCTTCATTCTTAATCACACACGCTGTTGAATCCATGTCCAGTTTCCTTTTCTCTTGGTTCTCTGGTTAATGGCGACTGTGCTCGCTATAGTGCTCATGTTTAATTTGAAAGGCTGGTTATGAATTATGGATGACAAAAAAGAAGGACTGCTCTCTCCGCAGAGCGGCCGCAGAGTAATTGCTGTGACCTCCTGATGTCACAACAGCATTCTGCTGCGCGCTCTGATTGGATGAGGCAGGGTTCCACCTCGTCGTCCCACCGGGAAGGACAAATGTCCAGCATCTTTTTACTGGCAGAGGAGACAGCAATATGTGTCTTTATCATGTCTCAGGTGTGTGACACCATAGTCCCACATGGATAATACAAAGGAGACAGCAATATGTGTCTTTATCATGTCTCAGGTGTGTGACACCATAGTCCCACATGGATAATACAAAGGAGACAGCAATATGTGTCTTTATCATGTCTCAGGTGTGTGACACCATAGTCCCACATGGATAATACAAAGGAGACAGCAATATGTGTCTTTATCATGTCTCAGGTGTGTGACACCATAGTCCCACATGGATAATACAACATGTCAAGCCATTCAGGACGGGAACCCCTTCTGGTGTTTTAAGCATTATTATGTTATACTTTGTTATACTATTGAAAAAATAGCAGATCTACAAGCTCATAGCGCGACAGCAAGTTGAAAGATCTTGAAAATGTGGTGCAAATCTTATATAATATACCTATATTCTTTCACAGTGAACGATTTTAACTCAAATATTTGCTCCTGGGGGGATCCCTGGGAAAACATATTCTCAGATGGGGGGTCAAATACATATAATTCTGGGGGTCCTAGAAACATACTAGAAACATAGTTTTTTTTCTGAAAAGTACTTGCCCTAGCCTCGACCTCCTACAGGCATATGCAAAGGCTCAACTTATATAACTTAAATAATAGCACTTTATGTAGACATAACACTCTACAGTAGGCTATATATAAACTTTTATTTGCACACACTATAGGTCCAAAACACAAAACAAGACACAAATAACAAACAATAAAACATAGAGATAGCCTATCACAATCAGGCTATTTTCACTCCATACAGCATATCAATTTTGTGTGTTTCCAAAAGCAAGAGGAGAACCTTGTATCACTCTGTGTGAACCCTGTTAAGGCCATGATTAATACAATATTTGACTCCTTCAATCTACACATAAATCTGAACATAGAATTCCTCAGTACAGCATGAAAAGTGGGTACATTACTAGTCATAGTATAGTGTATACACTTCATTAGATAGATATTCCACTGGTAGGTTCTTGATTAATGATGACTATTTTTATGTATTTGATGTACAGTATTACCATGTTTTTTTGTTCTTATACTTACTGTAAATCGCTCTGGATTAAGAGCGTCTGTTAAAATGCCTAAAATATAAATGTAAAATGTAAAGCCTAGCGACATGAAGATGCAATGATGCATCCGTAGCTGCTGCAAATTAGCTACAAAGCCACAAATTGGAGCTGAGCTGGGTTCAACTTCCAGATGCAAATCTACAAAGCTGCAACTGGCACACAACACGTTGCAGTGCAACGCGTTGTGACCTTGTAGATCTGCTATTTTCAGCATGCAACCAGTGTAAAATTACTTATACGGGATCTCTTGTCCACTATAGTCCCTTCTGAACATTTTAGTCTAGTTTTTATTTGTTGACTAAATCTACAGTACATTTAGTCATAGTTTTAGTCACCATAGCTTAGTTTTAATTTAGTTTCCATTTTAGTAGATGAAAAATGTTCGTCACAGTTTTATAGTCATCAAACGTGCGTCCGTAGCAGTGTTGTTTCCGTCGACGACCGCGCGAGCAACAGATATGCAAACAACAACAACAACGCGACAAATTATGCTGTGATCTTTGCATTTTTTCTTTTGCATCTGCCCGTGTGAACGCATGCATGCAGCATAAGATTTGGACTCAAATTAACCTTGTCATTAGTCATTACTGTATGATAAAAGTGTTGTGGGGGTCATGTTATTATGAAGACACTCAAGCTGCATTCAGATGCGTATGAAGCTGCAGCTACCCCAGGAGTCCATTCAGAGCTGAAAGAGCACGTCTGAAGAACTGACAGGTTAACAAAGATCTTAAGAGTGCTATGGAAGGCTCACCAGGGGGTCTGAAGACTCCATTAAGGATCAACGCAGCATGGTATTCATAGCATCATGTTAGCTGCATGGCCACATCATTATAGACTTGACATGCAGCTCTGCAGTAGATGTGATCTGACCTCCGGGGATTGTTTTATTAGATTGATTAGACCAAATGGTTCCCAAACAGTCATGGGTCAGGATGCATTTGTGGGCCGCGGACACTTTTGTATAGGGCACCTTATAGTTTTTGTTTCCTAAATTTGGTTTTTAATTATTATTTTAAAATATAATAAAAATATATATTTTCATGAATTTAAAACAAATTCCTTTTTTTAAAGTAAATTCACAGAGACAATAGAAGAAACATCTAAGAAATTCCATTGGAAAACAAATGTTTAAGAAGTAGTGAAAATAGCCGATCTACAAGCTCAAAACGTGGCGCAAAGTGACACGTTGTGAGCTTCATGGGTTCTGTGCAAACGTCTAATTTGTCTTTTGGATCACAGGCTAAAAGGTTTGGGAACCACTGGGTTAGACGATATAGACAGTTTACTTTTCCATAATCCAGGGATTGACCGGCCACTAGAACAACCCACAAAAAAAAAAAACTCCTCTCCTGAACATGCAGTTAGTCTTGCCGCCATGACTGTCTCTGTATCAAAAAGAGTCACAAATGATGAAGGCCCTGCAACACGCAGGCACGCACACACAGTTTTGTTTTCAGTTGATTCATGCATATAAGCTGAATATAAGTTGAATGCCAACTGTATTCAAACAATGGGACTGCTGCATTCCATGTTTTCAGTAAACATGGACATCGTCTATACAGGTATATGATTCTCATCTGATAGACAACCTTGTGAGGGAAAACAAACAATAAAACAAGATAACAGATTAGCTTTGGGCTGCATGTCAACTCAAGATATGATGTGGTGTGTGCGTGCGTGCATGCAGCCACCATACACATGATAGTAATGCATATCGTTGCTGTCGGTAGACATCTCCATATTTTAACTGTTTTTTCGTAAATTAATTCACTACTTGATCATACTGCAGTGTCACACAGAAGCATCAAAAGTAGCACATCCACATTGTGGATTGTCCACAAGCACGGTTCTGAGCATGTATATCTGAATCATGAAAAGTAACCGTTCTGGACATAATGAGGTTTCCACTCGACAGAGACGATTATGATACAAGACTGGGATATTCATTCCAATTATCCACCTAAACTCTGTATTTGAAAACAGACTGACCCTAATTTTAACTAGAATAATAGCTCCTGTATACGTGCAGCAATAGTCAAGCAATTTGAGGTGGAAAAAAGGAAGAAGAGAAAGGTGAAAAATAGCAAGACAAGGAAGGACTAAGGAAAATGATGGAATACAAGATGGACGATCAGCAAAACTGTCTCGATCAAAATGTTAACTTTGGAAGTATTGCATTTCTTCTCCTGCAGATCCAGAATGCTTGCTATGTTCGGTGTTCGGGATCGATGACCAGTGTTGTCCAATGGAAAACTACAGTCACTTCAATCAAACAGGACCCAGCTGGCCAAACTGAGTATAGGGGAGTGAGAAAACAACAAATGTAGCGAATCAGGCTGTATTCCAGGCTATGTATTTCTGTTATTTTTGCCTTTATTGACATGCAGCAAAGGTTCGTCAGGATCGGGACTCAAACTCAACTCCCCTCTCTCTCTCTCTCTCCCCCCCCTCCTCTCTCTCTCTCTCTCTCTCTCTCTCTCTCTCTCTCTCTCATTAGCAGGCAATAGTGCAGCACTGTCTCTCTCTCTCTGTTTCTGGCAAACAGCGCCCCTACTGGTACTCATTATACTGGTGCTCATTAGATGAACACGGGAACACGGACATTGCTGTTCCTTGGAGTGGTTGCACCACTCAAAAATAAATAAAACCCTAACTTTCTTTTTAAATAATTGGAGTTTTGGTAAATGTTTATAGGTTCAAAGGTTTAAGTCGACATCTGTTGTATCCATGGATTCGGCATTGACCAGATCCCACCAGTGGAAGACAAGTTTCTCTTGGCAGTGTACAGTTGGATTGGGTGCCCAACCAGCTGTGAATCCCGCGTGTGGTTTGAGTGAAGTCTGAGTGTCCAGTCTGGGGTTTGTCCATGCAAACAGGAGTCCAGTCTGCATTCTCTGTGACTGTACTGCAGATGCCACTGGCCTGAGTTACCTCAGTGAATTCCCATGGTTCTCTCATTATCTTTGGACTCAGTGAGGCCGCATACGCCTCAGGAGAAAGAACTATCTCTCTCTCTCTCTCTCTCTCTCTCTCTCTCTCTCTCTCTCTCTCTCTCTCTCTCTCTCACACACTCAATCTACTTATCTCTCCTGCCACCTCTCCTCATCAGTATGGCTGCTCCACTCCTTCTGACACCCACTGTAACTCATCAATGTTCTTTTCTCTTTCTAAAGCGTCACTGCCTTCCGTTCCCCCCTCCTTCCTTCCACTCTCCATCTCCTCCTTTCTGCCTGTCCACTCCACCTCCCTCTAGCCAGACTGTTAGCCCAGTCTGTGCGTGAGCTGAATGTCAGACAGGATATACAACCACCAACTGGATGTCTCGGGAATTGGGTTTGAATTTGTATTGTCTAAGACTTGTCTAAATCTTTCTACATTTTTACTTGCAAAAAAAAGATTTCAACCTCACTACTACTTTGTACTACTAGGACTAAGACTAAAAAATATGTTAAAAAATATATAAAATAAAGTTTGATGAAAAATTTATAATAATTATATAATAATCATACTATAATTCTAACAATGTCTGAGTGTGTGTGTGTGTGTGTGTGTGTGTGTGTGTGTGTGTCTGTGTGTGTCTGTGTGTCAGAAACACTGCCGTAGCTCCTTACTGCCTGCACCAATCACTCCCACAGACATTGACCATATGAATATGGAGGGCGTAACGAAGCCCTTTTTTCGATTTCACACATTAATGATTATTAATTAATGTATTAGTCAATTACAAACACACACGGGCGCAGTACCCCCCACGGCCACAAGGGGGGGGGGGCAAATATCTCACAACGGGTAAGGGCTAGTATAATAAATTAATAATTTACATTTGGGGGATATCTTTCACAATAATGAATAAAACATGTTCTAGACATTCTAATGATCACAAAAAACATAATATATTACAATTATTTTACCTACTTTTATTAGTCAAAAAATTAGGTCAAAAGTCTTAGGTTAAAAAATGTTCAAAATGGCAGAGTCCAGACATTTTTTATTTGTGTGAATTTCAGCCTCTGGGGTGGGTATTTATATGCAAATATCATGACCAAGGGCATTGAAATGGCATTGCAATGAACATCACTGATGACGTTTAGGTGAAAAATTAACAGATTTTTTTTTTAGTAATTAATTAAAATAAAATTGTTGCTAAAAAGCAACGCTGGGTCTTAGAGGGTTAACTGTCCAGGACAACTGTTTGTTTTTTATTAGAGAAAGTAAAAGATGAGCGTAAATTTTGTTTTATTTAATGCTTTCTTTTGTTTTAACGATTTTAGATGTTTTTAACAGGGGGGTGGGGGCGCGTGTGCGTGTGCGTGTGCGTGTGTGTGTGTGTGTGTGTGTGTGTGTGTGTGTGAGTGCATGTGTGTTTCACCATATAGACCATGCAGATGGTCTATATGGTGAACTTCCAAGGAAGCCTGTACTTTCATACGCCGAGTAGGTTCGGTCGGTGTTCAACGTTCAACTCAGGTTGCCGGCCACAGACGCCTTCTGTGGCTGCTTTATGCAACTGGGAGTGAGTGGGACAGGGCTATATGCGTGGGCCGTGGGCAAAGGGACAAGTGAGGGATCAGAGTTCCAGGCCATCGGGCTGCGAGGCATGAAGTTGGAAGGGCTACAGGGCAGGCAAAGGCTTTATCTGTGGGACGGGTTCGTTGAGCAGCCAATCAGTCTGGCAGACAGGCTGGGGTTGAGAAAGGACAAGAGCAGAGGTAATTCAAGGCAACAGGCTGGTGTCAGGACAATACTAATAGGAAGAATCCAGGGGTTTTGGCTTACGATATTTAAGCAAAAACATGATTAGTAGGCAAAAAAGAATGGGATGCAAGCAATAAATACTAGATCTATAGAAGATTTAAGGAAAGATATAAACCCACTTTTACACCTGTAAACCTGTGATGTGAAAATAAGGTTGTTTAAAGTCGAAATGGGTGAGAATAGTCGTTAGTGTAAATGGGCACTGGTGTGTGGGCATGCGTGCTCCCATGGATGTGCAGGGTGTGACAATTAGGCCTATCTACAAAGACAATTCAATTAACGTAGTCATTATGCACACTATGCAACAACCGCCCTGAGGAAAAAACTGCCAAACTAAAGGAAACAGACCTCCGCCAAGGTGCCAGTTTGTCTCTATAGTGGTTCTCAAAGTGCTGTCCTGGGAGCCTGGGGGGATGGGTTCCAAATGGGCCCTTTAAGGTCTGTCTGTGAGTTTACACGTCGTGTGTATATTAGTAGGCCTATACTTTCAGTTTTATGGGGTCTTTGGAATTAAAAAGTTTGATCACTGGTCTGTCTGTTGCTTCTGGCTCCATGACAGTCCTCCTGGGTCCATGAAAACCATTTTTTTACCAGAGTATTGTGGTGATATGTGATTTTTTTCCCCCCCGGAGGTTAAAGGTGTAGGGAAACGGAAATGGTGGACTTTTTTTTTTCCTTTTTAAATTTATTTTTAGCTGGAAAAGCTCTGAAGTTTCTGAATCAATCAGAGCGTATGCATCCCTCCAGGCTATGGGGTCTCAAAGTCTGTGACTTCCTGCACGTGAATACACTGTCTGGATGTCATCTTGAATGAGAATATAAATGGGGTAGTTCAGCTGTGGAGGAGGAGTAATGAAGCATGGGAAACAAACTGGTGAGCTTCATTTTTATTGGCTTTTATTGATGTGTATCTCTACACGCCATCACGCAGCACATTTTTGTTTTTAAGAAGTAATTAAAACATTTTTTAAGGACTTTTGATATAAAAACACACAAAAATGAGAATTTGTCAATTTCTTTGGCATCATTATATGCCCACCCTATCTATAAGGGAGCTGCCAGCCACCCGTCAAAGAAAACTCATTTTGGCCGCTTGTATTTGCAACCTTATTCTTTCGGTCATGACCCACACTTCATGACCACATACTGTCAGATACACAGACAGGTTGTGAAAACAGCCTGTCTTATCAGAACAATGCAATTGTGTTTGTATTTGCAACGCAATGTGAGCTTGAAGATCGTCTATTTTCGGCAAATACATTTGGTGTAGAGGGGAAAATGGAAGGACAAACCCCTTTGGGTGAAGTAGTCTTCACTGCTTTACAAGCTCACGACGCGTTGTGAGCTTATAGATCAGCTATTTTCACAGAACACGTTGTACGACGAAGAATAAATCAGGCATTACTGCGCTTCACTAGTCTGTGGGAGCCGGAGGGAGATGTCTTTTTTTGGCCGTTTTAGCGATATGGACATATAGCCTACCTCCTCGATGCAAAAATTGGAAGCTATTTTTCGTGGCACATTATGTTTAATGAAACAACAAGTTTTCTCAGTGCTGTAACCTCGCTTCACCAGGCTTTCTCCACGAGGACACCAGGAACTGTGCAGCAGAGAGGACTTAAGCTGTGTACCAAATTTTATGTTTTGTGGAGATTGTTTTGGTGTCTTTTGAGTCAACTGTCAACAGTTTAGGCGGCCATTTTGAATTTTGTCAATAACTCACTTCCTGTTTAAGATTTTTTTGGGCACCCGGCCCTTCTGGGATGTTTTAGGATGACCCAAGGTATCTGTACCAAATTGCATGCTTGTTTCTACCGCGTAACGTTCCCGACGATAATACCCCCTACTATATGCATCAGTAGATGTTTAATGTACTTTTTTTCTCCAAAGGGGCACATTGCTGTCCAGAGGACAAAGGGCAGATGCTCTAGCACCACCTATTGTCTATCTGTGCATGCCACTGGTTATAGTGCCTCCTTGGGATCAATAATGGTTTATCTTATCTTAGCTTATCTTATATTAAGGATGTTGATGTCTGATCTCATCCATATCAACACTCCCACCCGGTCACTTAGGTCTGCCTCCTCCACCAACCTCACTGTTCCCCCAGCTCGTTTGTCAACCATGGGGGGTAGAGCTTTCAGCCGCTCTGCCCCTCGCCTCTGGAACAGCCTTCCCCCCGACATTCGAAACATGGACTCACTCCCCACCTTCAAATCCCACCTCAAAACTCACCTATTCAGACAAGCTTACTCCCACCTTGAGTAAAAGTCTGCTGCAGGCCTTTGTGTGTTTTTTAAACTTGCTTTATTGTATTGTATTTATTTTCTGTTTTGTTAGGCGACCTTGAGTGACCTGAAAGGCGCCATCTAATTAAAATGTATTATTATTATTATTATTATTATGATGTTGTAGACTCTACATCCTTAAGGTTATAATAGGAGGTTATAATGACTCAATGCATGAGGATAATTGATGGAGATTGACCAATTATCTCACTCACATTTGGCAGTGACTAATGATCCTCTGTTCTGACTGGGAAAATTGTATTGATCCTTTATTGAGCTTCTTCTACGGACCATGAGGTTTGGGACCTAAATATTAATCATAATCATAATGATAACAACTGGCCATCTCTCAAGGAAAAGGTAGCCTACACTTCCTATGAATGTCATATTGTTAGATGACAAGTCACTGTTGTTATAATATGCCATAAGTGTGTCTAGAATACTCTATGACACTATCAAAGAACATACTAGTGATTTTTAAGAAGGATGCCGTAACATATTCAAATGTGCAACAGCTTCTATTCACAAAACAAAATATTCACTCATTTGCAGTAATTCATCAGAGACTGAATGTTAACTGAACTGACTCATGGTTCGGAGGGAGAATTCAACACAAATACTGTCAGTCAAAAGAAGACTGCCTATTAAATCAGCAACAATAAGGAAACCTGCTGCCACTTCCTGAAAGAGGATTAAGGCCAAGTAAAGGCAATTAAGGCACTGCATGGCAAATTGGAGCCAAAAGTTTGATTGAAGTCAATGAGAGCCGGGTGGAGAAGCTTATTGATCAAATAATCGGTTGTTTTTTTCCCCGATATAATTTATAATGTTATTGAGGCATCTAAAGAGCACAAAGTAAGTTTATAACTGTGCTGTAAGTATGAGCTGTCAGAGCAAGTCTGTCAGTTAGTGACAGACAGTCTATCAACTCCTGACAGTGTGGTGGTGCTGACAGCCCCAGACAGAGACTCATGTCTGTGCTCTTTAGATACCTCAAAACCGCTTGTTTCAAGCAGCTTGTTTCAATATGTGGCGAAAGGAAGTAATGGCTCTAAGATAAATTATGGATATTACTCCAGTCAGAATGGAATGGGCTGCAGTCCCAAATGTCTTAGCAGCAAAATATGGATAAGCCTATAGCATACATGTACATGAAACAGTTTCAATTAAGGACAATTACAATAAATTATCACATTTATTTAAAAAATAATTGAAGTCGGTGAAATTGCCTAAATAAAAAAATAAAGAATAAGCTGTTTATAAAAAAACACAATATATTTTATGTCTGTAGCATCTAATAACAATAGCTTAAAAATGTTATACTCTCCCTGTCAATTATTTCTGCGTTCCTCCTCTAGCACCACTCCCTCCTCCCTCTGGAATTCTGTCTCCTCTGTTCATTTCCCTGCTGTCTCAATTGTCTGAAATCTGTGCTTCACTGGACAAGGCCGAGAGAAACACGAAAGTCTGGGTGTCTTCTATTCTGACAGTCTGTTCTCTACGAACCCTGGGTAATAAAGGCCAGCATAGTGCTGCTTTGTGAGAACAGCTGGCTTGTGTGAGATCACATTCAATCCCAGTCAGGCTCCCTCCAGACTGACTGCAGGTGATCTTGTCAGTTCCTCCCTCTAACTGTTGGCTGAACTATACTTTAGAGATTAGACTTTTAGACTTTAGACCATATTGTCCCACAAGGGCTTTCCACAGCACTGTACAGTACTTGTCAGACAACAATGATGCATACAATATAACAGCATACAGTACAGTAACAGCAATACAAGAGCTATAACAACAGAAAAACAGAACATAAAAGTGTTTTCCTGCAGCTTGCATGCTTCTAGGTCTGGGCTTTTATTTTGTAACAAAAAATGGCCACATTCAGGCCTGTTCAGTAACACCTGTTGATTAGACTGCACGTATAAGGATTTTTCTTTGCACCTCAATGTTCTGTACCAGGGCCCGGAGTGGGGCTTTATATTAGGGTAAGGTGTTGGCAGCTGGCTGAGCGTGTGTGTGTGATGGCCTGTGCTTTTGACATTGCAATGCATGCAATTATGGCATTGTTCTGTGAGGTTGGGGGTGGGAAAACCAATTATCCTGCATGGCAGCAGTACTGTGTTGTTGTGGTTTTATGCACGTGAATGTTGCCCAGTTTAGTGACGGATTTTATTGTGATACAGATATATAGGTTATAGTTCCATTTGACCCAACCATCTGTCAGATGGGTGGACCGTGGACATTTTCGAGATTTTTAAGTCTGCCCTGATCCAGAAAAGGTTGAGAACCACTTATTTAAGCTGATGGTCTTTGGTATTATCCCCTTATTTCAATGACAATAATGTCCTGGTCGAAAACGAGTCTATTATGTCCAGTGTCAGTTTGAGGTATTTGAAGCCGTCACCCATTTCAACGGTTTCATTATTGACGATAATGAGGTGCTGAGGTGAGGTGGGATCGATTATTGCCTTTGTCTCATTGATGTTGAGGTGAAGATGGTTGTCCTCAGGGCGAGAATGGTTGTAAATGATGGCTAAGCAATGGCGTGGCGGTACAAGGGTGACACTGGCAGCACCAACAGCCACTATAGGCGGTGCTGCACACATATGCTCGTCTGCATCACGCCTGTATTCTCGCTAACGGTGTTTTTTTACACATGCATGGAGTGGCACGTTTATGCCACTCCTCGCTCATTTTCTGTGAAGCAGGCACCAGCGAGCTAAGGTAGGCATCGAGAGGCGTCGTTAACGTTGAATTCAACTCAACTTCAACTGCAGTTGTGACCGGCGTTATGTAACACAATTACTTTTTGCGGTAACTAATAACCACGGACTAAGCTCAAGTCAAAAGGTGACCGAGCCTTTTCGGTCGCCGCTCCAAATCTGTGGAACAACCTACCGCTAATGATCAGATCTGCACCCTCCCTAGACTCCTTTAAAAGCAGAATGAAAACTCACCTGTTCTACCAGGCCTTTTAATCCTTATCTGGAAATTGGTTGGACACTTTTTTACTGCCTTACCTGATGCACTCACTTTTATTGTATTTTCTGCATATTTTTTACATTGTGCAATGTAGTTACTTGTTTTTTCTCTTGGTGTACAGCACTTTGGTCAGCCTTGGCTGTTTTTAAATGTGCTCTATAAATAAAATGGACTTGACTTGACTAATATGGTAACTATAGTTACCTTTTCCCCATTCAGTAACGTCGTTATAGTTACTGTCATTTTATACTGTCACAATAATGATATGGATTTACTTTGCTCAAAAAGATGACACTGTCCTGTATGAATGTACCTTAAAGCCTGTATGTCAGAGTGTAACAAGTTGTATTTGAATGTTAGATTGAAATAACATATTATTCTCCTTGATTTTGATCAGTGTAATGCTGTTGATGTGGTGAAATCTTTGTAAGTATGTGGTTTATAAAGAGGGCAAACAGAGACAGTAAGCACATAAGACGATGTTACATCACAATCATCAAAGGACAAGTAAAATAACTACTTACTGTAATCCCAATGGCTTAAAAACGTACTTGACCTTTTCACCCTCTTGAGAGATGGAAATAAATGGATATCTATAGGGATTTCTTTAGTATCAGTATGGGATCCAGTGATCTCCTATATGAGGGAAGAAGGTCAGTTCTGCACATTACTGTGACCTGGCTATCCTTGACCCAAAATAATGACTGAAATGCCAGCGTGAGCTTGAGGGTGTTCTGCTTTCTACCGCTTTCTGAATTATGCTACTACAGAATATGCAGATGTTCCGCCTCAGTGGTGAACTGGTGTTGTATTTAGACCCGTTGTGTGAACCAGCAGGCGCTCCTTTTTTTGGCATAATGTATATCTCTGTTTATGTAGTTGAAGGTGTGGAGCCAGGTGGACTGCTAAAATATGAATTCATAACTGAACCAGGGCAGGTCAGGTTGTGGCCTCCTGGTGGTAAAGGAAAAGGGTGCCATCCCTGCTTACGCCTTGGATGGTAATTGGGTGATTTGAGGCATTTTGGTCCAAAAATGTGTTTTGCAAAAAACCACCTGTTGGTGGCGCTATAACAGGCCAATGTGAAAAGGGTGGGATACATTCCACAGCCTAGTAGGAAAGTCTGTGAAAGATTTCACGTAAATTGCACGCTGCGTTCATGGTTTGAGGCATTTTGTTCCAAAATAATGTTTTGCAAAAATCCAGCTGTTGATGGCACTATAACAGGCCAATGTGAAAAGGGTGGGATACATTCCACAGCCTAGTAGGAAAGTCTGTGAAAGATTTCATGTAAATTGCACGCTGCGTTCATGATTTGAGGCATTTGGTTCAAAGCGGGCCAATCCTGCCAACTTTGAAAGCCAATGTTAGCCAATGAGGATGAAATATGAAATATCGGATAGATCCGTCTTGAACGCATGACTATAGAGATACTGTGTAACGATTTGCGGGATCTTTGGACAGAATCTGGAGAAGTATATTCTCCTATTTAGGCCATTCTGCAACCGCAAGGTTGCCTGTTCGAACCCGGGTTGGTGTCAAAGTGCAAGACACTGAACCCCTAATTGCTCCTGATGTGCAGGTTGGTGCCTTGCATGCATGGTTTCCGCCGCCATTGGTGTATGAATGTGTGGGTGAATGTAATGCACAATATATGTAAAGCGCCTTGGATAAAACTGCTATATAAACTGCTGGTATATAAATGCACCATTTACCAGTAGACCCTTACCCTGTTTTTTTATGTATTGCTGCCTGTTATTCTGCTATGCAGTCTGAATGCTAATTAGATTCAGAATATTGCACTTTACTGCTGCGGTATTGGGGCCCAAAGGCTGAATGTTGTTCGGTGACTTTGTTTTTATAGATATAACTGAAGGCGGATGTGTTTGATGTTGTGCATTGCTGCCATTGTAAGTTTTGAGATATGACAGGATAGCTGTTGTATCAGTGGGTGTTAACACCTTTGGGTGTGTGTTCCTGTCAGTACTCCTAATTCCTTTCTCCTCCCCACTCCACAGAACTTCTCTTCATGACGCCTTCATCATCAGGCCCTGTTTTCTCATGGAATATTTTCACTGGGTTAAAGGCTTTCAACATTCTAGGCATGCAGTATACTGTATGTCAACAAAATGCACATTTAGACCTGAGGTCGATTCTAAAACAAATGTCTTCTAAATAGGGTTAAACAGTTTTCTGAAAAACCTCATGTTTCTATGTCGGTGCTCAACCTTTTTCATGGCAAGGGCCCCCAGAATAATCTGTATTTGACTGCGGACCCCCATCTGAAAATATGTTGTTCCAGGGAACCCCCCCAGAAGCAAAGATTTGAGTTAAAAATGTTCGCACTGAAAGAATATATATTCAAAGATTTGCGCCACATTTTCACGATTTTTCAAAAATAGCAGATCTACAAGCTCCTAGATAGCCCCTCCTATGCCCAGCTTTGTCTGTTTTGTGTGCATTTTAGCAATGATTTGATTGGCTGATCGTCCCATGGCGATGATTTGATTGGCTGAGCAAAGAAGAAGAAGAAAATTGAGGACGCCAATTGTGATTGGCCGGAACGTGATGATGTATGATGATGGATGTTGATAAGAGCGCCCCTCACTTCACTTCATATCAAGTGTGATATTTTTTCAGTCACAAAGGTATCCAATGTATAGCTATGAACAAAGCAAAAACACAAAAACACACACACACACACACACACACACACACACACACACACACACACACACACACACACACACACACACACACCACTTTGGCTGTAGCTGAGATTCCAGGAGGGTGTGAAAGATGAAACTATATTCACATTCTAGAGGTGCTCAGAAACAACAACAACAACAAAACAGAATAAAGATTACGCTGAAACTTTTCTGAAGGTCATTGACTTTTTTTGTTGTAGGCCTAATCCTTCAGGCAGCCATGTCGAGCAGCAGCTGCAAGCAGCAGTCAACCAATTTGATGTTATTTCTTTAGTATGCATGACTTGGGAATTGCCCTTTGGGGATACATACTTTATTGTTTGAGGGAGTGCCACATTTTTTGTATTTTTCACCACCCACCAGGCAAACCAGGTATACTTAATAAACTGGGCATAAAAACAACATTTTAACATTTGAAAAATGTACCTATATATGTACCTATATAATATATACCTATATATAGAACTGAAAAGAGTGTTGTAGTCCAGGGGCCGAGCCAGCATTTGGTACCACGTAAGTTTTTATTTTTCTTTATTTTTTTGATATTCCTACATGTCTCTAGTTTATATATCTTCCAATTCAGTAGCTTAATGCCAGTTATCGCCAGTTATATGTGACCATACCAATAACAACCTATACATAAGGCTACATTTTAAAAATGTTTTTCATGCTTTAAATAGCATGTGACATGTCAACCTAGGCGGCTTTCATGGTTCTGATTTTTTTGCACGTTAGGGTCCGTATGGTTCCATTTTGTACACTCTCAGATTTAAATTAACATTAATTTTACAATGTAAATTAGGGGTCCCACTGATAGAAATGCCATTAAATGGGGGTCCATAGACTAATGCATGTCAATCTGGGGGTCCTTGAAATTAAACTGGTTGAGAATCACTGCTAGAGCCGTAAAAATCTTCTTATGGAGGTCCCTGGCACATATTTCCAAATAGTCTAATATGTGTCAATTCGGGGGTCCTTGACATGAAAAGGTTTGGGAGCCACTAGGCTAGGCTATAGGAGGACGGAGGGAGAGGGAGGAGTGGTGCAGACAAGCTGTGGAGAAGAGACACATCATCACACCCCTGCTTAGGTGGGCTCGTCCCTGGGGCAGCAGAATAGACCATCCGCGTGGTGAGTGCTGCCGACTCTTGTGACGAGTGCTGACTGAGCCAAAATGGCACTTGAATCCTGCCAGAATAAATTAAAAAGTCAGCCTTCTCTGCCTCTGAACAGACCTGCAATCGATCTAGAATCATACGCATTGCCATTGACGATTGGCATAATATCAATTCAATTCAGAGGAGGCTTTATTGGCATGAGAAAACCTACGTTTAAACATTGCCAAAGCAAGTGTCGAAAATATAATAAAAACTGTTGAAAATTTGGAAAGTATACGTATAGTACAGTTGGAGACCCCCTCCAACTACAGCATTTTGTAAACAGAGCTATGTCACATTGCATCATTATACAGGCCAGGGTATACAGCTGATTTTTTTTAAACAAATAGCAGAATTATTTTTACAGACACTTTGGGAAAAATAGCAGCATTTTTTCCTCAAGACTAAGACAAAATAAACTCAGATTTAAGTTGTTTAAAGGCATGCACTCTATGCATATATGCATGGAGTGAGGAAGCCGATTCTTTACTTTTCCCAAATGTAAAATGTATAAGCATTTTCACCATATAGGCTATGCAGGGATCTAGTCTTCACTGTCTGCGGTCCATAGCTTCTCAAAATGAAATTTCAAATGATAAAACTTGGAAGTGTGGTAGTATTTGCCCAGAGAGTGACTTTGCTATTAGTCATCTCAAGGTTGCATCTTTTGTTTTGTTTGAACTGGGAGTGAAGGGATCGAACTTTACGGGCAGAAATTACAGCCGAGTTATACAATAAGTGAAAGCTCAATACATTATTTTTGTTTTAGAATAACACTTCATTGGAGACTCTGTATAATATGTGGATGGAATGACTTTCATTTTAGGTCTCACTGAGGTCTCACTTTATCTTGATAATTATCCAGCCCAATATATATTAAAAAAAATTGATGATGATTATTTGCTCCATCATCCATAGTTTAGTTTTAAGGCACCTCTGTCTGAACCCATTAGTCAGGTCAAACACTGACATATGAAGAAATAGGAAGCGAGAGCAGGAGTCAGGAGAATCATAATGAGAGAGAGAGAGAGAGAGAGAGAGAGAGAGAGAGAGAGAGAGAGAGAGAGAGAGAGAGAGAGAGAGAGAAATATCTTAGTAAATTTCTGAAATGTCATACCTGAATTTTGAGAAAGAAGGAGATGACTCGGTCATGCGCCCGTACTCTCAGAAATCTTCCTCTCATCAAATTGCATGTGGGTTTGCTGAGCTCCAAACACAAATTGCTTTTCCTCCTTGGGAGTGATAGTGTCACCGCGGTGGGACTCGTCGAGCCTCAACACACGATGGAGCTGAAATTGGAGGGTTGTTGGAGTGAGCTTTGGTCAACAAACATTCCAGTGATCATCTTGTTTGCTTCAAGCAGCATTGGAGTGTTGGTTCTGGTATTATTCAATGTTAAACACTGACATTGTCTGACACACTGTGGCACACATGCTTGCATGTGCATGTGATTCACTTACCTCCCGATTCCATACAATATCGATACCAATTAGGGTGCCAATTCGATTTATATTGCAATTCGATTCGATATTGTGATTTTTTTCACACTTTTAGAGCATATCCTTGGTCATCATATGGGCATACCTATACAATGGAATCCAAAAAAATGGGAAAATTCTCATTTGTGTGTGTTTTTATAATCAAAAGTCTATAAAAATGTAAACTTCCATAAAACGAAAATGTGCTCCTTGATGACATGTAGAGATACGCATAAATAAAAGCCAATAAGAATGAAGCTCACCCATTTGATTCCCATTTCTGCACGTCCGTCCAAACACAGCTGCTACTGATTACAGAAATACTCAGTTTTTAATCTCATTCAAGATGACATCCAGACAGTGTATTACTCATTTTAAATCATCAATCATCACGCTAACATATGTATGGTTGTGTACAGGTTAGAAAAAAATGGCTTTGCTGCCGTCTCTGTCACTTTGTAAACAAACCACTCTGCATGTGCGTGCATGTGGTCGTGCATGAGACGGACCCCTACATCCCATAGCCTGGAGGGATGCAACGCTCTGATTGGTTCAGAAACCAAGATCCTGCCGTCTGAGGCTGAAACTTTGTCAATTTAAGTAGTGACATTGCAAACACAACACACGTGCACGCATCCACCTGAGTGACGGCAGACTGCTGAGCGAGCGTTGGCGCTTTGCCATGCTGGGTCAGATCAATATATGGAATGAATTGTGTACTGGCCATATATGGAGCGTGTCATGAGTGTAGAGGGTTTGATTAGGTCAGATCAACATATGGAATGTCAGCACAGGAAGGACAGGTGGGGGGGATCAACATTATGGAATGTAAAAAAAGGTCAACTCCATATATGGAGATCTAAGAGTTTGAGGTCAGATATAGAGTTGCTGGCTGGCTCCATAAATGAGATCTAGGTGATGATCCAGTATTCTCCATATAGTTATCCAGGGTTAGATAAGGTCAGTATGGAGATGGCCATATATGGTGGTGTGACTACTACTACCACACTACAGCCAAGGTACATTTGGATGACCTCAGACGTCCATGTTTGAATGACAGCATGAGGAGGGAGAGAGATGCATTGAGCAGCTGCTGTTTTGGCGATGGAATCAAGTGCTTTCGCATATAACAGCAACTATGAAAACTGCTGCTCATTCACATTTACGGTAGCAGTCGTCATACAGCGCAAACATGAGTATCACGCAGCCTACACCACATGCACGTCATGAATATAACTCTATAAGTAGCATTGCCACCTTATTAAATCTCCATTTCCTGTGCAACATTAGAGTAAATGTTTCCATTTCCAACCTAAATGAGTCACCATGCTCGATTGGCTCCAAACCCCCCCAAGGTTAATAGTGACTGTCCTACTGTCCCTCTGTGGTTCCCCTTTCGCCAGGCGCTAATGGCAGAAACCTGGCTCAGTCTTCTGACGCAAAACGCATTCTGTGGCCATTTGCCGTCGACTCTTTGCAATTACATTTCAGGTTTTCCCCATTTGTTGCCTGTCACCATAATTTTGGGGCTGGTTGCAAGGAAATTGGCAATAGATGAGATACTGCATTTGATAAAGCATGATTTGTTCATTATTCATTAGACGCCATCTCACTGTCACTATCACTTTGTGTATTTATGCATGACTGCACATTAACTGTGAGTATACTCACTTTATGTCACGGTAATTTTACCCGATTCTCACACACTTAACATCTGCTGCCAAGTGACGTTGCTTACTACGTACTTGTAAGAGACTGAGGTCCTCTGTCTTAGCCTATCTCTGCTTCATAAGTATTATTTAAATGTTTTTTTGTGGCTTTCGCCTTTTTATTATATATTTTTTATAGAGGGACAGTAGGCTGACAGGAAATGTGGAGGGAGATGGGGGGGTGACATGCAATAAAGACCGTCGGGACCCCGCGGCACACTGCCAGACCTGGACTACCGGCCAAGGTGCCTGGACCACTGAGCCACAGCCCAGGCCATTATTAAGTATTATTATTGAGGTTGTTATTATTATTGTGTCCGGGTAGCTCAGTCGGTAGATCACTCGCCTTTTTGACCGGAATGTCATGGGTTCGATCCCGGGCACCACCAACTCAGCGTATAGGAGCACGGCTTGATGTTGTGCGGTAAGTACTGCAGGGAGCTGATGGTAGGTGCTCCACCTGAGCATTCCCAGCGGTCTAGCGCATTGAAACAGGGATAGACTCCTGCACCCTGGCTGATACCGACAATAAGCCTCTCTGACTTACTTACTTTACTTATTTTATTTATTTTTTAATAATTTTTATCCCACGATTTTGTAACCCATTTTTCACCCCTGTGTCAATTATTTAATGTGATCCTGGGCTCTACACACCCTCCGCCAACATGGGGAGAGCAACGGACTTGAACTCATGCTTCCTTCATGCCTGAGTGTCCAAGTTGCTCCTTTACACCTGACAGAGGGGAGTTTCCCTGGTTGGACGTAGCGCGTGGAAGGAACACGTTATTCCAACCAGTTCCTTTACCCTCCATCAGGCGCCCCGGCTGGCCAGAGGACACGGGGAGAACATGCAAACTCCACACAGAAAGGCCCTTTCGCCAAACCCACCTTCGGGTATGGGCACTGATGACGTGGAGGAGGAAACACGCCGCCAGCACCCACAGCGTCCCGAGCGGGAATCGAACCCAGGACCTTCTAGCTGTGAGGCAACAGCACATACTTTACTTAATAATGAGGTAATGTTATCCTTTTTTTCTCTCTTTCTCTCCAAGAATGCCACTTCTCAAGCCCCAGGAGGGTTATAGCCTAGGCATTCTCCCTAGCATTTTACTGAATCCTTGTGTAACACAAATTATGTATATTTGACATTGCAGTGAACATGAATGTCACGGGGCAGCCCGTGCCCTATACACACAAACACACACACACACACACACACACACACACACACACACACACACACACACACACACACACACACACACACACACACACACACACACACACACACACACACACACACACGCACGCACACACCACACAGACAGTGGGTAGTGGGGCAGACAGGTCCTATCATATAATGTCAATACTGTTGATGAATGCATTCACAATTTATTCAGGTTTCATGAGGTTTTCATTGGTTTCATGAATTAAATGACAAATTCAGTTTATTGTTACCTGTGGTTAGCTCAGTATTTGTATGGCCTCTCCAGTGCTGGCACTTTAAGAAGGGGGGAAGGTGCCAAGTACTGTTGAGGAGTAGGGGTGTTCCACAATGTCAATTATCAAAGTATGTCTATTATCTGGGGAAATTAATGTAACCCCCTGATGTATAATCTAAAATAGAACATCTAGGTATGGGGTTACTTATTCAGGTTCAGCTGATATCTGTGAGCTTGTAGATAAGCTGTGTATATTTAATTGCTTCTCTGTTGGTGGTAGGATCCTCTCCTATAAAGGGGAGACTGCAGGCAGAGCCAGTCAGTTATGCTTGGGCACTCAGGCATCATGCTGACAGCCCAGTGAGAGAGCTGCTAGGGCCCATGTCATGGGCATAGCCTAGTGCAGTTTGTTATTTTTCCTTTTTCCTACGTTGTTCGTTAAGTATTTTTGAGTTCTTTGTTTTGTATTTTGGCCAGTATTATTTTTGCTGTTTGATTTTTCTGTTGTGAATATCTGCACTGGAGCTGGAGTTTTGGAGCAATAAAATCCACCAAAAAGCATTGCTGACTGTTTTTGGAGCCTTGGCCCTCGGGCAACTTTACAATGAAGTAAACTGTTATTTGTATTTTTTTATTTACAGACGTTATGCATCGAATGGAGTAAAATTTACCCTATAATAGGACGGTTAATAACGTGCCCGACAGACAGGGACTATAGGTGGTTCAAGCAGGCTATACATTACAGAATCAAATGGGGCATTGTTGTCTTTGTACACTGACGCGTGTCTTTTGTATTCCCTGCCTCGCCTATGATGCAGCAGAAAGCCTTCGATCAAGCCCTTATCTTGGCTCTCCCGTTCGACTCCTCCATCCTCTCTCCTCGTCTGAAGCGTAATCAACGGTGTTTATCGAAAGGTTCTGGAAAAAAGGCTTTTAATCCCCTCCGCAGATAATGTGGCGTGATGGCCTTTTTGTGATGGCACGTTGACAAAATACAAAATGGCGACTCGGAATAATACTTGTGGAATATTTTGGACAGAAAGTAGCTCATAACATGTCTACGGGGGATTTTTATGAAAACAAGCTCGGCAGATTGAAAGAGGATAATTCAAGCTTGGACTGCAGCTGCAATGTTGGTGAGTTTAACGTCATTTAAGACAAGCAGATCACAAACCAAAAAAGATGAATAGGAAGTGGATGGAGGCTGTTGCAACTCTAGATTCAGCCCATTGTAAAAAAATCTAGAGTTGCAAATTGCGGCTATCTGAGTTGCTGATATGCCCCGGGCTGAATTATGCACAGAAAATATGGTGGGTGGGCGACGGGCGCTTAAGCACAGTACTAGTGTGATGCAAGCGCGCACGCATGCACACATGCACACACACAAACACACATATAGCATGAGGAGATATTCCGTTTGACTAGATCAAAGAATAGAGGCGTTCAGGAGATCTATCTACTGCACTGATCCAAATACTTAATTTTGGTTTTGCGGTTTCATCCGCTACACTCAGGCAATAGGGAAGTTATTGTTCTCTTTTATTTATTTATCTTCACTCATGCCTTTGATCATCCCCTCTATGCCATATATTTTGATGCAGTGTTACGTACCTTACATCACCATTGTCTTTTACACAGCTAATTCACTACAAAAAGTGGGTGACAAGAAAGTGACAAGATACCATTCAACCACGCGAGTGTGCGTGTGCACGCCCATACAGTATGTGTGTGTGTGCGTGTGTGTGTATAACCTGTGTGTGTGTGTGTGTGTGTGTGTGTAACCTGCGTGCATACGTACGTACGTATGTGCGTGCGTGCTGAGCTAATCTGAAATGTTTTCCCTATAGTTTTATGATGGAACTTTTTTCAAAATACTTTGTATGCAATGAATGCATTTGAAAACTTGTGAAGGCGGAACATTCTGCACAATGAGTACTTTCTACTTTTTTTACTTCATAAGTACCAATACTTTTGTACTTTTACTAAAGTAAATCTTGAATTATGGCCATTCATTCGTAACAGAGTATTTCTACATTGCAGTATTGATATACTTTTACGTAAGTAAAACAATTGAGGTTAGATGGGGGTCATTCCAGGACCAGTAGCTGGCCAGCAGCTTACCAATCATGCTCTCTAAAACATTAATGAGCTCCCCCTCATTTGACATGGCCGATTCTTCATGGTGGGGGCCAGGAGGATGGAGCACAGGGCCAGAAGAAGCCAGATGGAGATTAGGCTCTGGGAGCAAAAGGCCGGGGTAGGGGACACACAGGCAACAGCCGGACAGAACCGCAGGTGTTCCTCAGGAGTGATGGAATGCCTGCTTCTCTCCCTATAACACGCTGGATGTGGAGAAAGAGGGATGAGGGGAGAAAGGAGGAGAGATTGTCCAAAGCAGCGGCTCAAAGAGCGAGGAAAATGAGCGTCCATTTGTCCTCCTGTCAGCGCCCCCGGTATGCCCCACTGCTTCTGCTTTTATCGGCCTTGTCAAGGGCAGAGGTGGCGAAAGGCTTTGTGTAATATGAAATGCTGCCACGTTTGCCCAGTTAACCCATTTCGAACGGGAACGCATCTGTACTGTACGTGTCACTTTGGCGTTTAACCACTTTAACCAATATTAAAAACTTTAGCTGCTGACAAAATAGCAGATCAACAAGATCGCTACGAGCTTGTAGATCTGCTTCTTCTTTTTTTATCCTGAAAACGTGTGCAAATCTTTGAATATATATACTTGAATATGTATACTCATAACTTTGCAGGCTTGTGGGGGTATCCCTGGAACAACATATCATTTTGGGGAGTCTTTGAGAACCGCTGACATTGAAAGAAAGATTTTTCAGAAAACTGGCCATGATTTAGAAGACATTTTGTAGAATCTGGTGTCAGGACTAAATGGGTTAATTTACTAGGACGGTGGCACAGGCCTGCAGAGCTATAGGTGCACAGGTGCATATCTGTGACGTCCGTGAGATGGAAACCTTCAATTCCTATACTTTCATTTCAGATCAAATAAAATGTGTTTTAAAATAGCTGTACTGTATTAAAAAAAGATCAGACTCAATGCGGTCATCATGAGTGTTATCTTTCTGCATTAAATCCATTTGAAAGGTGCTTTAAAATTCCATCAAATCGATTTGAAATATGCTTTCAAATTCCATCACTATGCATGGAATACATGGAATGGATAAAATGAAAATGACCCAGCAGTCTTTTCAAGTGGAGAATTGTCAACTTTTAATAAAGCAGTGCTTTAATATTACGCAGTGAAATGTCTGTTCGTTGCATGAATGGGAAGATCAACGTCAAATTACAGGGTTGGTTTTGCATTACAAGAAAGAAAGAAAATAAAAAGAAATTACATCTTGACAGCATACTTACAGCATGCTACGGTTCTCCTGCAGTAAATTGTAAAGTACCAAAATTATGGTGCTCAAGTGAAAAAAGGGCACCTTCTGCAGCGCGTGGAACCGGCCGGTTGCCTTAATAGTGTGAGATTTATATAGATTTTGGGGCATAAATTATGTTAGAAGCTTTTTATCAATAATTGATCAATGTCACCATGGTGCACATACTGTACAAAAAAGGGGCACATTGCAAAATGTGCAATGTGCCCCCCTAGTGTCTATCTGTGCACCCCACTGACTCCTGATATGCCATTGTTTCATACAGTAGTACACATATTCTGAAAGAAAACCTGGCGACTGACAGTAATCAAACATAATTATTCATCATAATGGTGTATAAAACATATATAATCAAAAATTTGCCCTCTTTCCTGCGGACACATCTGTCTGTGTACCAGTGTTGATCTTGACAGAACATTTAGATTGTAGTTGTAATAGTCATTCTTGAATAGTTTACAATTCGTTTTAGTCACATTTTAGTCACCTGGAATGTTTTAGTGTGAGTCTAGTTCTAGTAGACTAAATCTACAGTTGATCTAGTCGACTTGAAGCCGTCGTAATGACTGATTTTACACTTGCTGAAAATAGCAGAGCTTGTAGATCTGCTTTTTTCAACATGCAACCAAGTGTAAAATACTGGATATCTTGTCCACTAGTAGTTTAGTTTTTATTTGTTGACGAAATTGTCAATACATTTAGTTTTAGTCTTCATAGCTTAGTTTCCATTTAGTTTTCGTCAGTGAAAAAAGGTAGTGGACAAAACAGTCGACAAAATCAACACAGGTCCGTGCAGGGACATAATTATTGTTGACCACTGATGTGCTGAAATATTCCAATTGTCCCAACATGCCCTTGTCAGAAGTACGGAATTGTAATCAGCACTAATTAGCGATCCATATTTAATAAGTGTGAAGAAGTCAGAAGATACTGTTGGAGTCACAGGGGAAATCATTTCATGTCCACCTCCATGTCTCAATTGTTTTTCGGATAATTTAAGGGGCTTGATTAATTAGTTGACAAGGATCGAATTACAGCGTGTCCACTGATTTGACACATACTGTATATCTGATGTTGTTGTGATTAAAGTGTTTATTTTTGTAATAACCTGATTCAATTTGAGGTGTGACCCACTGTTTTATTTTGCATTCGCTGAACTTTATTTTGACAACAGCAGTTCATTAATAATAAACCATTTAAACCTGAGGACGATTCTAGAAATGACTTCTAAATCATGACAGTTTTCAGAAAAACACAAGTTTCTATATCAGTGGTTCTCAAACTATTCCATGTCAAGGACCCCCATAATTATCTGTATTTGGCTGTGGACCCCCATCTGAAAATATGTTGTTCCAGGAACCACCCCAGAAGCTAATATTTGAGTTCGCCCTGAAAGAATATATATTCGGCGTGTTTCCTCCTCCGCGTCATTAGTGCCCATACCCGAAGCGGGGTTGGTGAAAGGGCCTTTCTGTGTGTAGTTTGCATGTTCTCCCCGTGTCCCCTAGGGTAGGTACCCTCACAAAAAACATGCAGTAATCCTGGTCTCTAAACTGCCTCCCCCTAGCCAGCCGGTTCACCTGATGGAGGGGAAAGGAACTGGTCCGAATAACGTGTAACTTCCACAAGCTACGTCCAACCAGGGAAACTTCCCCCTGTCAGGTGTAAGCAACTTGGACACTCAGGCATGAAGGAAGCATGAGTTCAAGTACGTTGCTCTCCCCATGTCCCCCATATATGGGGACTTGGTCGGCGGAGGGTGTGTAGAGCCCAGGATCACATTAGATAATTGACACAGGGGTGAAAAATGGGTTACAAAATCCTGGGATAAAAAACAAAAAAACACCAAAAGGGGTTTCCGTCCTGAATGGGATAATATTACAGACTATGCAAAATTAATGCGGAAAATGGCTGCGGTGTCACAATGAGCTTTTCTGATGGAAAAAAAAGAAAGTTAGTTGTTTTGTTATAGAAGATTGGTTCCTGAGTTGAATAACCTCTCCTCACCAAATTAAAATCATTCCCTTAGGCATTGAGCTGGGCACTGCAGCATTCCAAGCAAAACCCACGATGACATTAATTTCATATAGCCTATTATTTCATATCGCCTCCGTGTGACACTGTCACATAAATGTTTGAAAAGGTATATTTCTTAACCAGGTATGGGTATTAAAAGAAGCCTGGTATACTGGTATAATATTATGCAAAACCCACGCTTCGGGCTAGACTTAAAATGTTAAGCTATGATTCAGTTCACCAGGCCGAAGGCATGGGAAGAGTATGTTTTGCACTTTGCAATCTCCAGCACCGTTAACCCGGTCGATGCCAAACTTTGCACACCACACACACTCCCTAGATGCAAACAACGAATCTTATAATATTTAGTCGACTAAAACTAGACTCACACTAAAACATTCCAGGTGACTAAAATGTGACTAAAACTAAATGTAAAGTATTCAAGAGACTGACTAAAACTAAAATTCACCACCATGAGGTAGATTTTGTACCTTGTACCTTTGTACATTGGCTTTCAAAGTTTGCAGGATTGGCCTATTTAGAACAAAAAGCCTCAAATCGTGAAGCAGTGTGCAATTTACATGACATTTTTCACACACTTGTGTGTGGAAAAATTGGCCTGTTATAGCACCACCAACAGGTGGATTTAGGCAAAAGTCATTTTTGGAACAAAATGCCACATCCAATTAGCCTGTCGCACCCAAGCCCGTTGTTGGCCAATACCACATTAGCAACGGTTACTAGGTTAGGAAACTCGGTCAAGCTTTCAATGCTGGTCAAAATGGTTAAGCAGTGTCAATATTTGCTGTACAGCATGTGTGGGTTTGTTTTCTTACCTTATGAGCAAATTAGTCCATTCCATGAATTATTTCGCTCCGTTGTGCAGTTTAATAGTCTATCTATAAAAATAGGCTCTCATTGACTTCCATTGTAACGGGGAAACAGCTCTCAAAATCAGTCAGTTAGCACATAAGCGAACACAACAAAAGCTGATTCTGACAGTTTATGACATCAGGAAAACTCATGCCATCTTATTTTCGTCTTTTGATAGATTTATAAAGTAACTATATTGGTTGGAGATATACAGTGAAGCGGTTCTGGTGTTCCTCGTTTGTAAACAAGTCGCTTTTGTTTACAAATGTGTTTACATCCAACGTTCTGGATGGTAAGTCTGGGACCGAGGCTACTTCAGACCAATCAGATCGTTTTGTAGGCAAACAGGAACTTCTTTCCACACAAAACTTGACAGGGTTGCCAAGTCTGCTTATTTCTCGCTACTTTTGGCTTAAGGCTAATAATTAGTACTGTAATACATTACCAAAACATTAATTATCATAGATATAGGCCTACATAGTATTTATAATGATAAATGCATACAATATTTTTATTAGGATTATATATGGTCATATTATTGTGTTTGTTTTGGCTTGTTTTTCCTTATTTGGCTTTAAGAGTTGGCTTGTTTTTGGAGGTGGGTTGGCTTATATCTCTCACACAATGTGGCAACACCGAAGTCAAAACAAAAACATTACAACGTTGATATTTTTTATTCAAAATAAAACGGTCATAATGAGCTTAGTGTTCTAAAAGAGTGAGTTTGAGAGTTGTTTCCCTGTTACTATGGAAGTCAATGAGAGCCTATTTTTATTTCTAATAATATGTAGGCTACTATTAAACTGCACAACGGAGCGAAATAATTCATGGAATGGACTAGTTTGCTCATAAGGTAAGAAAACAAACCCACACATGCTGTACGTCAAATATATTTATTGACACTGCTTAACCATTTTGACCAGCATTGCAAGCTTGACCGAGTTTCCTAACCTAGTAACCGTTGCTAATGTGGTATTGGCCAACAACGGGCTTGGGTGGGACTTAGCCCTAATTGCTATCAAAGGTGTGAGAAGAAATGGCACCCTTTTCCCATTGGCCTATTATAGCACCACCAGGAGGCCACAATAACCTGATCTGGCCTGGTGGAGACCTGTGCCCAGAGGGGCACTTTTTCTATTTTTCTTTTTGTAAGAAATTATTTAGAGATATTTTTTTACCTTCTAGCTTCACTGTATAGAAATGCCATTCTACCAACCAAAGGTAAAAGTAACTTTTGATGTTGAACATAGACTTGTTAGAACAATAACGGAATGTAACATAATTATAGAAGGAAAGATGCCCGTGATCCACTGATGCAGTTAACAGTATTGACGATCCACGAGTTCACAAGTTCTCACTGTGACACATCTGCGACACATTGCGAGTAGTCTTGGGAACCGTTTCATGGACATGTGGCCTATATGCCAAAGAGAGAATTGGCTCCAATATAGGTGAGGAGCCATTGTCCCTTTTCCCTTGCATGAGATTGCTTGATGAATCGATGCTAATATCATTGTGTGGATATTAGTCTCGTCGCTCTCAGTACTTGAACAGACACATCATCACCACTCTTCTGCTTGGGGCAATAATATGCATTGCAAAGGCAAGTGAAGGCTGGCTACGCGAGGCTAGTTTGATGCACAAGTACACCCCCTGGACACAACGCTAGTATAACTTACTCGCAATCAAACTCTTAACGACGCTGAGTGCCATGCAGGGAGGCATTTATGGAGCCTCGACCTCCAAGTCTTGCTTTGTAAATTGGCTATTTTTCAAACGCTTTCCCCATATTATGCCATGGCCAGATTCAGGGCGCTAAGGTTCATGGACGCATATGAAATGAGCAAGTGGCGACACAGGTGCACACTTGACTGCCCTTTTTCTCTGCAGCTATTAAACTATTAAAACCAGGAAACCGTCTGTGTCATTTTTTAGTTTAGCTATAAGCTATTTTAACCACTTTAACCATTATTTCATAACATTGGCTACTATAAAAACGCTCTGAGCTTGTAGATCTGCTATTTTCAAAAATTGGTGCAAATCTTTGAGCACCACTGATATACAGTAGGAACATACATTTGATTTTCTGAAAACTGTTAGGATTTAGGAGGCTTTTGTAGAATCGGCCTCAGGTCTAAGTGGGTTAAACAATGCATGCAGATGAGAAGGAAAAGCAATTATCTCTCTCCTCCATTCAAATTCAGCAACGACTCACAGAGATGTCCACCTATTATTCATCAAACGGCCAAAGTAATTGCAATTAGCGGCCTAATGTGGCAGGCTGGACCAGATCACCCTGACCTTTGCTCTGTGTCAACTGCCAGTGGTGGAAAGTAACTAATTAAGTACTACGTACTTCAGTACGATTTTGAGGTATTTGTACTTCCAATTTACAATACTTTTTTTTTTTTTTTTACAACTACTTTAAGTACATTTTGATGCCAACACTTTTGCACTCTCTCTCAAGTAAATTTGGAATTCCAGACGTGAAATGTTCTTGTTAATATTATGTTTGTTTTGCTACGTGAATAAGGTCGCGAATACAAGCGGCCGAAAATAGTTTTCTCCGACGGGTGGCTGCATGGCATCTCCCGTAGAGATAGGGTCACACGAGAGAGACTCGGAGTAGAACCGCTGCTTCTTCGCCTGGAAAGGAGCCAACTTAGGTGGTTTGGGCAAGGATGGCTCTCGGGCGTCTCCCTAGGGAGGTCCTCGACGCACGTCCCACTGGGAGCAGACCCCGGGGCAGACCAAGGCGCAGTTGGAGGAAACCAGGGGGGCAGTCAGACAGATATTTTGTGAAGCCACTGAGGAAATCGGGATTTCCTGAAAGTTCATATAATGGCCTGTTGTGGCGCTGTCATTGGACCCAGAAAAACCCATAGCCCCATAGACATGTATTTGGGCCCAACTTCACCTATATATTACCTTAATAAACATGGTCATGAATACTTTCTGCTTCCAGTCACTAGTTTAAAGTCGAATTTCTAATCATAATATTCTTTTTGGAAAATGATGGTCCCATTTATTAAAAAAATTACCATAAAGTTGCCTATGTTCTGAGGGGCTTGGCTACCGTTACAGTCTATGATCGGGATTCCCCTCCCACTCCAAAACGGATCTAGAAAGATGGCGACTTACAATACAAGGACTGACAGGCTTCATTTTACGTTCATGTCAGACCCGGAGAACGCTTTGTCCATATTTTTTACAGTCTATGGAGGAAACACATCTACTCACTGGCCTTGGAACATCTCGAAATCCCCCAGGAGGAAGTCACTAATGTTGCTCTGGAGAGGGAAGTCTGGAGCACTCTGGTGGAGCTGTTGCCCCCGCGACTCGACTACGGATAAGCGGTTGAAGATGGATGGATGATACGTGTCAGTTTGTAAAGATGGCGTGCCATGATTTTTGTACTTTTTCTGTTTTGTATGTGTCTATGAAGTTACTATTACTCTTAAAATGCCCAATAAAGGCCAATGGGTCAAAAGGCCCAAACGAAATAACAGCGATATAGTGACATCACAATATCATCCCCTCATCTAACCCCTCCCCCTTTATCATACAACAGCTGTGGGTGCAGCTTCAGTCCAGGTGGATCACCATGTGGGGTCCTATGTCCCTATGTCCTGCTTCCTACATCTCAAAGGAAGCCACAGTCTCTACCAAATGACTTTAGGCCCAAGTAAATGTGCAGGTGTGACCGAGACGAGGACAAGACCACCGAAAGGGTCTTCAGATCGGAGACTGTGAGTTCTATACCGCAGCCCTATTAATACAGAGAGACTGTGAGTATATAGTCTACCGCAGCCCTATTGATACAGACATCAAAAGTGTGACATACAGTGGATATATCTACACTATGTCAAAAAGAAAAACCCTGTCTGCTCAGTGGGAACAAGCAGCATTATGTTAAATTGTGATACCATTTGATATTGTATTATAGCCATGTCATTTAACAGCAAATTGATATTACCCAATGACGCATGCTTTGGAATGAGCTGTGGGGTAATGAGGCTCCGGTTCACAAGTTTCAGTTTCTAGAACTATCCTGTTTTAGAAATGAAACAAAGTGAACATGAAACAAACTGAACATCAGGTAGCTGACCTTCACATGTCTGACAGCTAGACTAGAGTTTTTTCCTTAGAGAACAGATGCAAATTCAAAGGCAATGTACCTTTTTTCCCCCTCTTTTTTGTTATTGTACAGTATATCAAATGCAGGTTTGGCCTATGGCCTATTTGGCCCATGTGTGGCCTAAAACTCAAAGAGTTTTGACATTAAACTGATACATCAAGCCTAACCCAAACTAAACCTGTTCTTAGTGTTCTTAAAAATCAGAAGAACTACTGTGTAATAATACTATAATAATAATATTAATAATAATAATAATAATAATCATCAACAAAACAATAAACACAATTGGACTCACAACACTATAGGCACATACACTAGGCACATACTGTATTCCGCACATGCCTTATGTGCGGAATATAGAAAAAACAAATTCGTTTTCTCTATTATTTTATTTGGTTTTAGTTTGCAGGATCTGTCTCTGTCCAGACACAATGGGCTCTCACTTGTGCATAAAAAACATCAGACCTGTCTAAAGCGAGTGGTGCAACAGTGCCCCCTGTTGGTACCCTAAACATACAGGACATACAGACATAGGGATGGACATAAGGACATTGCTGTTCCTTGGAGTGGTTGCGCCACTCAAAAAAATGTCAAAAAGAAGTCCTTTAACTAAGGATTATTTAGCCCAGTTGGGAGGTAGCTTTAACCAACAGTCCAGCTCGTGAGCCTGTACTGTGCCATTGGCTAAGTTGTTAAGAAGCCTAATGGCTGTGGGGACAATGGATTTCCTGAACCGTTGTGTTGCTGCAGCGCAGACAGATAAGCCGCCCGCTGGCGGCTGCTTAGCTTCTCTGGCCTGCCAGATGAGTGAGGAGGGGGGATGACTGACGTCTGCGATGGGCTGCATGCACCTTGTGCCGTGTGGATCTTTCCACAGACGTCCCGTGAGTTTTGGCCTTTTGCCAAGCGTTGAACCAAGGTTCCAGCCTTCCTCACCAGCTTATCCAGCCGCTTAGCATCCATGTCAGTCATGCTTGCCACCCCAGCAGACCAGCATATATAAGAGGATACTGGGTTGTCATCATCAACTGGTAAAACATGTGCAGCGTCTGCATCCACAACCTATTTTGTTATGTCATATCTGACTAACAACACTCTATCAACAATAATCTATTCAGTTCAAGAACCCTACTGTCTGCCACTATAAATAAACTACCGGTATACATTTACCTGTTCATTCCTGTTATCCTTCCCTCCCTGCCGAGTCATGCAGTGCTTTACAGCAGTATTGTAGCAACGCTTTACAGCAGTATTGTAGCAACGCTTTACAGCAGTATTGTAGCAACGCTTTACAGCAGTATTGTGGCAACGCTTTACAGCAGTATTGTAGCTATTTTACAGAAAGAAAAATAAGCCCTTATAGCTCTGAACCCTGTAGAATCTGCTTCTGGCTCGCTGATAGCAAACTATCATTTACACCTGGGCACTGAATCCATTCTCTTTGGGTCTAGTAGTAGTGTTGTTTTCGGCAGCAAATTTATATTTTAGTTTAGTCATAGTTTTTGGAATGAAACTTCATTTAGTTTTAATCATATTTCTGTCACCTGGAAAGTTTTAGTCTACAGTTGATTTAGTCAACTAAAATGCATTTTGGCAGGCCTTAATGCCGTTGTAATGGCTGTTTTTACATGATCTAGGATTGAGGATTTATATCTTTTGAGATATTTTATGTTTACAGAGTCTTGACAGATTCGTAAAAACACTAGTATTCATAGTTAAGCAGAAGATAAACCCATGGGTTTATTTCTGAGGCATTGCTGTAATTTGCATCTAGTACCAAGATGCCTATAATTATAAACCTATATAACCAATGTGAAATCAGTCAACCTTCCATCTTCTCTTGAGTCTTGAGAGATACTTACAGAGGTTCTTTGATGCTTGAGAGCTTCCTTGCCCGCTTGTCTGTTTTGATTAGAAGTTAAACATAAAAGGTCATTTGCAAAGCATTACCATGCATGGGCTTGGCCACTATGAGCTGATTGAGCTCTGTCCGCATTCAAAACATTTCCATACTGCTATAGGAATGGTATATGAAATTAGTTCAATTATCCTTGACAGCTCATTACCATACTAGTTGACCAGGTTCCCAACTTCCCCTCCTTTCATCCATTATTTCCTTCTCTCTCTCTCTTACCCCCCTCTGTTCATTTCATCCCTTCATCCTCTGCCTGGCTGCAGGTGAACGTTAGAATTCTTGTAGAGGAGGGTTTTTTCGGTGCAGTGCCATTAGCGTTCTATTCTCTGTCTAAAAATCATCTAGGCTCTCTGCTGTGCAAATCCCTCATTTAGATTGTGTATCAGAGGGTAGCGAGAGGAGTTACAGCTACACAGTGTTCTATTAACTTTGATTAATTCAATTAGATGGATGTTATGGAGGGACTTTCTAACTCCTTATTAATAGCATGCCCCGTCCTGTCCTCATTACTGGGATTTGATTGTGTCCATTGTACTGAGATGTATTATTATAACGGCTTTCTTTTTGGTTCACCGAAACTTTCAAGGTGTTGAAATACTTTGTAATAAAGCCTTTTAAAAACAGATTCCAATTGAATAGGACAAACAAAAAAAAGAAACATTACATCCATACAATAAACACATTCGATATGATAAAAATACAGCACATGCAGTAAAAACATTGGGAAATGATTGAGAAGTGTCAACGATGTTTGGTAAGGGACTCAAGGGAGGATCAGTGTGCTTTGTGCTAAGCGTGTGGTGGCATTATTGTTTATATCAGAAAGTGTGTCTGGGAAGCCTGATAATCTTAATTAATGTCATAGTTTGAGAGAGAGAGAGAGATAGAGAGAGAGAGAGAGAGAGAGAGAGAGAGAGAGAGAGCTGCCTGATGCCACTGTCATTTACGGTAAATTCTCAGGCTGATTAGTGTTCCCGGTCCGCCCGTGTACAAACATAATTGACACAAGGATTTAACAATCAGCATCCTTGATTAACCCCTCTGCCCCCACATTGCCCGTGCAGTCTTGTACACAACCTTGAAATATTGTCATCACAGGGGCTTTGCCGAAACGCATTTATGGTTTTGTGATGTGATAAACATCAGTAAAAGTGAGTATTTCATTATTTGATTCATATTAAAAACTATTTTAATTTAGAGCTTTAAAATACTTAGGTTTTGCTTTTTATGTGGTTATTGTCGTGGCTGTACCGCAGCACAGCCGTGCCAATATAGCACCGTACCAATAAAGTATTCCATCTAATTTATCATCATCATCATCTTTCGAGTGCCCTCGAGATTTACTTCCACTGGTCTCTGTTGCTCATTGCCACACAAAGTTCATTCACAGTCAGTCCTGTGTGTCCCTACTCAGAACATCTGGAAATGTGAGAGGTCTTGTTCTTCTTGATGGGCAGGGTAGTCTCCACAGAAGAATATCCTAAATGAGCTGGTCTTTAGTTTTGTGGCAGTGTCCAGCTAAATTGAGTCTTCTTTGTGTCACAACAACTGAGATCAACTGCCTCCATAAATCTGAGCTTTAGTCGGGGGGTTTCCTCCATAAAAGGTTCTGGACACGCTATGAGGATAGCCTGATTATCAGACTGTAGCTTTCTTGCAGTCAACTCAGAGAGTGGGTGGGGTGGATCCAGGCTACTATGAGGAGGAGTCTTGTGTATGTTCCGTCAAGACAATCCCGAAACTCCTTATTCATTGTCCACGTTTCGGCACCATAAAGAAAGATACTTTCCACACAGGCTTTGAACAGGTTGATCTTGGTAGCTCTTGAGATGTCTGACTGCCATTTACGATGTAGCTTATTGCAAGCGCTCCAGACACACAAGCCCTACAGAAATCCCTGGACGGGTGCTACACCATAATGTTACGTGTGGTACTGAACATCAACCAGGACGAGCACATCACCAACAAGCGTCTGTACGGGGCATTACCAAGTGCATCAGAGCAGATAGCAGTAAGGAGGATGAAACTAGCTGGCCACTGCCACCGACACCAAGAAATCCCGGCCAAAAAGCTTGTACTGTGGGAACCAACACGCAGGCATTGATCGAGAGGACGTCCCACACCTATACCTATGTGGACATACTAAAGAAAGATGCTGGTGCAGAAAGAGCTGGTCAGAGCCTTTCGGCTATACAAGTCTTCGTCAGGGTTCCATGATATACACTATATTGTGGCTTAATACATACCTGTAGGCCTACATTAAAGAGGTTATTTCAATCGGTGCACGCGACATAGCCCAGTTAAAATAAATCCACAGCTCAGCTTCTGAAACATTCCATGAACGTGTTAAACATATGTTTTGATCAAAACTTTATGATTTGTTATTGCTACTTTTTCCACACAGCACAAAGGTCTTCAGGGCATAACCTAATAATTTAGACCGTGGAACATTACCGAGCACATTTAAAAAGGCCATTCTCCTGTGTTCTCATTACCAGCACGACTTCTGTACAAGTCAACAATTTCACAGCTGTCCAGAGACACTTTAGGGTTTTAATGCAGCAGGGAGCGATTTGAGAGACCTCCTGCTGAGAAGCTCTCAAACACGCTTTAGTCATGGCAGGCAGATGGCTGGGATCGCAGGCCTCTCTTCTTACGTCTGCTATCTCTATTTCTGTTGGAATGTAATTTCTAAGCTATGCAGACTGAAGGGATGACAGCTAGGAAGGTCAACTGGTGGGCAATAAAGATATCAATGTCAAAATACATATTTTTTTTTAGTTTCAAAAGATGATGAAGGACACGACTCTTTATTACATAAGTGTATTTACAAATGAGTACAAGTTTTAGCTGGCAATATTTATAATTATGTGAGATGCTCGTTATGCATTAGCATTTATTAGCAAAATGACACATCATGTATCTTTAACTGCTCATTATAATGTCAGCTACAGCTGGAACGCATTAATTCTTGTCCCAGACGCAGCTGTAATTATCAAATATTAGTCTGTTTTTTCATAGCTGTAATATTACCACATTCATCTCACATTCATTTCTGAAAAAGCAGCATAGGCTATACATATTAGTAGCGAGGGTAGCAATCATGTACCCAGGGGAGGATGAGGAATCGATGAACTGTGTAATTGTGTGTTTTAATTAGTAACCTCATGAGAGATGCTGTCAGAGACCTCTCACCTCGGCCATCAGCCAGAGGTCTCATTTGTTAGATAATGTAACCTGAACAGTTTCTCTCCCCTACAGTTTGAACTCGGCTTCATTACGGCAGTAAGACACCCAGTTTTATGAAAGATCATCCCCTCTCAAGACACAAATTCTTGTTTCATATTTAAAGTGTTGTGACTATAATACAAATTCCATCGAAGAAAAGCAGTGTAAAATGTACAAATGTCAAGACTCATATATTGTTCATTGTCAAAAAACTGAAACTATGCCTACACATAACCTTAACCTCTCAAAAACTTTACCTAAACTGCGTTCACACGGGCATTATGCAAAGATACAGTCTACCATTCATTATCAATGGAAGCCAGCAACATGAATACAAATTAGCTGTGTAGCTTTGCATCTTTTGCATCTGCTAGTGTGAACGCAGCATAACCTTAATCTCTCAAAAACTATATAATTTCTGTTTGAGGGGCGCTCCTATGTCCAGCTTTGAGGGTGTGTGTAAACACGAACATTGACCTAACACAAACATTAAATTCTATTATTAATGAATGGCCAGTTTGGAGTGTTTGTGTAAACACAAACATTGGTTAAACACAAACATTGAAGACGAAGGTGAGTATGCAAATTCTTGGCCCGGTATGAGATGATGTATGATAATGTACGATGATAAGAGCGCCCCTCACTTCACACGGGTGTGATATTCTTTTTTCCTTCTAGGCTACAGCAAATATCTTTGTTGAAAAATAACTATTTTACGAGCTCAGACAGGCTGTTTTCACCTTAATGTTCACCTCAGGGTGCAATAGGGATGATACGTTATTCATGGAAGACAATTGCATGTTATTTCTGCCTAGGAAGCGGTATAGAGACATGATGAAGGTTGGATATAGAAAACAATGCATAGGGGAATGTAGGCGAGTGGAAGACAGCAACAGAATACCATATAAGCTACAACACGTACAGGTCAGGAGTCAAACTGGTGACATTACAAGTACATCCATGTTAATGTGCAGTCGTTGTGATCCTCCACCACGCCTCACCAGAGGCTGTTTCTTACAAGAAGTACCTCTGCTTGGCAAGGGAAAAGGTCAACATGAAAACAGTTCAATAGTTCAGCCAGAACATATAAAGTGTCAGTGTCACAGAGCACAACAGCAACAGAAGCCACAGTGATTTGATTTGTATTAACAGCGGTAGAGACACTGGGCTGGATTTTGAAGGTGTGTTTTACCATGGGGTAATACATAAATTGGCCTCGCTCTGCGCACAATCGTATTATGAAAGCCGTATCGTCCCGTGTTGAACGCACACACATATGGCGTTCCTGAATATTTTAGCATTGTGGGAGTGTCCATATGTTAATTATTTTTGCTTTGCGCAATTTGCTATTAAGCCCCTTGTCCTAAAAACACTCGCAAACGCAAAAAGCACTGTTTGATTTTACACTTGAGCGGCTCTGAACTCTGCTGGAGTGTTGCCATGTCTGTTTATTATAAGCGGCTTCTTTTTCTGTAAAGTTGCTTGTAAATATTGGTAGTTGTACTAGTTGTGGTTGCTTTTCTTGTTTCTAAAGTGGTTATTTGGGCTTTTCTCCTAATGTTGTTTAAACCAGTGATCCTCACACAGCACATTCCCATGTCAAGGATCCCCAGATGAATGCATTTGCCCAACTAAGGACGGCTAATCCAAAAATTAAATAAAACATTTCCAAGATTACTTTTGAAAATAGCAGATCTACCAGCTCACAATGCATCACATTCATTCATTAAAACTATGTACTCTGACTGCAGGGGGATATATAATGATCATTATAACAATGTGCAAGAACATATTTAAAAAGAAGGAAGAACTTTATATTTGTGGACAATCAAAATATGTTTTTTTATTTAACATGGCACTTCAATTAAAATAGGTTACAGACCACTGTGATATGTAACCTGACGCTGCCAGATCCAAGAAGCTTGCTACACAAATTTATTTCACAGCTTATTGGGATCTGGGATCTCGGAAGCAAATTCGATGACGGGGCTGTTCCTTTCCTGTTCCTGTGCCATAATTCTTTCATTTCTCAACCTTTAAAAAAAATAAAAACATCTCCATAATCCCTGGGAAAAAAAAGTTATCCTCGTTTCTCATCATTTTGGACCATGGGCTATAGCCCATATCGTACGGCATACTATAGCGCGCCGTTTTTCATCATTTTTGAGGATTTGAAAAAAATGACGAAATTACAAAAACGATGGGTTATAGCCCATGTTTTTTGAAATTTTGAAAAAAAAAGTTAGCCTCGTTTCTTATCATTTTGGACCGTGGGCTATAGCCCATATCGTACGGCATACTATAGCGCGCCGTTTTTCATAATTTTTGAAGATTTGAAAAAAATTACGAAATGACAAAAACGATGGGTTATAGCCCATGTTTTTGAAATTTTGAAAAAAAAAGTTAGCCTCGTTTCTCATCATTTTGGACCATGGGCTATAGCCCATATCGTACGGCGTACTATAGCGCGCCGTTTTTCATCATTTTTGAGGATTTGAAAAAAATGACAAAAACGATGGGTTATAGCCCATGTTTTTTGAAATTTTGAAAAAAAAAGTTAGCCTCGTTTCTCATCATTTTGGACCATGGGCTATAGCCCATATCGTACGGAATACTATAGCGCGCCGTTTTTCATCATTTTTGAGGATTTGAAAAAAATGACGAAATGACAAAAACGATGGGTTATAGCCCATGTTTTTGAAATTTTGGAAAAAAAAGTTAGCCTCGTTTCTCATCATTTTGGACCATGGGCTATAGCCCATATCGTACGGCATACTATAGCGCGCCGTTTTTCATCATTTTTGAGGATTTGAAAAAAATGACAAAATGACAAAAACGATGGGTTATAGCCCATGTTTTTTGAAATTTTGAAAAAAAAAGTTAGCCTCGTTTCTCATCATTTTGGACCATGGGCTATAGCCCATATCGTACGGCATACTATAGCGCGCCGTTTTTCATCATTTTTGAAGATTTGAAAAAAATGACGAAATGACAAAAACGATGGGTTATAGCCCATGTTTTTGAAATTTTGAAAAAAAAAGTTAGCCTCGTTTCTCATCATTTTGGACCATGGGCTATAGCCCATATCGTACGGCGTACTATAGCGCGCCGTTTTTCATCATTTTTGAGGATTTGAAAAAAATGACAAAAACGATGGGTTATAGCCCATGTTTTTTGAAATTTTGAAAAAAAAAGTTAGCCTCGTTTCTCATCATTTTGGACCATGGGCTATAGCCCATATCGTACGGAATACTATAGCGCGCCGTTTTTCATCATTTTTGAGGATTTGAAAAAAATGACGAAATGACAAAAACGATGGGTTATAGCCCATGTTTTTGAAATTTTGGAAAAAAAAGTTAGCCTCGTTTCTCATCATTTTGGACCATGGGCTATAGCCCATATCGTACGGCATACTATAGCGCGCCGTTTTTCATCATTTTTGAGGATTTGAAAAAAATGACAAAATGACAAAAACGATGGGTTATAGCCCATGTTTTTTGAAATTTTGAAAAAAAAAGTTAGCCTCGTTTCTCATCATTTTGGACCATGGGCTATAGCCCATATCGTACGGCATACTATAGCGCGCCGTTTTTCATCATTTTTGAAGATTTGAAAAAAATGACGAAATGACAAAAACGATGGGTTATAGCCCATGTTTTTGAAATTTTGAAAAAAAAAGTTAGCCTCGTTTCTCATCATTTTGGACCATGGGCTATAGCCCATATCGTACGGCATACTATAGCGCGCCGTTTTTCATCATTTTTGAGGATTTGAAAAAAATGACAAAATGACAAAAACGATGGGTTATAGCCCATGTTTTTGAAATTTTGAAAAAAAAAAGTTAGCCTCGTTTCTCATCATTTTGGACCATGGGCTAAAGCCCATATCGTACGGCGTACTATAGCGCGCCATTTTTCATCATTTTTGAGGATTTGAAAAAAATGACAAAATGACAAAAACGATGGGTTATAGCCCATGTTTTTTGAAATTTTGAAAAAAAAAGTTAGCCTCGTTTCTCATCATTTTGGACCATGGGCTATAGCCCATATCGTACGGCATACTATAGCGCGCCGTTTTTCATCATTTTTGAGGATTTGAAAAAAATGACAAAATGACAAAAACGATGGGTTATAGCCCATGTTTTTTGAAATTTTGAAAAAAAAAGTTAGCCTCGTTTCTCATCATTTTGGACCATGGGCTATAGCCCATATCGTACGGCATACTATAGCGCGCCGTTTTTCATCATTTTTGAGGATTTGAAAAAAATGACAAAATGACAAAAACGATGGGTTATAGCCCATGTTTTTGAAATTTTGAAAAAAAAAAGTTAGCCTCGTTTCTCATCATTTTGGACCATGGGCTATAGCCCATATCGTACGGCATACTATAGCGCGCCGTTTTTCATCATTTTTGGGGATTTGAAAAAAATGACAAAATGACAAAAACGATGGGTTATAGCCCATGTTTTTTGAAATTTTGAAAAAAAAAGTTAGCCTCGTTTCTCATCATTTTGGACCATGGGCTATAGCCCATATCGTACGGCATACTATAGCGCGCCGTTTTTCATAATTTTTGAGGATTTGAAAAAAATGACGAAATGACAAAAACGATGGGTTATAGCCCATGTTTTTGAAATTTTGAAAAAAAAAGTTAGCCTCGTTTCTCATCATTTTGGACCATGGGCTATAGTCCATATCGTACGGCATACTATAGCGCGCCGTTTTTCATCATTTTTGAGGATTTGAAAAAAATGACAAAATGACAAAAACGATGGGTTATAGCCCATGTTTTTTGAAATTTTGAAAAAAAAAGTTAGCCTCGTTTCTCATCATTTTGGACCATGGGCTATAGCCCATATCGTACGGCATACTATAGCGCGCCGTTTTTCATCATTTTTGAGGATTTGAAAAAAATGACAAAAACGATGGGTTATAGCCCATGTTTTTTGAAATTTTGAAAAAAAAAGTTAGCCTCGTTTCTCATCATTTTGGACCATGGGCTATAGCCCATATCGTACGGCATACTATAGCGCGCCGTTTTTCATCATTTTTGAGGATTTGAAAAAAATTACGAAATGACAAAAACGATGGGTTATAGCCCATGTTTTTGAAATTTTGAAAAAAAAAGTTAGCCTCGTTTCTCATCATTTTGGACCATGGGCTATAGCCCATATTGTACGGCATACTATAGCGCGCCGTTTTTCATCATTTTTGAGGATTTGAAAAAAATGACAAAATGACAAAAACGATGGGTTATAGCCCATGTTTTTTGAAATTTTGAAAAAAAAAGTTAGCCTCGTTTCTCATCATTTTGGACCATGGGCTATAGCCCATATCGTACGGCATACTATAGCGCGCCGTTTTTCATCATTTTTGAGGATTTGAAAAAAATGACGAAATGACAAAAACGATGGGTTATAGCCCATGTTTTTGAAATTTTGAAAAAAAAAGTTAGCCTCGTTTCTAATCATTTTGGACCATGGGCTATAGCCCATATCGTGCGGCATACTATAGCGCGCCGTTTTTCATCATTTTTGAGGATTTGAAAAAAATGACAAAATGACAAAAACGATGGGTTATAGCCCATGTTTTTGAAATTTTGAAAAAAAAAGTTAGCCTCGTTTCTCATCATTTTGGACCATGGGCTATAGCCCATATCGTACGGCATACTATAGCGCGCCGTTTTTCATCATTTTTGAGGATTTGAAAAAAATGACAAAATGACAAAAACGATGGGTTATAGCCCATGTTTTTTGAAATTTTGAAAAAAAAAGTTAGCCTCGTTTCTCATCATTTTGGACCATGGGCTATAGCCCATATCGTACGGCATACTATAGCGCGCCGTTTTTCATCATTTTTGAGGATTTGAAAAAAATGACGAAATGACAAAAACGATGGGTTATAGCCCATGTTTTTGAAATTTTGAAAAAAAAAGTTAGCCTCGTTTCTCATCATTTTGGACCATGGGCTATAGCCCATATTGTACGGCATACTATAGCGCGCCGTTTTTCTTCATTTTTGAGGATTTGAAAAAAATGACGAAATGACAAAAACGATGGGTTATAGCCCATGTTTTTGAAATTTTGAAAAAAAAAGTTAGCCTCGTTTCTCATCATTTTGGACCATGGGCCTTAGCCCATATCGTGCGGCATACTATAGCGCGCCGTTTTTCATCATTTTTGAGGATTTGAAAAAAATGACAAAATGACAAAAACGATGGGTTATAGCCCATGTTTTTGAAATTTTGAAAAAAAAAAGTTAGCCTCGTTTCTCATCATTTTGGACCATGGGCTATAGCCCATATCGTACGGCATACTATAGCGCGCCGTTTTTCATCATTTTTGAGGATTTGAAAAAAATGAAAAAATGACAAAAACGATGGGTTATAGCCCATGTTTTTTGAAATTTTGAAAAAAAAAGTTAGCCTCGTTTCTCATCATTTTGGACCATGGGCTATAGCCCATATCGTACGGCATACTATAGCGCGCCGTTTTTCATCATTTTTGAGGATTTGAAAAAAATGACAAAATGACAAAAACGATGGGTTATAGCCCATGTTTTTGAAATTTTGAAAAAAAAAGTTAGCCTCGTTTCTCATCATTTTGGACCATGGGCTATAGCCCATATTGTACGGCATACTATAGCGCGCCGTTTTTCATCATTTTTGAGGATTTGAAAAAAATGACAAAATGACAAAAACGATGGGTTATAGCCCATGTTTTTTGAAATTTTGAAAAAAAAAGTTAGCCTCGTTTCTCATCATTTTGGACCATGGGCTATAGCCCATATCGTACGGCATACTATAGCGCGCCGTTTTTCATCATTTTTGAGGATTTGAAAAAAATGACGAAATGACAAAAACGATGGGTTATAGCCCATGTTTTTGAAATTTTGAAAAAAAAGTTAGCCTCGTTTCTCATCATTTTGGACCATGGGCTATAGCCCATATCGTGCGGCATACTATAGCGCGCCGTTTTTCATCATTTTTGAGGATTTGAAAAAAATGACGAAATGACAAAAACGATGGGTTATAGCCCATGTTTTTGAAATTTTGAAAAAAAAAGTTAGCCTCGTTTCTCATCATTTTGGACCATGGGCTATAGCCCATATCGTGCGGCATACTATAGCGCGCCGTTTTTCATCATTTTTGAGGATTTGAAAAAAATGACAAAATGACAAAAACGATGGGTTATAGCCCATGTTTTTGAAATTTTGAAAAAAAAAAAAGTTAGCCTCGTTTCTCATCATTTTGGACCATGGGCTATAGCCCATATCGTACGGCATACTATAGCGCGCCGTTTTTCATCATTTTTGAGGATTTGAAAAAAATGACGAAATTACAAAAACGATGGGTTATAGCCCATGTTTTTTGAAATTTTGAAAAAAAAAGTTAGCCTCGTTTCTTATCATTTTGGACCGTGGGCTATAGCCCATATCGTACGGCATACTATAGCGCGCCGTTTTTCATAATTTTTGAAGATTTAAAAAAAAGTGACGAAATGACAAAAACGATGGGTTATAGCCCATGTTTGTTTAAATTTTGAAAAAAAAAGTTAGCCTCGTTTCTCATCATTTTGGACCATGGGCTATAGCCCATATCGTACGGCATACTATAGCGCGCCGTTTTTCATCATTTTTGAGGATTTGAAAAAAATTACGAAATGACAAAAACGATGGGTTATAGCCCATGTTTTTGAAATTTTGAAAAAAAAAGTTAGCCTCGTTTCTCATCATTTTGGACCATGGGCTATAGCCCATATCGTACGGCGTACTATAGCGCGCCGTTTTTCATCATTTTTGAGGATTTGAAAAAAATGACAAAAACGATGGGTTATAGCCCATGTTTTTTGAAATTTTGAAAAAAAAAGTTAGCCTCGTTTCTCATCATTTTGGACCATGGGCTATAGCCCATATCGTACGGAATACTATAGCGCGCCGTTTTTCATCATTTTTGAGGATTTGAAAAAAATGACGAAATGACAAAAACGATGGGTTATAGCCCATGTTTTTGAAATTTTGAAAAAAAAAGTTAGCCTCGTTTCTCATCATTTTGGACCATGGGCTATAGCCCATATCGTACGGCATACTATAGCGCGCCGTTTTTCATCATTTTTGAGGATTTGAAAAAAATGACGAAATGACAAAAACGATGGGTTATAGCCCATGTTTTTGAAATTTTGAAAAAAAAAGTTAGCCTCGTTTCTCATCATTTTGGACCATGGGCTATAGCCCATATCGTACGGCATACTATAGCGCGCCGTTTTTCATCATTTTTGAGGATTTGAAAAAAATGACAAAATGACAAAAACGATGGGTTATAGCCCATGTTTTTGAAATTTTGAAAAAAAAAAGTTAGCCTCGTTTCTCATCATTTTGGACCATGGGCTAAAGCCCATATCGTACGGCGTACTATAGCGCGCCATTTTTCATCATTTTTGAGGATTTGAAAAAAATGACAAAATGACAAAAACGATGGGTTATAGCCCATGTTTTTTGAAATTTTGAAAAAAAAAGTTAGCCTCGTTTCTCATCATTTTGGACCATGGGCTATAGCCCATATCGTACGGCATACTATAGCGCGCCATTTTTCATCATTTTTGAGGATTTGAAAAAAATGACAAAATGACAAAAACGATGGGTTATAGCCCATGTTTTTTGAAATTTTGAAAAAAAAAGTTAGCCTCGTTTCTCATCATTTTGGACCATGGGCTATAGCCCATATCGTACGGCATACTATAGCGCGCCGTTTTTCATCATTTTTGAGGATTTGAAAAAAATGACAAAATGACAAAAACGATGGGTTATAGCCCATGTTTTTGAAATTTTGAAAAAAAAAAGTTAGCCTCGTTTCTCATCATTTTGGACCATGGGCTATAGCCCATATCGTACGGCATACTATAGCGCGCCGTTTTTCATCATTTTTGGGGATTTGAAAAAAATGACAAAATGACAAAAACGATGGGTTATAGCCCATGTTTTTTGAAATTTTGAAAAAAAAAGTTAGCCTCGTTTCTCATCATTTTGGACCATGGGCTATAGCCCATATCGTACGGCATACTATAGCGCGCCGTTTTTCATAATTTTTGAGGATTTGAAAAAAATGACGAAATGACAAAAACGATGGGTTATAGCCCATGTTTTTGAAATTTTGAAAAAAAAAGTTAGCCTCGTTTCTTATCATTTTGGACCATGGGCTATAGTCCATATCGTACGGCATACTATAGCGCGCCGTTTTTCATCATTTTTGAGGATTTGAAAAAAATGACAAAATGACAAAAACGATGGGTTATAGCCCATGTTTTTGAAATTTTGAAAAAAAAAAGTTAGCCTCGTTTCTCATCATTTTGGACCATGGGCTAAAGCCCATATCGTACGGCGTACTATAGCGCGCCATTTTTCATCATTTTTGAGGATTTGAAAAAAATGACAAAATGACAAAAACGATGGGTTATAGCCCATGTTTTTTGAAATTTTGAAAAAAAAAGTTAGCCTCGTTTCTCATCATTTTGGACCATGGGCTATAGCCCATATCGTACGGCATACTATAGCGCGCCGTTTTTCATCATTTTTGAGGATTTGAAAAAAATGACAAAATGACAAAAACGATGGGTTATAGCCCATGTTTTTTGAAATTTTGAAAAAAAAAGTTAGCCTCGTTTCTCATCATTTTGGACCATGGGCTATAGCCCATATCGTACGGCATACTATAGCGCGCCGTTTTTCATCATTTTTGAGGATTTGAAAAAAATGACAAAATGACAAAAACGATGGGTTATAGCCCATGTTTTTGAAATTTTGAAAAAAAAAAGTTAGCCTCGTTTCTCATCATTTTGGACCATGGGCTATAGCCCAAATCGTACGGCATACTATAGCGCGCCGTTTTTCATCATTTTTGGGGATTTGAAAAAAATGACAAAATGACAAAAACGATGGGTTATAGCCCATGTTTTTTGAAATTTTGAAAAAAAAAGTTAGCCTCGTTTCTCATCATTTTGGACCATGGGCTATAGCCCATATCGTACGGCATACTATAGCGCGCCGTTTTTCATAATTTTTGAGGATTTGAAAAAAATGACGAAATGACAAAAACGATGGGTTATAGCCCATGTTTTTGAAATTTTGAAAAAAAAAGTTAGCCTCGTTTCTTATCATTTTGGACCATGGGCTATAGTCCATATCGTACGGCATACTATAGCGCGCCGTTTTTCATCATTTTTGAGGATTTGAAAAAAATGACAAAATGACAAAAACGATGGGTTATAGCCCATGTTTTTTGAAATTTTGAAAAAAAAAGTTAGCCTCGTTTCTCATCATTTTGGACCATGGGCTATAGCCCATATCGTACGGCATACTATAGCGCGCCGTTTTTCATCATTTTTGAGGATTTGAAAAAAATGACAAAATGACAAAAACGATGGGTTATAGCCCATGTTTTTTGAAATTTTGAAAAAAAAAGTTAGCCTCGTTTCTCATCATTTTGGACCATGGGCTATAGCCCATATCGTACGGCATACTATAGCGCGCCGTTTTTCATCATTTTTGAGGATTTGAAAAAAATTACGAAATGACAAAAACGATGGGTTATAGCCCATGTTTTTGAAATTTTGAAAAAAAAAGTTAGCCTCGTTTCTCATCATTTTGGACCATGGGCTATAGCCCATATTGTACGGCATACTATAGCGCGCCGTTTTTCATCATTTTTGAGGATTTGAAAAAAATGACGAAATGACAAAAACGATGGGTTATAGCCCATGTTTTTGAAATTTTGAAAAAAAAAGTTAGCCTCGTTTCTAATCATTTTGGACCATGGGCTATAGCCCATATCGTGCGGCATACTATAGCGCGCCGTTTTTCATCATTTTTGAGGATTTGAAAAAAATGACAAAATGACAAAAACGATGGGTTATAGCCCATGTTTTTGAAATTTTGAAAAAAAAAGTTAGCCTCGTTTCTCATCATTTTGGACCATGGGCTATAGCCCATATCGTACGGCATACTATAGCGCGCCGTTTTTCATCATTTTTGAGGATTTGAAAAAAATGACAAAATGACAAAAACGATGGGTTATAGCCCATGTTTTTTGAAATTTTGAAAAAAAAAGTTAGCCTCGTTTCTCATCATTTTGGACCATGGGCTATAGCCCATATTGTACGGCATACTATAGCGCGCCGTTTTTCTTCATTTTTGAGGATTTGAAAAAAATGACGAAATGACAAAAACGATGGGTTATAGCCCATGTTTTTGAAATTTTGAAAAAAAAAGTTAGCCTCGTTTCTCATCATTTTGGACCATGGGCCTTAGCCCATATCGTGCGGCATACTATAGCGCGCCGTTTTTCATCATTTTTGAGGATTTGAAAAAAATGACAAAATGACAAAAACGATGGGTTATAGCCCATGTTTTTGAAATTTTGAAAAAAAAAAAGTTAGCCTCGTTTCTCATCATTTTGGACCATGGGCTATAGCCCATATCGTACGGCATACTATAGCGCGCCGTTTTTCATCATTTTTGAGGATTTGAAAAAAATGACAAAATGACAAAAACGATGGGTTATAGCCCATGTTTTTTGAAATTTTGAAAAAAAAAGTTAGCCTCGTTTCTCATCATTTTGGACCATGGGCTATAGCCCATATCGTACGGCATACTATAGCGCGCCGTTTTTCATCATTTTTGAGGATTTGAAAAAAATGACAAAATGACAAAAACGATGGGTTATAGCCCATGTTTTTGAAATTTTGAAAAAAAAAGTTAGCCTCGTTTCTCATCATTTTGGACCATGGGCTATAGCCCATATTGTACGGCATACTATAGCGCGCCGTTTTTCATCATTTTTGAGGATTTGAAAAAAATGACAAAATGACAAAAACGATGGGTTGTAGCCCATGTTTTTTGAAATTTTGAAAAAAAAAGTTAGCCTCGTTTCTCATCATTTTGGACCATGGGCTATAGCCCATATCGTACGGCATACTATAGCGCGCCGTTTTTCATCATTTTTGAGGATTTGAAAAAAATGACGAAATGACAAAAACGATGGGTTATAGCCCATGTTTTTGAAATTTTGAAAAAGTTAGCCTCGTTTCTCATCATTTTGGACCATGGGCTATAGCCCATATCGTGCGGCATACTATAGCGCGCCGTTTTTCATCATTTTTGAGGATTTGAAAAAAATGACAAAATGACAAAAACGATGGGTTATAGCCCATGTTTTTGAAAATTTGAAAAAAAAAAGTTAGCCTCGTTTCTCATCATTTTGGACCATGGGCTATAGCCCATATCGTACGGCATACTATAGCGCGCCGTTTTTCATCATTTTTGAGGATTTGAAAAAAATGACAAAATGACAAAAACGATGGGTTATAGCCCATGTTTTTTGAAATTTTGAAAAAAAAAGTTAGCCTCGTTTCTCATCATTTTGGACCATGGGCTATAGCCCATATCGTACGGCATACTATAGCGCGCCGTTTTTCATCATTTTTGAGGATTTGAAAAAAATGACGAAATGACAAAAACGATGGGTTATAGCCCATGTTTTTGAAATTTTGAAAAAAAAAGTTAGCCTCGTTTCTCATCATTTTGGACCATGGGCTATAGCCCATATCGTGCGGCATACTATAGCGCGCCGTTTTTCATCATTTTTGAGGATTTGAAAAAAATGACAAAATGACAAAAACGATGGGTTATAGCCCATGTTTTTGAAATTTTGAAAAAAAAAAGTTAGCCTCGTTTCTCATCATTTTGGACCATGGGCTATAGCCCATATCGTACGGCATACTATAGCGCGCCGTTTTTCATCATTTTTGAGGATTTGAAAAAAATGACAAAATGACAAAAACGATGGGTTATAGCCCATGTTTTTTGAAATTTTGAAAAAAAAAGTTAGCCTCGTTTCTCATCATTTTGGACCATGGGCTATAGCCCATATCGTACGGCATACTATAGCGCGCCGTTTTTCATCATTTTTGAGGATTTTAAAAAAATGACAAAATGACAAAAACGATGGGTTATAGCCCATGTTTTTGAAATTTTGAAAAAAAAAGTTAGCCTCGTTTCTCATCATTTTGGACCATGGGCTATAGCCCATATTGTACGGCATACTATAGCGCGCCGTTTTTCATCATTTTTGAGGATTTGAAAAAAATGACAAAATTACAAAAACGATGGGTTATAGCCCATGTTTTTTGAAATTTTGAAAAAAAAAGTTAGCCTCGTTTCTCATCATTTTGGACCATGGGCTATAGCCCATATCGTACGGCATACTATAGCGCGCCGTTTTTCATCATTTTTGAGGATTTGAAAAAAATGACGAAATGACAAAAATGATGGGTTATAGCCCATGTTTTTGAAATTTTGAAAAAAAAATTTAGCCTCGTTTCTCATCATTTTGGACCATGGGCTATAGCCCATATCGTGCGGCATACTATAGCGCGCCGTTTTTCATCATTTTTGAGGATTTGAAAAAAATGACAAAATGACAAAAACGATGGGTTATAGCCCATGTTTTTGAAAATTTGAAAAAAAAAAGTTAGCCTCGTTTCTCATCATTTTGGACCATGGGCTATAGCCCATATCGTACGGCATACTATAGCGCGCCGTTTTTCATCATTTTTGAGGATTTGAAAAAAATGACAAAATGACAAAAACGATGGGTTATAGCCCATGTTTTTTGAAATTTTGAAAAAAAAAGTTAGCCTCGTTTCTCATCATTTTGGACCATGGGCTATAGCCCATATCGTACGGCATACTATAGCGCGCCGTTTTTCATCATTTTTGAGGATTTTAAAAAAATGACAAAATGACAAAAACGATGGGTTATAGCCCATGTTTTTGAAATTTTGAAAAAAAAAGTTAGCCTCGTTTCTCATCATTTTGGACCATGGGCTATAGCCCATATTGTACGGCATACTATAGCGCGCCGTTTTTCATCATTTTTGAGGATTTGAAAAAAATGACAAAATTACAAAAACGATGGGTTATAGCCCATGTTTTTTGAAATTTTGAAAAAAAAAGTTAGCCTCGTTTCTCATCATTTTGGACCATGGGCTATAGCCCATATCGTACGGCATACTATAGCGCGCCGTTTTTCATCATTTTTGAGGATTTGAAAAAAATGACGAAATGACAAAAATGATGGGTTATAGCCCATGTTTTTGAAATTTTGAAAAACAAATTTAGCCTCGTTTCTCATCATTTTGGACCATGGGCTATAGCCCATATCGTGCGGCATACTATAGCGCGCCGTTTTTCATCATTTTTGAGGATTTGAAAAAAATGACAAAATGACAAAAACGATGGGTTATAGCCCATGTTTTTGAAAATTTGAAAAAAAAAAGTTAGCCTCGTTTCTCATCATTTTGGACCATGGGCTATAGCCCATATCGTACGGCATACTATAGCGCGCCGTTTTTCATCATTTTTGAGGATTTGAAAAAAATGACAAAATGACAAAAACGATGGGTTATAGCCCATGTTTTTTGAAATTTTGAAAAAAAAAGTTAGCCTCGTTTCTCATCATTTTGGACAATGGGCTATAACCCATATCGTACGGCATACTATAGCGCGCCGTTTTTCATCATTTTTGAGGATTTGAAAAAAATGACAAAATGACAAAAACGATGGGTTATAGCCCATGTTTTTTGAAACTTTGAAAAAAAAAGTTAGCCTCGTTTCTCATCATTTTGGACCATGGGCTATAGCCCATATCGTACGGCATACTATAGCGCGCCGTTTTTCATCATTTTTGAGGATTTGAAAAAAATTACGAAATGACAAAAACGATGGGTTATAGCCCATGTTTTTGAAATTTTGAAAAAAAAAGTTAGCCTCGTTTCTTATCATTTTGGACCGTGGGCTATAGCCCATATCGTACGGCATACCATAGCGCGCCGTTTTTCATAATTTTTGAAGATTTGAAAAAAAGTGACGAAATTACAAAAACGATGGGTTATAGCCCATGTTTTTGAAATTTTGAAAAAAAAAGTTAGCCTCGTTTCTCATCATTTTGGACCATGGGCTATAGCCCATATCGTACGGCATACTATAGCGCGCCGTTTTTCATCATTTTTGAGGATTTGAAAAAAATGACGAAATTACAAAAACGATGGGTTATAGCCCATGTTTTTTGAAATTTTGAAAAAAAAAGTTAGCCTCGTTTCTTATCATTTTGGACCGTGGGCTATAGCCCATATCGTACGGCATACCATAGCGCGCCGTTTTTCATAATTTTTGAAGATTTGAAAAAAGTGACGAAATGACAAAAACGATGGGTTATAGCCCATGTTTTTTGAAATTTTGAAAAAAAAAGTTATCCTCGTTTCTCATTATTTTGGACCATGGGCTATAGCCCATATCGTACGGCATACTATAGCGCGCCGTTTTTCATCATTTTTGAGGATTTGAAAAAAATGACGAAATGACAAAAACGATGGGTTATAGCCCATGTTTTTGAAATTTTGAAAAAAAAAGTTAGCCTCGTTTCTCATTATTTTGGACCATGGGCTATAGCCCATATCGTACGGCATACTATAGCGCGCCGTTTTTCATAATTTTTGAGGATTTGAAAAAAATGACAAAATGACAAAAACGATGGGTTATAGCCCATGTTTTTTGAAATTTTGAAAAAAAAAAGTTAGCCTCGTTTCTCATCATTTTGGACCATGGGCTATAGTCCATATCGTACGGCATACTTTAGCGCGCCGTTTTTCATCATTTTTGAGGATTTGAAAAAAATGACAAAATGACAAAAACGATGGGTTATATCCCATGTTTTTTGAAATTTTGAAAAAAAAAGTTAGCCTCGTTTCTCATCATTTTGGACCATGGGCTATAGCCCATATCGTACCGCATACTATAGCGCGCCGTTTTTCATAATTTTTGAGGATTTGAAAAAAATGACGAAATGACAAAAACGATGGGTTATAGCCCATGTTTTTGAAATTTTGAAAAAAAAATTAGCCTCGTTTCTCATCATTTTGGACCATGGGCTATAGCCCATATCGTACGGCATACTATAGCGCGCCGTTTTTCATCATTTTTGAGGATTTGAAAAAAATGACGAAATGACAAAAACGATGGGTTATAGCCCATGTTTTTGAAATTTTGAAAAAAAAAGTTAGCCTCGTTTCTCATCATTTTGGACCATGGGCTATAGCCCATATCGTACGGCATACTATAGCGCGCCGTTTTTCATCATTTTTGAGGATTTGAAAAAAATGACAAAATGACAAAAACGATGGGTTATAGCCCATGTTTTTTGAAATTTTGAAAAAAAAAGTTAGCCTCGTTTCTCATCATTTTGGACCATGGGCTATAGCCCATATCGTACGGCATACTATAGCGCGCCGTTTTTCATAATTTTTGAGGATTTGAAAAAAATGACGAAATGACAAAAACGATGGGTTATAGCCCATGTTTTTGAAATTTTGAAAAAAAAAGTTAGCCTCGTTTCTTATCATTTTGGACCATGGGCTATAGTCCATATCGTACGTGATACTTTAGCGCGCCGTTTTTCATCACTTTTGAGGATTTAAAAAAAATGACAAAATGACAAAAACGATGGGTTATAGCCCATGTTTTTTGAAATTTTGAAAAAAAAAGTTAGCCTCGTTTCTCATCATTTTGGACCATGGGCTATAGCCCATATCGTACGGCATACTATAGCGCGCCGTTTTTCATCATTTTTGAGGATTTGAAAAAAATGACAAAAACGATGGGTTATAGCCCATGTTTTTTGAAATTTTGAAAAAAAACATTAGCCTCGTTTCTCATCATTTTGGACCATGGGCTATAGCCCATATCGTACGGCATACTATAGCGCGCCGTTTTTCATCATTTTTGAGGATTTGAAAAAAATGACGAAATGACAAAACGATGGGTTATAGCCCATGTTTTTGAAATTTTGAAAAAAAAAGTTAGCCTCGTTTCTCATCATTTTGGACCATGGGCTATAGCCCATATCGTACGGCATACTATAGCGCGCCGTTTTTCATCATTTTTGAGGATTTGAAAAAAATGACGAAATTACAAAAACGATGGGTTATAGCCCATGTTTTTTGAAATTTTGAAAAAAAAAGTTAGCCTCGTTTCTTATCATTTTGGACCGTGGGCTATAGCCCATATCGTACGGCATACCATAGCGCGCCGTTTTTCATCATTTTTGAGGATTTGAAAAAAATGACGAAATGACAAAAACGATGGGTTATAGCCCATGTTTTTGAAATTTTGAAAAAAAAAGTTAGCCTCGTTTCTCATCATTTTGGACCATGGGCTATAGCCCATATCGTACGGCATACTATAGCGCGCCGTTTTTCATCATTTTTGAGGATTTGAAAAAAATGACGAAATGACAAAAACGATGGGTTATAGCCCATGTTTTTGAAATTTTGAAAAAAAAGTTAGCCTCGTTTCTCATCATTTTGGACCATGGGCTATAGCCCATATCGTACGGCATACTATAGCGCGCCGTTTTTCATCATTTTTGAGGATTTGAAAAAAATGACGAAATTACAAAAACGATGGGTTATAGCCCATGTTTTTTGAAATTTTGAAAAAAAAAGTTTGCCTCGTTTCTTATCATTTTGGACCGTGGGCTATAGCCCATATCGTACGGCATACCATAGCGCGCCGTTTTTCATAATTTTTGAAGATTTGAAAAAAATGACAAAATGACAAAAACGATGGGTTATAGCCCATGTTTTTTTAAATTTTGAAAAAAAAAGTTAGCCTCGTTTCTCATCATTTTGGACCATGGGCTATAGCCCATATCGTACGGCATACTATAGCGCGCCGTTTTTCATCATTTTTGAGGATTTGAAAAAAATGACGAAATGACAAAAACGATGGGTTATAGCCCATGTTTTTGAAATTTTGAAAAAAAAAGTTAGCCTCGTTTCTCATCATTTTGGACCATGGGCTATAGCCCATATCGTACGGCATACTATAGCGCGCCGTTTTTCATCATTTTTGAGGATTTGAAAAAAATGACGAAATGACAAAAACGATGGGTTATAGCCCATGTTTTTGAAATTTTGAAAAAAAAGTTAGCCTCGTTTCTCATCATTTTGGACCATGGGCTATAGCCCATATCGTACGGCATACTATAGCGCGCCATTTTTCATCATTTTTGAGGATTTGAAAAAAATGACGAAATTACAAAAACGATGGGTTATAGCCCATGTTTTTTTAAATTTTGAAAAAAAAAGTTAGCCTCGTTTCTTATCATTTTGGACCGTGGGCTATAGCCCATATCGTACGGCATACCATAGCGCGCCGTTTTTCATAATTTTTGAAGATTTGAAAAAAATGACAAAATGACAAAAACGATGGGTTATAGCCCATGTTTTTTTAAATTTTGAAAAAAAAAGTTAGCCTCGTTTCTCATCATTTTGGACCATGGGCTATAGCCCATATCGTACGGCATACTATAGCGCGCCGTTTTTCATCATTTTTGAGGATTTGAAAAAAATGACAAAATGACAAAAACGATGGGTTATAGCCCATGTTTTTTTAAATTTTGAAAAAAAAAGTTAGCCTCGTTTCTCATCATTTTGGACCATGGGCTATAGCCCATATCGTACGGCATACTATAGCGCGCCGTTTTTCATCATTTTTGAGGATTTGAAAAAAAATACGAAATGACAAAAACGATGGGTTATAGCCCATGTTTTTGAAATTTTGAAAAAAAAAGTTAGCCTCGTTTCTCATCATTTTGGACCATGGGCTATAGCCCATATCGTACGGCATACTATAGCGCGCCGTTTTTCATCATTTTTGAGGATTTAAAAAAAATGACAAAATGACAAAAACGATGGGTTATAGCCCATGTTTTTTGAAATTTTGAAAAAAAAAGTTAGCCTCGTTTCTCATCATTTTGGACCATGGGCTATAGCCCTTATCGTACAGCATACTATAGCGCGTTGTTTTTCATCATTTTTGAGGATTTGAAAAAAATGACAAAATGACAAAAACGATGGGTTATAGCCCATGTTTTTTGAAATTTTGAAAAAAAAAGTTAGCCTCGTTTCTCATCATTTTGGACCATGGGCTATAGCCCATATTGTACGGCATACTATAGCGCGCCGTTTTTCATCATTTTTGAGGATTTGAAAAAAATGACGAAATGACAAAAACGATGGGTTATAGCCCATGTTTTTGAAATTTTGAAAAAAAAAGTTAGCCTCGTTTCTCATCATTTTGGACCATGGGCTATAGCCCATATCGTACGGCATACTATAGCGCGCCGTTTTTCATCATTTTTGAGGATTTGAAAAAAATGACGAAATGACAAAAACGATGGGTTATAGCCCATGTTTTTGAAATTTTGAAAAACAAATTAGCCTCGTTTCTCATCATTTTGGACCATGGGCTATAGCCCATATCGTAAGGCATACTATAGCGCGCCGTTTTTCATCATTTTTGAGGATTTGAAAAAAATGACAAAATGACAAAAACGATGGGTTATAGCCCATGTTTTTGAAATTTTGAAAAAAAAAAGTTAGCCTCGTTTCTCATCATTTTGGACCATGGGCTATAGCCCATATCGTACGGCATACTATAGCGCGCCGTTTTTCATCATTTTTGAGGATTTGAAAAAAATGACAAAATGACAAAAACGATGGGTTATAGCCCATGTTTTTTGAAATTTTTAAAAAAAAAGTTAGCCTCGTTTCTCATCATTTTGGACCATGGGCTATAGCCCATATCGTACGGCATACTATAGCGCGTCGTTTTTCATAATTTTTGAGGATTTGAAAAAAATGACGAAATGACAAAAACGATGGGTTATAGCCCATGTTTTTGAAATTTTGAAAAAAAAAGTTAGCCTCGTTTCTCATCATTTTGGACCATGGGCTATAGCCCATATCGTACGGCATAGTATAGCGCGCCGTTTTTCATCATTTTTGAGGATTTGAAAAAAATGAGGAAATGACAAAAACGATGGGTTATAGCCCATGTTTTTTAAATTTTGAAAAAAAAAGTTAGCCTCGTTTCTCATCATTTTGGACCATGGGCTATAGCCCATATCGTACGGCATACTATAGCGCGCCGTTTTTCATCATTTTTGAGGATTTGAAAAAAATGACAAAATGACAAAAACGATGGGTTATAGCCCATGTTTTTTGAAATTTTGAAAAAAAAAGTTAGCCTCGTTTCTCATCATTTTGGACCATGGGCTATAGCCCATATCGTACGGCATACTATAGCGCGCCGTTTTTCATAATTTTTGAGGATTTGAAAAAAATGACGAAATGACAAAAACGATGGGTTATAGCCCATGTTTTTGAAATTTTGAAAAAAAAAGTTAGCCTCGTTTCTCATAATTTTGGACCATGGGCTATAGTCCATATCGTACGGCATACTATAGCGCGCCGTTTTTCATCATTTTTGAGGATTTTAAAAAAATGACAAAAACGATGGGTTATAGCCCATGTTTTTTGAAATTTTGAAAAAATAAGTTAGCCTTGTTTCTCATCATTTTGGACCATGGGCTATAGCCCATATCGTACGGCATACTATAGCGCGCCGTTTTTCATCATTTTTGAGGATTTAAAAAAAATGACAAAATGACAAAAACGATGGGTTATAGCCCATGTTTTTTGAAATTTTGAAAAAAAAGTTAGCCTCGTTTCTCATCATTTTGGACCATGGGCTATAGCCCATATCGTACGGCATACTATAGCGCGCCGTTTTTTATCATTTTTGAGGATTTGAAAAAAATGACGAAATGACAAAAACGATGGGTTATAGCCCATGTTTTTGAAATTTTGAAAAAAAAAGTTAGCCTCGTTTCTCATCATTTTGGACCATGGGCTATAGCCCTTATCGTACGGCATACTATAGCGCGTTGTTTTTCATCATTTTTGAGGATTTGAAAAAAATGACAAAATGACAAAAACGATGGGTTATAGCCCATGTTTTTTGAAATTTTGAAAAAAAAAGTTAGCCTCGTTTCTCATCATTTTGGACCATGGGCTATAGCCCATATTGTACGGCATACTATAGCGCGCCGTTTTTCATCATTTTTGAGGATTTGAAAAAAATGACGAAATGACAAAAACGATGGGTTATAGCCCATGTTTTTGAAATTTTGAAAAAAAAAGTTAGCCTCGTTTCTCATCATTTTGGACCATGGGCTATAGCCCATATCGTACGGCATACTATAGCGCGCCGTTTTTCATCATTTTTGAGGATTTGAAAAAAATGACGAAATGACAAAAACGATGGGTTATAGCCCATGTTTTTGAAATTTTGAAAAACAAATTAGCCTCGTTTCTCATCATTTTGGACCATGGGCTATAACCCATATCGTACGGCATACTATAGCGCCCCGTTTTTCATCATTTTTGAGGATTTGAAAAAAATGACAAAATGACAAAAACGATGGGTTATAGCCCATGTTTTTGAAATTTTGAAAAAAAAAAGTTAGCCTCGTTTCTCATCATTTTGGACCATGGGCTATAGCCCATATCGTACGGCATACTATAGCGCGCCGTTTTTCATCATTTTTGAGGATTTGAAAAAAATGACAAAATGACAAAAACGATGGGTTATAGCCTATGTTTTTTGAAATTTTGAAAAAAAAAGTTAGCCTCGTTTCTCATCATTTTGGACCATGGGCTATAGCCCATATCGTACGGCATACTATAGCGCGTCGTTTTTCATAATTTTTGAGGATTTGAAAAAAATGACGAAATGACAAAAACGATGGGTTATAGCCCATGTTTTTGAAATTTTGAAAAAAAAAGTTAGCCTCGTTTCTCATCATTTTGGACCATGGGCTATAGTCCATATCGTACGGCATACTATAACGCGCCGTTTTTCATAATTTTTGAGGATTTGAAAAAAATGACAAAATGACAAAAACGATGGGTTATAGCCCATGTTTTTTGAAATTTTGGAAAAAAAAGTTAGCCTCGTTTCTCATCATTTTGGACCATGGGCTATAGCCCATATCGTACGGCATACTATAGCGCGCCGTTTTTCATCATTTTTGAGGATTTGAAAAAAATGACAAAATGACAAAAACGATGGGTTATAGCCCATGTTTTTTGAAATTTTGAAAGAAAAAGTTAGCCTCGTTTCTCATCATTTTGGACCATAGGCTATAGCCCATATCGTACGGCATACTATAGCGCGCCGTTTTTCATCATTTTTGAGGATTTGAAAAAAATGACAAAATGACAAAAACGATGGGTTATAGCCCATGTTTTTGAAATTTTGGAAAAAAAAGTTAGCCTCGTTTCTCATCATTTTGGACCATGGGCTATAGCCCATATCGTACGGCATACTATAGCGCGCCGTTTTTCATCATTTTTGAGGATTTGAAAAAAATGACAAAATGACAAAAACGATGGGTTATAGCCCATGTTTTTGAAATTTTGGAAAAAAAAGTTAGCCTCGTTTCTCATCATTTTGGACCATGGGCTATAGCCCATATCGTACGGCATACTATAGCGCGCCGTTTTTCATCATTTTTGAGGATTTGAAAAAAATGACAAAATGACAAAAACGATGGGTTATAGCCCATGTTTTTTGAAATTTTGAAAAGAAAAGTTAGCCTCGTTTCTCATCATTTTGGACCATGGGCTATAGCCCATATCGTACGGCATACTATAGCGCGCCGTTTTTTATCATTTTTGAGGATTTGAAAAAAATGACGAAATGACAAAAACGATGGGTTATAGCCCATGTTTTTGAAATTTTGAAAAAAAAAGTTAGCCTCGTTTCTCATCATTTTGGACCATGGGCTATAGCCCTTATCGTACGGCATACTATAGCGCGTTGTTTTTCATCATTTTTGAGGATTTGAAAAAAATGACAAAATGACAAAAACGATGGGTTATAGCCCATGTTTTTTGAAATTTTGAAAAAAAAAGTTAGCCTCGTTTCTCATCATTTTGGACCATGGGCTATAGCCCATATTGTACGGCATACTATAGCGCGCCGTTTTTCATCATTTTTGAGGATTTGAAAAAAATGACGAAATGACAAAAACGATGGGTTATAGCCCATGTTTTTGAAATTTTGAAAAAAAAAGTTAGCCTCGTTTCTCATCATTTTGGACCATGGGCTATAGCCCATATCGTACGGCATACTATAGCGCGCCGTTTTTCATCATTTTTGAGGATTTGAAAAAAATGACGAAATGACAAAAACGATGGGTTATAGCCCATGTTTTTGAAATTTTGAAAAACAAATTAGCCTCGTTTCTCATCATTTTGGACCATGGGCTATAGCCCTTATCGTACGGCATACTATAGCGCGTTGTTTTTCATCATTTTTGAGGATTTGAAAAAAATGACAAAATGACAAAAACGATGGGTTATAGCCCATGTTTTTTGAAATTTTGAAAAAAAAAGTTAGCCTCGTTTCTCATCATTTTGGACCATGGGCTATAGCCCATATTGTACGGCATACTATAGCGCGCCGTTTTTCATCATTTTTGAGGATTTGAAAAAAATGACGAAATGACAAAAACGATGGGTTATAGCCCATGTTTTTGAAATTTTGAAAAACAAATTAGCCTCGTTTCTCATCATTTTGGACCATGGGCTATAGCCCATATCGTACGGCATACTATAGCGCGCCGTTTTTCATCATTTTTGAGGATTTGAAAAAAATGACAAAATGACAAAAACGATGGGTTATAGCCCATGTTTTTTTAAATTTTGAAAAAAAAAGTTAGCCTCGTTTCTCATCATTTTGGACCATGGGCTATAGCCCTTATCGTACGGCATACTATAGCGCGCCGTTTTTCATCATTTTTGAGGATTTGAAAAAAAATACGAAATGACAAAAACGATGGGTTATAGCCCATGTTTTTGAAATTTTGAAAAAAAAGGTTAGCCTCGTTTCTCATCATTTTGGACCATGGGCTATAGCCCATATCGTACGGCATACTATAGCGCGCCGTTTTTCATCATTTTTGAGGATTTAAAAAAAATGACAAAATGACAAAAATGATGGGTTATAGCCCATGTTTTTTGAAATTTTGAAAAAAAAAAGTTAGCCTCGTTTCTCATCATTTTGGACCATGGGCTATAGCCCATATCATACGGCATACTATAGCGCGCCGTTTTTCATCATTTTTGAGGATTTGAAAAAAATTACGAAATGACAAAAACGATGGGTTATAGCCCATGTTTTTGACATTTTTGAAAAAAAAAGTTAGCCTCGTGTCTCATCATTTTGGACCATGGGCTATAGCCCATATCGTACGGCATACTATAGCGCGCCGTTTTTCATCATTTTTGAGGATTTGAAAAAAATGACAAAATGACAAAAACGATGGGTTATAGCCCATGTTTTTTTAAATTTTGAAAAAAAAAGTTAGCCTCGTTTCTCATCATTTTGGACCATGGGCTATAGCCCATATCGTACGGCATACTATAGCGCGCCGTTTTTCATCATTTTTGAGGATTTGAAAAAAAATACGAAATGACAAAAACGATGGGTTATAGCCCATGTTTTTGAAATTTTGAAAAAAAAAGTTAGCCTCGTTTCTCATCATTTTGGACCATGGGCTATAGCCCATATCGTACGGCATACTATAGCGCGCCGTTTTTCATCATTTTTGAGGATTTAAAAAAAATGACAAAATGACAAAAACGATGGGTTATAGCCCATGTTTTTTGAAATTTTGAAAAAAAAAGTTAGCCTCGTTTCTCATCATTTTGGACCATGGGCTATAGCCCTTATCGTACGGCATACTATAGCGCGTTGTTTTTCATCATTTTTGAGGATTTGAAAAAAATGACAAAATGACAAAAACGATGGGTTATAGCCCATGTTTTTTGAAATTTTGAAAAAAAAAGTTAGCCTCGTTTCTCATCATTTTGGACCATGGGCTATAGCCCATATTGTACGGCATACTATAGCGCGCCGTTTTTCATCATTTTTGAGGATTTGAAAAAAATGACGAAATGACAAAAACGATGGGTTATAGCCCATGTTTTTGAAATTTTGAAAAAAAAAGTTAGCCTCGTTTCTCATCATTTTGGACCATGGGCTATAGCCCATATCGTACGGCATACTATAGCGCGCCGTTTTTCATCATTTTTGAGGATTTGAAAAAAATGACGAAATGACAAAAACGATGGGTTATAGCCCATGTTTTTGAAATTTTGAAAAACAAATTAGCCTCGTTTCTCATCATTTTGGACCATGGGCTATAGCCCATATCGTAAGGCATACTATAGCGCGCCGTTTTTCATCATTTTTGAGGATTTTAAAAAAATGACAAAATGACAAAAACGATGGGTTATAGCCCATGTTTTTGAAATTTTGAAAAAAAAAAGTTAGCCTCGTTTCTCATCATTTTGGACCATGGGCTATAGCCCATATCGTACGGCATACTATAGCGCGCCGTTTTTCATCATTTTTGAGGATTTGAAAAAAATGACAAAATGACAAAAACGATGGGTTATAGCCCATGTTTTTTGAAATTTTGAAAAAAAAAGTTAGCCTCGTTTCTCATCATTTTGGACCATGGGCTATAGCCCATATCGTACGGCATACTATAGCGCGTCGTTTTTCATAATTTTTGAGGATTTGAAAAAAATGACGAAATGACAAAAACGATGGGTTATAGCCCATGTTTTTGAAATTTTGAAAAAAAAAGTTAGCCTCGTTTCTCATCATTTTGGACCATGGGCTATAGCCCATATCGTACGGCATAGTATAGCGCGCCGTTTTTCATCATTTTTGAGGATTTGAAAAAAATGAGGAAATGACAAAAACGATGGGTTATAGCCCATGTTTTTTAAATTTTGAAAAAAAAAGTTAGCCTCGTTTCTCATCATTTTGGACCATGGGCTATAGCCCATATCGTACGGCATACTATAGCGCGCCGTTTTTCATCATTTTTGAGGATTTGAAAAAAATGACAAAATGACAAAAACGATGGGTTATAGCCCATGTTTTTTGAAATTTTGAAAAAAAAAGTTAGCCTCGTTTCTCATCATTTTGGACCATGGGCTATAGCCCATATCGTACGGCATACTATAGCGCGCCGTTTTTCATAATTTTTGAGGATTTGAAAAAAATGACGAAATGACAAAAACGATGGGTTATAGCCCATGTTTTTGAAATTTTGAAAAAAAAAGTTAGCCTCGTTTCTCATAATTTTGGACCATGGGCTATAGTCCATATCGTACGGCATACTATAGCGCGCCGTTTTTCATCATTTTTGAGGATTTAAAAAAAATGACAAAAACGATGGGTTATAGCCCATGTTTTTTGAAATTTTGAAAAAAGAAGTTAGCCTTGTTTCTCATCATTTTGGACCATGGGCTATAGCCCATATCGTACGGCATACTATAGCGCGCCGTTTTTCATCATTTTTGAGGATTTAAAAAAAATGACAAAATGACAAAAACGATGGGTTATAGCCCATGTTTTTTGAAATTTTGAAAAAAAAAGTTAGCCTCGTTTCTCATCATTTTGGACCATGGGCTATAGCCCTTATCGTACGGCATACTATAGCGCGTTGTTTTTCATCATTTTTGAGGATTTGAAAAAAATGACAAAATGACAAAAACGATGGGTTATAGCCCATGTTTTTTGAAATTTTGAAAAAAAAAGTTAGCCTCGTTTCTCATAATTTTGGACCATGGGCTATAGCCCATATTGTACGGCATACTATAGCGCGCCGTTTTTCATCATTTTTGAGGATTTGAAAAAAATGACGAAATGACAAAAACGATGGGTTATAGCCCATGTTTTTGAAATTTTGAAAAAAAAAGTTAGCCTCGTTTCTTATCATTTTGGACCATGGGCTATAGCCCATATCGTACGGCATACTATAGCGCGCCGTTTTTCATCATTTTTGAGGATTTGAAAAAAATGACGAAATGACAAAAACGATGGGTTATAGCCCATGTTTTTGAAATTTTGAAAAACAAATTAGCCTCGTTTCTCATCATTTTGGACCATGGGCTATAGCCCATATCGTACGGCATACTATAGCGCGCCGTTTTTCATCATTTTTGAGGATTTGAAAAAAATGACAAAATGACAAAAACGATGGGTTATAGCCCATGTTTTTGAAATTTTGAAAAAAAAAAGTTAGCCTCGTTTCTCATCATTTTGGACCATGGGCTATAGCCCATATCGTACGGCATACTATAGCGCGCCGTTTTTCATCATTTTTGAGGATTTGAAAAAAATGACAAAATGACAAAAACGATGGGTTATAGCCCATGTTTTTTGAAATTTTGAAAAAAAAAGTTAGCCTCGTTTCTCATCATTTTGGACCATGGGCTATAGCCCATATCGTACGGCATACTATAGCGCGTCGTTTTTCATAATTTTTGAGGATTTGAAAAAAATGACGAAATGACAAAAACGATGGGTTATAGCCCATGTTTTTGAAATTTTGAAAAAAAAAGTTAGCCTCGTTTCTCATCATTTTGGACCATGGGCTATAGTCCATATCGTACGGCATACTATAACGCGCCGTTTTTCATAATTTTTGAGGATTTGAAAAAAATGACAAAATGACAAAAACGATGGGTTATAGCCCATGTTTTTTGAAATTTTGGAAAAAAAAGTTAGCCTCGTTTCTCATCATTTTGGACCATGGGCTATAGCCCATATCGTACGGCATACTATAGCGCGCCGTTTTTCATCATTTTTGAGGATTTGAAAAAAATGACAAAATGACAAAAACGATGGGTTATAGCCCATGTTTTTTGAAATTTTGAAAGAAAAAGTTAGCCTCGTTTCTCATCATTTTGGACCATAGGCTATAGCCCATATCGTACGGCATACTATAGCGCGCCGTTTTTCATCATTTTTGAGGATTTGAAAAAAATGACAAAATGACAAAAACGATGGGTTATAGCCCATGTTTTTGAAATTTTGGAAAAAAAAGTTAGCCTCGTTTCTCATCATTTTGGACCATGGGCTATAGCCCATATCGTACGGCATACTATAGCGCGCCGTTTTTCATCATTTTTGAGGATTTGAAAAAAATGACAAAATGACAAAAACGATGGGTTATAGCCCATGTTTTTGAAATTTTGGAAAAAAAAGTTAGCCTCGTTTCTCATCATTTTGGACCATGGGCTATAGCCCATATCGTACGGCATACTATAGCGCGCCGTTTTTCATCATTTTTGAGGATTTGAAAAAAATGACAAAATGACAAAAACGATGGGTTATAGCCCATGTTTTTTGAAATTTTGAAAAGAAAAGTTAGCCTCGTTTCTCATCATTTTGGACCATGGGCTATAGCCCATATCGTACGGCATACTATGGCGCGCTATAGTATGCCGTACGATATGGGCTATAGCCCATGGTCCAAAATGATGAGAAACGAGGCTAACTTTTTTTTTCAAAATTTCAAAAAACATGGGCTATAACCCATCGTTTTTGTCATTTTTTCATTTTTTTCAAATCCTCAAAAATGATGAAAAACAACGCGCTATAGTATGCCGTACGATAAGGGCTATAGCCCATGGTCCAAAATGATGAGAAACGAGGCTAACTTTTTTTTTCAAAATTTCAAAAACATGGGCTATAACCCATCGTTTTTGTCATTTCGTCATTTTTTTCAAATCCTCAAAAATGATAAAAAACGGCGCGCTATAGTATGCCGTACGATATGGGCTATAGCCCATGGTCCAAAATGATGAGAAACGAGGCTAACTTTTCTTTTCAAAATTTCAAAAAACATGGGCTATAACCCATCGTTTTTGTCATTTTGTCATTTTTTTCAAATCCTCAAAAATGATGAAAAACGGCGCGCTATAGTATGCCGTACGATATGGGCTATAGCCCATGGTCCAAAATGATGAGAAACGAGGCTAACTTTTTTTTCCAAAATTTCAAAAACATGGGCTATAACCCATCGTTTTTGTCATTTTGTCATTTTTTTCAAATCCTCAAAAATGATGAAAAACGGCGCGCTATAGTATGCCGTACGATATGGGCTATAGCCCATGGTCCAAAATGATGAGAAACGAGGCTAACTTTTTTTTCCAAAATTTCAAAAACATGGGCTATAACCCATCGTTTTTGTCATTTTGTCATTTTTTTCAAATCCTCAAAAATGATGAAAAACGGCGCGCTATAGTATGCCGTACGATATGGGCTATAGCCTATGGTCCAAAATGATGAGAAACGAGGCTAACTTTTTCTTTCAAAATTTCAAAAAACATGGGCTATAACCCATCGTTTTTGTCATTTTGTCATTTTTTTCAAATCCTCAAAAATGATGAAAAACGGCGCGCTATAGTATGCCGTACGATATGGGCTATAGCCCATGGTCCAAAATGATGAGAAACGAGGCTAACTTTTTTTTCCAAAATTTCAAAAAACATGGGCTATAACCCATCGTTTTTGTCATTTTGTCATTTTTTTCAAATCCTCAAAAATTATGAAAAACGGCGCGTTATAGTATGCCGTACGATATGGACTATAGCCCATGGTCCAAAATGATGAGAAACGAGGCTAACTTTTTTTTTCAAAATTTCAAAAACATGGGCTATAACCCATCGTTTTTGTCATTTCGTCATTTTTTTCAAATCCTCAAAAATTATGAAAAACGACGCGCTATAGTATGCCGTACGATATGGGCTATAGCCCATGGTCCAAAATGATGAGAAACGAGGCTAACTTTTTTTTTCAAAATTTCAAAAAACATGGGCTATAACCCATCGTTTTTGTCATTTTGTCATTTTTTTCAAATCCTCAAAAATGATGAAAAACGGCGCGCTATAGTATGCCGTACGATATGGGCTATAGCCCATGGTCCAAAATGATGAGAAACGAGGCTAACTTTTTTTTTTCAAAATTTCAAAAACATGGGCTATAACCCATCGTTTTTGTCATTTTGTCATTTTTTTCAAATCCTCAAAAATGATGAAAAACGGCGCGCTATAGTATGCCGTACGATATGGGTTATAGCCCATGGTCCAAAATGATGAGAAACGAGGCTAATTTGTTTTTCAAAATTTCAAAAACATGGGCTATAACCCATCGTTTTTGTCATTTCGTCATTTTTTTCAAATCCTCAAAAATGATGAAAAACGGCGCGCTATAGTATGCCGTACGATATGGGCTATAGCCCATGGTCCAAAATGATGAGAAACGAGGCTAACTTTTTTTTTCAAAATTTCAAAAACATGGGCTATAACCCATCGTTTTTGTCATTTCGTCATTTTTTTCAAATCCTCAAAAATGATGAAAAACGGCGCGCTATAGTATGCCGTACAATATGGGCTATAGCCCATGGTCCAAAATGATGAGAAACGAGGCTAACTTTTTTTTTCAAAATTTCAAAAAACATGGGCTATAACCCATCGTTTTCGTCATTTTGTCATTTTTTTCAAATCCTCAAAAATGATGAAAAACAACGCGCTATAGTATGCCGTACGATAAGGGCTATAGCCCATGGTCCAAAATGATGAGAAACGAGGCTAACTTTTTTTTTCAAAATTTCAAAAACATGGGCTATAACCCATCGTTTTTGTCATTTCGTCATTTTTTTCAAATCCTCAAAAATGATAAAAAACGGCGCGCTATAGTATGCCGTACGATATGGGCTATAGCCCATGGTCCAAAATGATGAGAAACGAGGCTAACTTTTTTTTTCAAAATTTCAAAAAACATGGGCTATAACCCATCGTTTTTGTCATTTTGTCATTTTTTTTAAATCCTCAAAAATGATGAAAAACGGCGCGCTATAGTATGCCGTACGATATGGGCTATAGCCCATGGTCCAAAATGATGAGAAACAAGGCTAACTTCTTTTTTCAAAATTTCAAAAAACATGGGCTATAACCCATCGTTTTTGTCATTTTTTTTAAATCCTCAAAAATGATGAAAAACGGCGCGCTATAGTATGCCGTACGATATGGACTATAGCCCATGGTCCAAAATTATGAGAAACGAGGCTAACTTTTTTTTTCAAAATTTCAAAAACATGGGCTATAACCCATCGTTTTTGTCATTTCGTCATTTTTTTCAAATCCTCAAAAATTATGAAAAACGACGCGCTATAGTATGCCGTACGATATGGGCTATAGCCCATGGTCCAAAATGATGAGAAACGAGGCTAACTTTTTTTTCCAAAATTTCAAAAAACATGGGCTATAACCCATCGTTTTTGTCATTTTGTCATTTTTTTCAAATCCTCAAAAATGATGAAAAACGGCGCGCTATAGTATGCCGTACGATATGGGCTATAGCCCATGGTCCAAAATGATGAGAAACGAGGCTAACTTTTTTTTTTCAAAATTTCAAAAACATGGGCTATAACCCATCGTTTTTGTCATTTTGTCATTTTTTTCAAATCCTCAAAAATGATGAAAAACGGCGCGCTATAGTATGCCGTACGATATGGGCTATAGCCCATGGTCCAAAATGATGAGAAACGAGGCTAACTTATTTTTTCAAAATTTCAAAAACATGGGCTATAACCCATCGTTTTTGTCATTTCGTCATTTTTTTCAAATCCTCAAAAATGATGAAAAACGGCGCGCTATATTATGCCGTACGATATGGGCTATAGCCCAGGGTCCAAAATGATGAGAAACGAGGCTAACTTTTTTTTTCAAAATTTCAAAAAACATGGGCTATAACCCATCGTTTTTGTCATTTTGTCATTTTTTTCAAATCCTCAAAAATGATGAAAAACGGCGCGCTATAGTATGCCGTACGATATGGGCTATAGCCCATGGTCCAAAATGATGAGAAACGAGGCTAACTTTTTTTTTCAAAATTTCAAAAAACATGGGCTATAACCCATCGTTTTTGTCATTTCGTCATTTTTTTCAAATCCTCAAAAATGATGAAAAACGGCGCGCTATAGTATGCCGTACGATATGGGCTATAGCCCATGGTCCAAAATGATGAGAAACGAGGATAACTTTTTTTTTCAAAATTTCAAAAACATGGGCTTATAACCCATCGTTTTTGTCATTTCGTCATTTTTTTCAAATCCTCAAAAATGATGAAAAACGGCGCGCTATAGTATGCCGTACGATATGGGCTATAGCCCATGGTCCAAAATGATGAGAAACGAGGCTAACTTTTTTTTTCAAAATTTCAAAAACATGGGCTATAACCCATCGTTTTTGTCATTTTGTCATTTTTTTCAAATCCTCAAAAATGATGAAAAACGGCGCGCTATAGTATGCCGTACGATATGGGCTATAGCCCATGGTCCAAAATGATGAGAAACGAGGCCAACTTTTTTTTTCAAAATTTCAAAAAACATGGGCTATAACCCATCGTTTTTGTCATTTTGTCATTTTTTTCAAATCCTCAAAAATGATGAAAAACGGCGCGCTATAGTATGCCGTATGATATGGGCTATAGCCCATGGTCCAAAATGATGAGAAACGAGGCTAACTTTTCTTTTCAAAATTTCAAAAACATGGGCTATAACCCATCGTTTTTGTCATTTCGTCATTTTTTTCAAATCCTCAAAAATGATGAAAAACGGCGCGCTATAGTATGCCGTACGATATGGCCTATAGCCCATGGTCCAAAATGATGAGAAACGAGGCTAACTTTTTTTTTCAAAATTTCAAAAACATGGGCTATAACCCATCGTTTTTGTCATTTTGTCATTTTTTTCAAATCCTGAAAAATGATGAAAAACGGCTCGCTATAGTATGCCGTACGATATGGGCTATAGCCCATGGTCCAAAATGATGAGAAACGAGGCTAACTTTTTTTTTCAAAATTTCAAAAACATGGGCTATAACCCATCGTTTTTGTCATTTCGTCATTTTGTTCAAATCCTCAAAAATGATGAAAAACGGCGCGCTATAGTATGCCGTACGATATGGGCTATAGCCCATGGTCCAAAATGATGAGAAACGAGGCTAACTTTTTTTTTCAAAATTTAAAAAAACATGGGCTATAACCCATCGTTTTTGTCATTTTGTCATTTTTTTCAAATCCTCAAAAATGATGAAAAACGGCGCGCTATAGTATGCCGTACGATATGGGCTATAGCCCATGGTCCAAAATGATGAGAAACGAGGCAAACTTTTTTTTTCAAAATTTCAAAAACATGGGCTATAACCCATCGTTTTTGTCATTTCGTCATTTTTTTCAAATCCTCAAAAATGATGAAAAACGGCGCGCTATAGTTTGCCGTACGATATGGGCTATAGCCCATGGTCCAAAATGATGAGAAACGAGGCTAACTTTTTTTTTTCAAAATTTCAAAAAACATGGGCTATAACCCATCGTTTTTGTCATTTTGTCATTTTTTTCAAATCCTCAAAAATGATGAAAAACGGCGCGCTATAGTATGCCGTACGATATGGGCTATAGCCCATGGTCCAAAATGATGAGAAACGAGGCTAACTTTTTTTTTCAAAATTTCAAAAAACATGGGCTATAACCCATCGTTTTTGTCATTTTGTCATTTTTTTCAAATCCTCAAAAATGATGAAAAACGGCGCGCTATAGTATGCCGTACGATATGGGCTATAGCCCATGGTCCAAAATGATGAGAAACGAGGCTAACTTATTTTTTCAAAATTTCAAAAACATGGGCTATAACCCATCGTTTTTGTCATTTCGTCATTTTTTTCAAATCCTCAAAAATGATGAAAAACGGCGCGCTATATTATGCCGTACGATATGGGCTATAGCCCAGGGTCCAAAATGATGAGAAACGAGGCTAACTTTTTTTTTCAAAATTTCAAAAAACATGGGCTATAACCCATCGTTTTTGTCATTTTGTCATTTTTTTCAAATCCTCAAAAATGATGAAAAACGGCGCGCTATAGTATGCCGTACGATATGGGCTATAGCCCATGGTCCAAAATGATGAGAAACGAGGCTAACTTTTTTTTTCAAAATTTCAAAAACATGGGCTATAACCCATCGTTTTTGTCATTTTGTCATTTTTTTCAAATCCTGAAAAATGATGAAAAACGGCTCGCTATAGTATGCCGTACGATATGGGCTATAGCCCATGGTCCAAAATGATGAGAAACGAGGCTAACTTTTTTTTTCAAAATTTCAAAAACATGGGCTATAACCCATCGTTTTTGTCATTTCGTCATTTTTTTCAAATCCTCAAAAATGATGAAAAACGGCGCGCTATAGTATGCCGTACAATATGGGCTATAGCCCATGGTCCAAAATGATGAGAAACGAGGCTAACTTTTTTTTTCAAAATTTCAAAAAACATGGGCTATAACCCATCGTTTTTGTCATTTTGTCATTTTTTTCAAATCCTCAAAAATGATGAAAAACAACGCGCTATAGTATGCCGTACGATAAGGGCTATAGCCCATGGTCCAAAATGATGAGAAACGAGGCTAACTTTTTTTTTCAAAATTTCAAAAACATGGGCTATAACCCATCGTTTTTGTCATTTCGTCATTTTTTTCAAATCCTCAAAAATGATAAAAAACGGCGCGCTATAGTATGCCGTACGATATGGGCTATAGCCCATGGTCCAAAATGATGAGAAACGAGGCTAACTTTTCTTTTCAAAATTTCAAAAAACATGGGCTATAACCCATCGTTTTTGTCATTTTGTCATTTTTTTCAAATCCTCAAAAATGATGAAAAACGGCGCGCTATAGTATGCCGTACGATATGGGCTATAGCCCATGGTCCAAAATGATGAGAAACGAGGCTAACTTTTTTTTCCAAAATTTCAAAAACATGGGCTATAACCCATCGTTTTTGTCATTTTGTCATTTTTTTCAAATCCTCAAAAATGATGAAAAACGGCGCGCTATAGTATGCCGTACGATATGGGCTATAGCCCATGGTCCAAAATGATGAGAAACGAGGCTAACTTTTTTTTCCAAAATTTCAAAAACATGGGCTATAACCCATCGTTTTTGTCATTTTGTCATTTTTTTCAAATCCTCAAAAATGATGAAAAACGGCGCGCTATAGTATGCCGTACGATATGGGCTATAGCCTATGGTCCAAAATGATGAGAAACGAGGCTAACTTTTTCTTTCAAAATTTCAAAAAACATGGGCTATAACCCATCGTTTTTGTCATTTTGTCATTTTTTTCAAATCCTCAAAAATGATGAAAAACGGCGCGCTATAGTATGCCGTACGATATGGGCTATAGCCCATGGTCCAAAATGATGAGAAACGAGGCTAACTTTTTTTTCCAAAATTTCAAAAAACATGGGCTATAACCCATCGTTTTTGTCATTTTGTCATTTTTTTCAAATCCTCAAAAATTATGAAAAACGGCGCGTTATAGTATGCCGTACGATATGGACTATAGCCCATGGTCCAAAATGATGAGAAACGAGGCTAACTTTTTTTTTCAAAATTTCAAAAACATGGGCTATAACCCATCGTTTTTGTCATTTCGTCATTTTTTTCAAATCCTCAAAAATTATGAAAAACGACGCGCTATAGTATGCCGTACGATATGGGCTATAGCCCATGGTCCAAAATGATGAGAAACGAGGCTAACTTTTTTTTTCAAAATTTCAAAAAACATGGGCTATAACCCATCGTTTTTGTCATTTTGTCATTTTTTTCAAATCCTCAAAAATGATGAAAAACGGCGCGCTATAGTATGCCGTACGATATGGGCTATAGCCCATGGTCCAAAATGATGAGAAACGAGGCTAACTTTTTTTTTTCAAAATTTCAAAAACATGGGCTATAACCCATCGTTTTTGTCATTTTGTCATTTTTTTCAAATCCTCAAAAATGATGAAAAACGGCGCGCTATAGTATGCCGTACGATATGGGTTATAGCCCATGGTCCAAAATGATGAGAAACGAGGCTAATTTGTTTTTCAAAATTTCAAAAACATGGGCTATAACCCATCGTTTTTGTCATTTCGTCATTTTTTTCAAATCCTCAAAAATGATGAAAAACGGCGCGCTATAGTATGCCGTACGATATGGGCTATAGCCCATGGTCCAAAATGATGAGAAACGAGGCTAACTTTTTTTTTCAAAATTTCAAAAACATGGGCTATAACCCATCGTTTTTGTCATTTCGTCATTTTTTTCAAATCCTCAAAAATGATGAAAAACGGCGCGCTATAGTATGCCGTACAATATGGGCTATAGCCCATGGTCCAAAATGATGAGAAACGAGGCTAACTTTTTTTTTCAAAATTTCAAAAAACATGGGCTATAACCCATCGTTTTCGTCATTTTGTCATTTTTTTCAAATCCTCAAAAATGATGAAAAACAACGCGCTATAGTATGCCGTACGATAAGGGCTATAGCCCATGGTCCAAAATGATGAGAAACGAGGCTAACTTTTTTTTTCAAAATTTCAAAAACATGGGCTATAACCCATCGTTTTTGTCATTTTGTCATTTTTTTCAAATCCTCAAAAATGATAAAAAACGGCGCGCTATAGTATGCCGTACGATATGGGCTATAGCCCATGGTCCAAAATGATGAGAAACGAGGCTAACTTTTTTTTTCAAAATTTCAAAAAACATGGGCTATAACCCATCGTTTTTGTCATTTTGTCATTTTTTTAAATCCTCAAAAATGATGAAAAACGGCGCGCTATAGTATGCCGTACGATATGGGCTATAGCCCATGGTCCAAAATGATGAGAAACAAGGCTAACTTCTTTTTTCAAAATTTCAAAAAACATGGGCTATAACCCATCGTTTTTGTCATTTTTTTTAAATCCTCAAAAATGATGAAAAACGGCGCGCTATAGTATGCCGTACGATATGGACTATAGCCCATGGTCCAAAATTATGAGAAACGAGGCTAACTTTTTTTTTCAAAATTTCAAAAACATGGGCTATAACCCATCGTTTTTGTCATTTCGTCATTTTTTTCAAATCCTCAAAAATTATGAAAAACGGCGCGCTATAGTATGCCGTACGATATGGGCTATAGCCCATGGTCCAAAATGATGAGAAACGAGGCTAACTTTTTTTTTCAAAATTTCAAAAAACATGGGCTATAACCCATCGTTTTTGTCATTTTGTCATTTTTTTCAAATCCTCAAAAATGATGAAAAACGGCGCGCTATAGTATGCCGTACGATATGGGCTATAGCCCATGGTCCAAAATGATGAGAAACGAGGCTAACTTTTTTTTTCAAAATTTAAAAAACATGGGCTATAACCCATCGTTTTTGTCATTTCCTCATTTTTTTCAAATCCTCAAAAATGATGAAAAACGGCGCGCTATACTATGCCGTACGATATGGGCTATAGCCCATGGTCCAAAATGATGAGAAACGAGGCTAACTTTTTTTTTCAAAATTTCAAAAACATGGGCTATAACCCATCGTTTTTGTCATTTCGTCATTTTTTTCAAATCCTCAAAAATTATGAAAAACGACGCGCTATAGTATGCCGTACGATATGGGCTATAGCCCATGGTCCAAAATGATGAGAAACGAGGCTAACTTTTTTTTCCAAAATTTCAAAAAACATGGGCTATAACCCATCGTTTTTGTCATTTTGTCATTTTTTTCAAATCCTCAAAAATGATGAAAAACGGCGCGCTATAGTATGCCGTACGATATGGGCTATAGCCCATGGTCCAAAATGATGAGAAACGAGGCTAACTTTTTTTTTTCAAAATTTCAAAAACATGGGCTATAACCCATCGTTTTTGTCATTTTGTCATTTTTTTCAAATCCTCAAAAATGATGAAAAACGGCGCGCTATAGTATGCCGTACGATATGGGCTATAGCCCATGGTCCAAAATGATGAGAAACGAGGCTAACTTATTTTTTCAAAATTTCAAAAACATGGGCTATAACCCATCGTTTTTGTCATTTCGTCATTTTTTTCAAATCCTCAAAAATGATGAAAAACGGCGCGCTATATTATGCCGTACGATATGGGCTATAGCCCAGGGTCCAAAATGATGAGAAACGAGGCTAACTTTTTTTTTCAAAATTTCAAAAAACATGGGCTATAACCCATCGTTTTTGTCATTTTGTCATTTTTTTCAAATCCTCAAAAATGATGAAAAACGGCGCGCTATAGTATGCCGTACGATATGGGCTATAGCCCATGGTCCAAAATGATGAGAAACGAGGCTAACTTTTTTTTTCAAAATTTCAAAAAACATGGGCTATAACCCATCGTTTTTGTCATTTCGTCATTTTTTTCAAATCCTCAAAAATGATGAAAAACGGCGCGCTATAGTATGCCGTACGATATGGGCTATAGCCCATGGTCCAAAATGATGAGAAACGAGGATAACTTTTTTTTTCAAAATTTCAAAAACATGGGCTTATAACCCATCGTTTTTGTCATTTCGTCATTTTTTTCAAATCCTCAAAAATGATGAAAAACGGCGCGCTATAGTATGCCGTACGATATGGGCTATAGCCCATGGTCCAAAATGATGAGAAACGAGGCTAACTTTTTTTTTCAAAATTTCAAAAACATGGGCTATAACCCATCGTTTTTGTCATTTTGTCATTTTTTTCAAATCCTCAAAAATGATGAAAAACGGCGCGCTATAGTATGCCGTACGATATGGGCTATAGCCCATGGTCCAAAATGATGAGAAACGAGGCCAACTTTTTTTTTCAAAATTTCAAAAAACATGGGCTATAACCCATCGTTTTTGTCATTTTGTCATTTTTTTCAAATCCTCAAAAATGATGAAAAACGGCGCGCTATAGTATGCCGTATGATATGGGCTATAGCCCATGGTCCAAAATGATGAGAAACGAGGCTAACTTTTCTTTTCAAAATTTCAAAAACATGGGCTATAACCCATCGTTTTTGTCATTTCGTCATTTTTTTCAAATCCTCAAAAATGATGAAAAACGGCGCGCTATAGTATGCCGTACGATATGGCCTATAGCCAATGGTCCAAAATGATGAGAAACGAGGCTAACTTTTTTTTTCAAAATTTCAAAAACATGGGCTATAACCCATCGTTTTTGTCATTTTGTCATTTTTTTCAAATCCTGAAAAATGATGAAAAACGGCTCGCTATAGTATGCCGTACGATATGGGCTATAGCCCATGGTCCAAAATGATGAGAAACGAGGCTAACTTTTTTTTTCAAAATTTCAAAAACATGGGCTATAACCCATCGTTTTTGTCATTTCGTCATTTTTTTCAAATCCTCAAAAATGATGAAAAACGGCGCGCTATAGTATGCCGTACGATATGGGCTATAGCCCATGGTCCAAAATGATGAGAAACGAGGCTAACTTTTTTTTTCAAAATTTAAAAAAACATGGGCTATAACCCATCGTTTTTGTCATTTTGTCATTTTTTTCAAATCCTCAAAAATGATGAAAAACGGCGCGCTATAGTATGCCGTACGATATGGGCTATAGCCCATGGTCCAAAATGATGAGAAACGAGGCAAACTTTTTTTTTCAAAATTTCAAAAACATGGGCTATAACCCATCGTTTTTGTCATTTCGTCATTTTTTTCAAATCCTCAAAAATGATGAAAAACGGCGCGCTATAGTTTGCCGTACGATATGGGCTATAGCCCATGGTCCAAAATGATGAGAAACGAGGCTAACTTTTTTTTTTCAAAATTTCAAAAAACATGGGCTATAACCCATCGTTTTTGTCATTTTGTCATTTTTTTCAAATCCTCAAAAATGATGAAAAACGGCGCGCTATAGTATGCCGTACGATATAGGCTATAGCCCATGGTCCAAAATGATGAGAAACGAGGCTAACTTTTTTTTTCAAAATTTCAAAAAACATGGGCTATAACCCATCGTTTTTGTCATTTTGTCATTTTTTTCAAATCCTCAAAAATGATGAAAAACGGCGCGCTATAGTATGCCGTACGATATGGGCTATAGCCCATGGTCCAAAATGATGAGAAACGAGGCTAACTTATTTTTTCAAAATTTCAAAAACATGGGCTATAACCCATCGTTTTTGTCATTTCGTCATTTTTTTCAAATCCTCAAAAATGATGAAAAACGGCGCGCTATATTATGCCGTACGATATGGGCTATAGCCCAGGGTCCAAAATGATGAGAAACGAGGCTAACTTTTTTTTTCAAAATTTCAAAAAACATGGGCTATAACCCATCGTTTTTGTCATTTTGTCATTTTTTTCAAATCCTCAAAAATGATGAAAAACGGCGCGCTATAGTATGCCGTACGATATGGGCTATAGCCCATGGTCCAAAATGATGAGAAACGAGGCTAACTTTTTTTTTCAAAATTTCAAAAACATGGGCTATAACCCATCGTTTTTGTCATTTTGTCATTTTTTTCAAATCCTGAAAAATGATGAAAAACGGCTCGCTATAGTATGCCGTACGATATGGGCTATAGCCCATGGTCCAAAATGATGAGAAACGAGGCTAACTTTTTTTTTCAAAATTTCAAAAAACATGGGCTATAACCCATCGTTTTTGTCATTTTGTCATTTTTTTCAAATCCTCAAAAATGATGAAAAACGGCGCGCTATAGTATGCCGTACGATATGGGCTATAGCCCATGGTCCAAAATGATGAGAAACGAGGCAAACTTTTTTTTTCAAAATTTCAAAAACATGGGCTATAACCCATCGTTTTTGTCATTTCGTCATTTTTTTCAAATCCTCAAAAATGATGAAAAACGGCGCGCTATAGTTTGCCGTACGATATGGGCTATAGCCCATGGTCCAAAATGATGAGAAACGAGGCTAACTTTTTTTTTTCAAAATTTCAAAAAACATGGGCTATAACCCATCGTTTTTGTCATTTTGTCATTTTTTTCAAATCCTCAAAAATGATGAAAAACGGCGCGCTATAGTATGCCGTACGATATGGGCTATAGCCCATGGTCCAAAATGATGAGAAACGAGGCTAACTTTTTTTTTCAAAATTTCAAAAAACATGGGCTATAACCCATCGTTTTTGTCATTTTGTCATTTTTTTCAAATCCTCAAAAATGATGAAAAACGGCGCGCTATAGTATGCCGTACGATATGGGCTATAGCCCATGGTCCAAAATGATGAGAAACGAGGCTAACTTTTTTTTTCAAATTTTCAAAAAAAAATGGGCTGTAACCCATCGTTTTTGTCATTTTGTCATTTTTTTCAAATCCTCAAAAATGATGAAAAATGGCGCGCTATAGTATGCCGTACGATATGGGCTATAGCCCATGGTCCAAAATGATGAGAAACGAGGCTAACTTTTTTTTTCAAAATTTCAAAAACATGGGCTATAACCCATCGTTTTTGTCATTTCGTCATTTTTTTCAAATCCTCAAAAATGATGAAAAACGGCGCGCTATAGTATGCCGTACGATATGGGCTATAGCCCATGGTCCAAAATGATGAGAAACGAGGCTAACTTTTTTTTTCAAAATTTCAAAAACATGGGCTATAACCCATCGTTTTTGTCATTTCGTCATTTTTTTCAAATCCTCAAAAATGATGAAAAACGGCGCGCTATAGTTTGCCGTACGATATGGGCTATAGCCCATGGTCCAAAATGATGAGAAACGAGGCTAACTTTTTTTTTCAAAATTTCAAAAAACATGGGCTATAACCCATCGTTTTTGTCATTTTGTCATTTTTTTCAAATCCTCAAAAATGATGAAAAACGGCGCGCTATAGTATGCCGTACGATATGGGCTATAGCCCATGGTCCAAAATGATGAGAAACGAGGCTAACTTTTTTTTTCAAAATTTCAAAAACATGGGCTATAACCCATCGTTTTTGTCATTTCGTCATTTTTTTCAAATCGTCAAAAATGATGAAAAACGGCGCGCTATAGTATGCCGTACGATATGGGCTATAGCCCATGGTCCAAAATGATGAGAAACGAGGCTAACTTTTTTTTTCAAAATTTCAAAAAACATGGGCTATAACCCATCGTTTTTGTCATTTTGTCATTTTTTTCAAATCCTCAAAAATGATGAAAAACGGCGCGCTATAGTATGCCGTACGATATGGGCTATAGCCCATGGTCCAAAATGATGAGAAACGAGGCTAACTTTTTTTTTCAAAATTTCAAAAAAAAATGGGCTATAACCCATCGTTTTTGTCATTTTGTCATTTTTTTCAAATCCTCAAAAATGATGAAAAACTGCGCGCTATAGTATGCCGTATGATATGGGCTATAGCCCATGGTCCAAAATGATGAGAAACGAGGCTAACTTTTTTTTTCAAAATTTCAAAAAACATGGGCTATAACCCATCGTTTTTGTCATTTTGTCATTTTTTTCAAATCCTCAAAAATGATGAAAAACGGCGCGCTATAGTATGCCGTACGATATGGGCTATAGCCCATGGTCCAAAATGATGAGAAACGAGGCTAACTTTTTTTTTCAAAATTTCAAAAAACATGGGCTATAACCCATCGTTTTTGTCATTTCGTCATTTTTTTTCAAATCCTCAAAAATGATGAAAAACGGCGCGCTATAGTATGCCGTACGATATGGGCTATAGCCCATGGTCCAAAATGATGAGAAACGAGGCTAACTTTCTTTTTCAAAATTTCAAAAAACATGGGCTATAACCCATCGTTTTTGTCATTTTGTCATTTTTTTCAAATCCTCAAAAATGATGAAAAACGGCGCGCTATAGTATGCCGTACGATATGGGCTATAGCCCATGGTCCAAAATGATGAGAAACGAGGCTAACTTTTTTTTTCAAAATTTCAAAAACATGGGCTATAACCCATCGTTTTTGTCATTTCGTCATTTTTTTCAAATCCTCAAAAATGATGAAAAACGGCGCGCTATAGTATGCCGTACGATATGGGCTATAGCCCATGGTCCAAAATGATGAGAAACGAGGCTAACTTTTTTTTTCAAAATTTCAAAAACATGGGCTATAACCCATCGTTTTTGTCATTTCGTCATTTTTTTCAAATCCTCAAAAATGATGAAAAACGGCGCGCTATAGTATGCCGTACGATATGGGCTATAGCCCATGGTCCAAAATGATGAGAAACGAGGCTAACTTTTTTTTTCAAAATTTCAAAAAACATGGGATATAACCCATCGTTTTTGTCATTTTGTCATTTTTTTCAAATCCTAAAAAATGATGAAAAACGGAGCGCTATAGTATGCCGTACGATATGGGCTATAGCCCATGGTCCAAAATGATGAGAAACGAGGCTAACTTTTTTTTTCAAAATTTCAAAAAACATGGGCTATAACCCATCGTTTTTGTCATTTCGTCATTTTTTTTCAAATCCTCAAAAATGATGAAAAACGGCGCGCTATAGTATGCCGTACGATATGGGCTATAGCCCATGGTCCAAAATGATGAGAAACGAGGCTAACTTTTTTTTTCAAAATTTCAAAAAACATGGGCTATAACCCATCGTTTTTGTCATTTCGTCATTTTTTTCAAATCCTCAAAAATGATGAAAAACGGCGCGCTATAGTATGCCGTACGATATGGGCTATAGCCCATGGTCCAAAATGATGAGAAACGAGGCTAACTTTTTTTTTCAAAATTTCAAAAACATGGGCTATAACCCATCGTTTTTGTCATTTCGTCATTTTTTTCAAATCCTCAAAAATGATGAAAAACGGCGCGCTATAGTATGCCGTACTATATGGGCTATAGCCCATGGTCCAAAATGATGAGAAACGAGGCTAACTTTTTTTTTCAAAATTTCAAAAAACATGGGATATAACCCATCGTTTTTGTCATTTTGTCATTTTTTTCAAATCCTAAAAAATGATGAAAAACGGAGCGCTATAGTATGCCGTACGATATGGGCTATAGCCCATGGTCCAAAATGATGAGAAACGAGGCTAACTTTTTTTTTCAAAATTTCAAAAACATGGGCTATAACCCATCGTTTTTGTCATTTCGTCATTTTTTTCAAATCCTCAAAAATGATGAAAAACGGTGCGCTATAGTATGCCGTACGATATGGGCTATAGCCCATGGTCCAAAATGATGAGAAACGAGGCTAACTTTTTTTTTCAAAATTTCAAAAAACATGGGATATAACCCATCGTTTTTGTCATTTTGTCATTTTTTTCAAATCCTCAAAAATGTTGAAAAACGGCGCGCTATAGTATGCCGTACGATATGGGCTATAGCCCATGGTCCAAAATAATGAGAAACGAGGCTAACTTTTTTTTTCAAAATTTCAAAAAACATGGGCTATAACCCATCGTTTTTGTCATTTCGTCATTTTTTTCAAATCCTCAAAAATGATGAAAAACGGCGCGCTATAGTATGCCGTACGATATGCGCTATAGCCCATGGTCCAAAATGATGAGAAAAGAGGATAACTTTTTTTTTCAAAATTTCAAAAAACATGGGCTATAACCCATCGTTTTTGTCATTTCGTCATTTTTTTCAAATCCTCAAAAATGATGAAAAACGGCGCGCTATAGTATGCCGTACGATATGGGCTATAGCCCATGGTCCAAAATGATGAGAAACGAGGCTAACTTTTTTTTTCAAAATTTCAAAAAACATGGGCTATAACCCATCGTTTTTGTCATTTCGTCATTTTTTTCAAATCCTCAAAAATGATGAAAAACGGCGCGCTATAGTATGCCGTACGATATGGGCTATAGCCCATGGTCCAAAATGATGAGAAACGAGGATAACTTTTTTTTTCAAAATTTCAAAAACATGGGCTATAACCCATCGTTTTTGTCATTTCGTCATTTTTTTCAAATCCTCAAAAATGATGAAAAACGGCGCGCTATAGTATGCCGTACGATATGGGCTATAGCCCATGGTCCAAAATGATGAGAAACGAGGCTAACTTTTTTTTTCAAAATTTCAAAAAACATGGGCTATAACCCATCGTTTTTGTCATTTTTTTCAAATCCTCAAAAATGATGAAAAACGGCGCGCTATAGTATGCCGTACGATATGGGCTATAGCCCATGGTCCAAAATGATGAGAAACGAGGCTAACTTTTTTTTTCAAAATTTCAAAAAACATGGGCTATAACCCATCGTTTTTGTCATTTTTTTCAAATCCTCAAAAATGATGAAAAACGGCGCGCTATAGTATGCCGTACGATATGGGCTATAGCCCATGGTCCAAAATAATGTGAAACGAGGCTAACTTTTTTTTTCAAAATTTAAAAAAACATGGGCTATAACCCATCGTTTTTGTCATTTCGTCATTTTTTTCAAATCCTCAAAAATGATGAAAAACGGCGCGCTATAGTATGCCGTACGATATGGGCTATAGCCCATGGTCCAAAATAATGAGAAACGAGGCTAACTTTTTTTTTCAAAATTTCAAAAAACATGGGCTATAACCCATCGTTTTTGTCATTTCGTCATTTTTTTCAAATCCTCAAAAATGATGAAAAACGGCGCGCTATAGTATGCCGTACGATATGCGCTATAGCCCATGGTCCAAAATGATGAGAAAAGAGGATAACTTTTTTTTTCAAAATTTCAAAAAACATGGGCTATAACCCATCGTTTTTGTCATTTCGTCATTTTTTTCAAATCCTCAAAAATGATGAAAAACGGCGCGCTATAGTATGCCGTACGATATGGGCTATAGCCCATGGTCCAAAATGATGAGAAACGAGGCTAACTTTTTTTTTCAAAATTTCAAAAAACATGGGCTATAACCCATCGTTTTTGTCATTTCGTCATTTTTTTCAAATCCTCAAAAATGATGAAAAACGGCGCGCTATAGTATGCCGTACGATATGGGCTATAGCCCATGGTCCAAAATGATGAGAAACGAGGATAACTTTTTTTTTCAAAATTTCAAAAACATGGGCTATAACCCATCGTTTTTGTCATTTCGTCATTTTTTTCAAATCCTCAAAAATGATGAAAAACGGCGCGCTATAGTATGCCGTACGATATGGGCTATAGCCCATGGTCCAAAATGATGAGAAACGAGGCTAACTTTTTTTTTCAAAATTTCAAAAAACATGGGCTATAACCCATCGTTTTTGTCATTTTTTTCAAATCCTCAAAAATGATGAAAAACGGCGCGCTATATATAGTATGCCGTACGATATGGGCTATAGCCCATGGTCCAAAATGATGAGAAACGAGGCTAACTTTTTTTTTCAAAATTTCAAAAAACATGGGCTATAACCCATCGTTTTTGTCATTTTTTTCAAATCCTCAAAAATGATGAAAAACGGCGCGCTATAGTATGCCGTACGATATGGGCTATAGCCCATGGTCCAAAATGATGAGAAACGAGGCTAACTTTTTTTTTCAAAATTTCAAAAAACATGGGCTATAACCCATCGTTTTTGTCATTTTGTCATTTTTTTCAAATCCTCAAAAATGATGAAAAACGGCGCGCTATAGTATGCCGTACGATATGGGCTATAGCCCATGGTCCAAAATAATGTGAAACGAGGCTAACTTTTTTTTTCAAAATTTAAAAAAACATGGGCTATAACCCATCGTTTTTGTCATTTCGTCATTTTTTTCAAATCCTCAAAAATGATGAAAAACGGCGCGCTATAGTATGCCGTACGATATGGGCTATAGCCCATGGTCCAAAATGATGAGAAACGAGGCTAACTTTTTTTTTCAAAATTTCAAAAAACATGGGCTATAACCCATCGTTTTTGTCATTTCGTCATTTTTTTCAAATCCTCAAAAATGATGAAAAACGGCGCGCTATAGTATGCCGTAGGATATGGGCTATAGCCCATGGTCCAAAATGATGAGAAACGAGGATAACCTTTTTTTTCAAAATTTCAAAAACATGGGCTATAACCCATCGTTTTTGTCATTTCGTCATTTTTTTCAAATCCTCAAAAATGATGAAAAACGGCGCGCTATAGTATGCCGTACGATATGGGCTATAGCCCATGGTCCAAAATGATGAGAAACGAGGCTAACTTTTTTTTTCAAAATTTCAAAAAACATGGGCTATAACCCATAGTTTTTGTCATTTTTTTCAAATCCTCAAAAATGATGAAAAACGGCGCGCTATAGTATGCCGTAGGATATGGGCTATAGCCCATGATCCAAAATGATGAGAAACGAGGATAACCTTTTTTTTCAAAATTTCAAAAACATGGGCTATAACCCATCGTTTTTGTCATTTCGTCATTTTTTTCAAATCCTCAAAAATGATGAAAAACGGCGCGCTATAGTATGCCGTACGATATGGGCTATAGCCCATGGTCCAAAATGATGAGAAACGAGGCTAACTTTTTTTTTCAAAATTTCAAAAAACATGGGCTATAACCCATAGTTTTTGTCATTTTTTTCAAATCCTCAAAAATGATGAAAAACGGCGCGCTATAGTATGCCGTACGATATGGGCTATAGCCCATGGTCCAAAATGATGAGAAACGAGGCTAACTTTTTTTTTCAAAATTTCAAAAAACATGGGCTATAACCCATCGTTTTTGTCATTTTTTTCAAATCCTCAAAAATGATGAAAAACGGCGCGCTATAGTATGCCGTACGATATGGGCTATAGCCCATGGTCCAAAATGATGAGAAACGAGGCTAACTTTTTTTTTCAAAATTTCAAAAAACATGGGCTATAACCCATCGTTTTTGTCATTTTGTCATTTTTTTCAAATCCTCAAAAATGATGAAAAACGGCGCGCTATAGTATGCCGTACGATATGGGCTATAGCCCATGGTCCAAAATGATGAGAAACGAGGCTAACTTTTTTTTCTCCAAAATTTCAAAAACATGGGCTATAACCCATCGTTTTTGTCATTTTGTCATTTTTTTCAAATCCTCAAAAATGATGAAAAACGGCGCGCTATAGTATGCCGTACGATATGGGCTATAGCCCATGGTCCAAAATGATGAGAAACGAGGCTAACTTTTTTTTTCAAAATTTCAAAAAACATGGGCTATAACCCATCGTTTTTGTCATTTCGTCATTTTTTTCAAATCCTCAAAAATGATGAAAAACGGCGCGCTATAGTATGCCGTAGGATATGGGCTATAGCCCATGGTCCAAAATGATGAGAAACGAGGATAACCTTTTTTTTCAAAATTTCAAAAACATGGGCTATAACCCATCGTTTTTGTCATTTCGTCATTTTTTTCAAATCCTCAAAAATGATGAAAAACGGCGCGCTATAGTATGCCGTACGATATGGGCTATAGCCCATGGTCCAAAATGATGAGAAACGAGGCTAACTTTTTTTTTCAAAATTTCAAAAAACATGGGCTATAACCCATAGTTTTTGTAATTTTTTTCAAATCCTCAAAAATGATGAAAAACGGCGCGCTATAGTATGCCGTACGATATGGGCTATAGCCCATGGTCCAAAATGATGAGAAACGAGGCTAACTTTTTTTTTCAAAATTTCAAAAAACATGGGCTATAACCCATCGTTTTTGTCATTTTTTTCAAATCCTCAAAAATGATGAAAAACGGCGCGCTATAGTATGCCGTACGATATGGGCTATAGCCCATGGTCCAAAATGATGAGAAACGAGGCTAACTTTTTTTTTCAAAATTTCAAAAAACATGGGCTATAACCCATCGTTTTTGTCATTTTGTCATTTTTTTCAAATCCTCAAAAATGATGAAAAACGGCGCGCTATAGTATGCCGTACGATATGGGCTATAGCCCATGGTCCAAAATGATGAGAAACGAGGCTAACTTTTTTTTCTCCAAAATTTCAAAAACATGGGCTATAACCCATCGTTTTTGTCATTTTGTCATTTTTTTCAAATCCTCAAAAATGATGAAAAACGGCGCGCTATAGTATGCCGTACGATATGGGCTATAGCCCATGGTCCAAAATGATGAGAAACGAGGCTAACTTATTTTTTTTCAAAATTTCAAAAAACATGGGCTATAACCCATCGTTTTTGTCATTTTGTCATTTTTTTCAAATCCTCAAAAATGATGAAAAACGGCGCGCTATAGTATGCCGTACGATATGGGCTATAGCCCATGGTCCAAAATGATGAGAAACGAGGCTAACTTTTTTTTTCAAAATTTCAAAAACATGGGCTATAACCCATCGTTTTTGTCATTTCGTCATTTTTTTCAAATCCTCAAAAATGATGAAAAACGGCGCGCTATAGTATGCCGTACGATATGGGCTATAGCCCATGGTCCAAAATGATGAGAAACGAGGCTAACTTTTTTTTTCAAAATTTCAAAAAACATGGGCTATAACCCATCGTTTTTGTCATTTTGTCATTTTTTTCAAATCCTCAAAAATGATGAAAAACGGCGCGCTATAGTATGCCGTACGATATGGGCTATAGCCCATGGTCCAAAATGATGAGAAACGAGGCTAACTTTTTTTTTCAAAATTTCAAAAAACATGGGCTATAACCCATCGTTTTTGTCATTTCGTCATTTTTTTCAAATCCTCAAAAATGATGAAAAACGGCGCGCTATAGTATGCCGTACGATATGCGCTATAGCCCATGGTCCAAAATGATGAGAAACGAGGATAACTTTTTTTTTCAAAATTTCAAAAAACATGGGCTATAACCCATCGTTTTTGTCATTTTGTCATTTTTTTCAAATCCTCAAAAATGATGAAAAACGGCGCGCTATAGTATGCCGTACGATATGGGCTATAGCCCATGGTCCAAAATAATGTGAAACGAGGCTAACTTTTTTTTTCAAAATTTCAAAAAACATGGGCTATAACCCATCGTTTTTGTCATTTCGTCATTTTTTTCAAATCCTCAAAAATTATGAAAAACGGCGCGCTATAGTATGCCGTACGATATGCGCTATAGCCCATGGTCCAAAATGATGAGAAACGAGGATAACTTTTTTTTTCAAAATTTCAAAAAACATGGGCTATAACCCATCGTTTTTGTCATTTCGTCATTTTTTTCAAATCCTCAAAAATGATGAAAAACGGCGCGCTATAGTATGCCGTACGATATGGGCTATAGCCCATGGTCCAAAATGATGAGAAACGAGGCTAACTTTTTTTTTCAAAATTTCAAAAAACATGGGCTATAACCCATCGTTTTTGTCATTTCGTCATTTTTTTCAAATCCTCAAAAATGATGAAAAACGGCGCGCTATAGTAATCCGTACGATATGGGCTATAGCCCATGGTCCAAAATGATGAGAAACGAGGCTAACTTTTTTTTTTCAAAATTTCAAAAACATGGGCTATAACCCATCGTTTTTGTCATTTCGTCATTTTTTTCAAATCGTCAAAAATGATGAAAAACGGCGCGCTATAGTATGCCGTACGATATGGGCTATAGCCCATGGTCCAAAATGATGAGAAACGACGCTAACTTTTTTTTTCAAAATTTCAAAAAACATGGGCTATAACCCATCGTTTTTGTCATTTTTTTCAAATCCTCAAAAATGATGAAAAACGGCGCGCTATAGTATGCCGTTCGATATGGGCTATAGCCCATGGTCCAAAATGATGAGAAACGAGGCTAACTTTTTTTTTCAAAATTTCAAAAAACATGGGCTATAACCCATCGTTTGTCATTTTTTTCAAATCCTCAAAAATGATGAAAAACGGCGCGCTATAGTATGCCGTACGATATGGGCTATAGCCCATGGTCCAAAATGATGAGAAACGAGGCTAACTTTTTTTTTCAAAATTTCAAAAAACATGGGCTATAACCCATCGTTTTTGTCATTTCGTCATTTTTTTCAAATCCTCAAAAATGATGAAAAACGGCGCGCTATAGTATGCCGTACGATATGCGCTATAGCCCATGGTCCAAAATGATGAGAAACGAGGATAACTTTTTTTTTCAAAATTTCAAAAAACATGGGCTATAACCCATCGTTTTTGTCATTTTGTCATTTTTTTCAAATCCTCAAAAATGATGAAAAACGGCGCGCTATAGTATGCCGTACGATATGGGCTATAGCCCATGGTCCAAAATAATGTGAAACGAGGCTAACTTTTTTTTTCAAAATTTCAAAAAACATGGGCTATAACCCATCGTTTTTGTCATTTCGTCATTTTTTTCAAATCCTCAAAAATGATGAAAAACGGCGCGCTATAGTATGCCGTACGATATGCGCTATAGCCCATGGTCCAAAATGATGAGAAACGAGGATAACTTTTTTTTTCAAAATTTCAAAAAACATGGGCTATAACCCATCGTTTTTGTCATTTCGTCATTTTTTTCAAATCCTCAAAAATGATGAAAAACGGCGCGCTATAGTATGCCGTACGATATGGGCTATAGCCCATGGTCCAAAATGATGAGAAACGAGGCTAACTTTTTTTTTCAAAATTTCAAAAACATGGGCTATAACCCATCGTTTTTGTCATTTCGTCATTTTTTTCAAATCGTCAAAAATGATGAAAAACGGCGCGCTATAGTATGCCGTACGATATGGGCTATAGCCCATGGTCCAAAATGATGAGAAACGAGGCTAACTTTTTTTTTCAAAATTTCAAAAAACATGGGCTATAACCCATCGTTTTTGTCATTTTTTTCAAATCCTCAAAAATGATGAAAAACGGCGCGCTATAGTATGCCGTACGATATGGGCTATAGCCCATGGTCCAAAATGATGAGAAACGAGGCTAACTTTTTTTTTCAAAATTTCAAAAAACATGGGCTATAACCCATCGTTTGTCATTTTTTTCAAATCCTCAAAAATGATGAAAAACGGCGCGCTATAGTATGCCGTACGATATGGGCTATAGCCCATGGTCCAAAATGATGAGAAACGAGGCTAACTTTTTTTTTCAAAATTTCAAAAAACATGGGCTATAACCCATCGTTTTTGTCATTTTGTCATTTTTTTCAAATCCTCAAAAATGATGAAAAACGGCGCGCTATAGTATGCCGTACGATATGGGCTATAGCCCATGGTCCAAAATGATGAGAAACGAGGCTAACTTTTTTTTTCCAAAATTTCAAAAACATGGGCTATAACCCATCGTTTTTGTCATTGTCATTTTTTTCAAATCCTCAAAAATGATGAAAAACGGCGCGCTATAGTATGCCGTACGATATGCGCTATAGCCCATGGTCCAAAATGATGAGAAACGAGGATAACTTTTTTTTTCAAAATTTCAAAAAACATGGGCTATAACCCATCGTTTTTGTCATTTCGTCATTTTTTTCAAATCCTCAAAAATGATGAAAAACGGCGCGCTATAGTATGCCGTACGATATGGGCTATAGCCCATGGTCCAAAATGATGAGAAACGAGGCTAACTTTTTTTTTCAAAATTTCAAAAACATGGGCTATAACCCATCGTTTTTGTCATTTCGTCATTTTTTTTAAATCGTCAAAAATGATGAAAAACGGCGCGCTATAGTATGCCGTACGATATGGGCTATAGCCCATGGTCCAAAATGATGAGAAACGAGGCTAACTTTTTTTTTCAAAATTTCAAAAAACATGGGCTATAACCCATCGTTTTTGTCATTTTTTTCAAATCCTCAAAAATGATGAAAAACGGCGCGCTATAGTATGCCGTACGATATGGGCTATAGCCCATGGTCCAAAATGATGAGAAACGAGGCTAACTTTTTTTTTCAAAATTTCAAAAAACATGGGCTATAACCCATCGTTTGTCATTTTTTTCAAATCCTCAAAAATGATGAAAAACGGCGCGCTATAGTATGCCGTACGATATGGGCTATAGCCCATGGTCCAAAATGATGAGAAACGAGGCTAACTTTTTTTTTCAAAATTTCAAAAAACATGGGCTATAACCCATCGTTTTTGTCATTTTGTCATTTTTTTCAAATCCTCAAAAATGATGAAAAACGGCGCGCTATAGTATGCCGTACGATATGGGCTATAGCCCATGGTCCAAAATGATGAGAAACGAGGCTAACTTTTTTTTTCCAAAATTTCAAAAACATGGGCTATAACCCATCGTTTTTGTCATTGTCATTTTTTTCAAATCCTCAAAAATGATGAAAAACGGCGCGCTATAGTATGCCGTACGATATGGGCTATAGCCCATGGTCCAAAATGATGAGAAACGAGGCTAACTTTTTTTTTCAAAATTTCAAAAACATGGGCTATAACCCATCGTTTTTGTCATTTCGTCATTTTTTTCAAATCCTCAAAAATGATTAAAAACGGCGCGCTATAGTATGCCGTACAATATGGGCTATAGCCCATGGTCCAAAATGATGAGAAACGAGGCTAACTTTTTTTTTCAAAATTTCAAAAACATAGGCTATAACTAGGGATGGGTATCGTTAGGATTTTTTCGAGTCCGGTACCGATTCCGGTTCTGCTTATCGATTCCGGTTCTTAACGGTTCCCTATTTCGGTTCCAAAATGATATAAAAGAGGTCAAATGTTTAACAAAAAAGCTCAATGTCAGGTAATGTGTCCGATCAGGTTTGACAACATTAATGTTACTTTTTTTATTTACCTTTTTTCCACATGACGTATGAAAAGACAAGTGCAATGTGCATTATTTTATGGCTTGCCCATTTTCTCTCTTTTGAATAATTCTGTGCAATTAGCACATTCAACACAAACAACTGTTTCCATAAAACAAACTAACATAGGCTACTTCTCTATAAGCAGAATCATGAATAGGCCTATTTAATTTATACAAAAGGAGAAGAGAGAGAGCAATGTGTTTGTGGCTCAAACTTTGTCTAATATTGTTTTAGAGCAGTGGTTCTCAAACATTTTCATGCCAAGAGCAAAGGACCCCCAATATTTTTTCAATCTACAAAAAGAATCCCAAAATCGCTTATAAATTAAATTAAATTACTTACTAATCGCTTATTTGGCAACACTGGCCAGAAACGACCAGTGTTGCTTCTTTTTGTCTTATTTTGTATAGACCTAGGTGGCTTGTTTCTGTCATAGAGTTATACTGGCAACACTAGCTAGCTGGATATGTGCTGCTGCGCCTGCTCTGCTCGTCTCTGTACTGTGTACTGTCAGTCCCAGCTCCGTGACTGCAGGGAGATGGAACTGTCGTCTGGATAGAACTTTCTGTTACAGTTAAATCAATATAAAAGTACCACACAACTGAAAAGTATCGCGACTGTGACCGCAAGTTAGAAACGTGTGTGGCTATAATGACGCACAGCTGTTTGCAGCGTCTTCTGCATGCATCTAAGCATTAACATTTCAATGGCCGAGGGTCGTTAGAGTCTATTGTTCCGTGTTGTTGTTATTGCACGTCTAATGGTTAGACGTGTGACAACGCAACAATAGGAAGCGATTACCACGGTCCATTCTGTTGCTGGCTCTCCGAGTAGCATGATCTGATTATAATCAGCTGTTTTATGTGCGTGCGTGCGTGCAGGGTGTCATCCAGGAACCGATAGAGAGAACCGAAATTGAATTATTGTAATGGTACCCGGTACTCGAGCATGTTCGGTTCGGTACCGGATTGGTCCCGAGGTTCGGGACCCACCCCTAGCTATAACCCATCGTTTTTGTCATTTCGTCATTTTTTTCAAATCCTCAAAAATGATGAAAAACGGCGCGCTATAGTATGCCGTACGATATGGGCTATAGTCCATGGTCCAAAATGATGAGAAACGAGGCTAACTTTTTTTTTCAAAATTTCAAAAAACATGGGCTATAACCCATCGTTTTTGTCATTTTGTCATTTTTTTCAAATCCTCAAAAATGATGAAAAACGGCGCGCTATAGTATGCCGTACGATATGGGCTATAGCCCATGGTCCAAAATGATGAGAAACGAGGCTAACTTTTTTTTTTCAAAATTTCAAAAAACATGGGCTATAACCCATCGTTTTTTCATTTTTTTCAAATCCTCAAGAATGATGAAAAACGGCGTGCTATAGTATGCCGTACGATATGGGCTATAGCCCATGGTCCAAAATGCTGAAAAAGGAGGATTAAAAAAAAATCTCTAAACCATGTAAATACAACACATTGAGCAGGGCACTGCAGGGAGTTGAACCCCGTTCCGGTAAACCAGAAGTACGACACCAGTGCCTTAGTTTTTGTGTTGTCCTTTACGGGAGGATAGTATTATAACACAAAAACAGTATGAGTTTTTCTAGTATGCCGTACAACTTGGCAACTTGGCAAAACAAAGGACCCCTGATCAAGAAAGCTGAGTGGAGACATTCTGGTATCATGTCTGCTCAACAGAGATTGATTACAACGCAACTTAGCACTCTGTCCTGCTCTTCCAGATAAACAAACAATTAACTCACCGTAACGTTTTTTTTGTTTGTTTTGCCTTCGGATTAGCTTCAGACAAGTGTCTCATAGAGGGATAGTCTAACATAAGGCACATCATGTAAGCACTTACAGGAGTTTATTTGCTTATCTGTGCATTGAAATGCATTAATTTCGTTCCCACTGTATGGTACTGTAGATTAATGAATGCAAACCTTGGGACGTACTGGAAATGCAAACACGTTCAGAAGATTCATCCAAGCCTGCAAACACAGTGCTTAGTACAGTGTACTAAGCACTTAAGTACAGTAAACATGCACACATGCACACGCACACACACACACACACACACACACACACACACACACACACACACACACACACACACACACACACACACACACACACACACACACACACACACACACACACACACACACACACACACACACACACACACAAATCTGGATGGAGTTTCTCTCTCTCTCTCGAATCACGATCATGACAGCCTTTGCTGTCACTTCCCATCTCTCTCCCCATTTCCTGTGAGTCTTCTATCCTATCAATAAAGACATAAAAACCGAGAGAGAGAGAGATGGACCAGTCCTCTTACAGTCGCAGTATTCATATCAGTATTCTATTCAATAATATATGATTTTACAGCCAGTGGAGGGCAGCATTATGCTCTGCAGAGTGCAGCTTGTGCAAAGTGAAGAACAAAGAGAGTAAAACAACACAAATAAAGGGGGGTCACGGTGGCACAGTCGGTATAGTGCTGTCGCCTCACAGCTAGAAGGTCCTGGGTCGATTCCCGCTGGGGACGCACACACACACACACACACACACACACACACACACACCCCTTTGTGGGCGCTGGGGGCATGTTCCCTCCTCTGCATCATCAGTGCCCATACCCGAGGCGGGGTTGGCGAAAGGGCCTTTCTGTGTGGAGTTTGCATGTTCTCCCCGTGTCCCCTAGGCCCTCACAAAAAACATGCAGTAATCCTGGTCTCTAAACTACCTCCCCCTGGCCAGCCATGGAGGGGAAAGAAACTGGTTTACCATTTTACCATTTTACTGTTTACCATTTTACCGTTTACCGTTTACCATTTACCATTTTACCATTTACCATTTTACCGTTTACCATTTACCATTTTACCATTGTTTACCATTTTACCGTTTTACCGTTTACCGTTTTACCGTTTACCATTTTACCGTTTACCATTTTACCGTTTATCATTTACCATTTACCTTTTACCATTTACCATTTTACCGTTTACCATTTACCTTGTACCATTCTACCATTTTACCATTTACCATTTACCATTCTACCATTTTACCATTTACCATTTACCATTTACCATTTTACCGTTTACAGTTTACCGTTTTACCGTTTACCATTTTACCGTTTACCATTTTACCGTTTACCGTTTTACCATTGTTTACCATTTTACCGTTTACCATTTTACCGTTTACCATTTTACCGTTTACCATTTTACCGTTTACCATTTTACCGTTTAAAATTGTTTACCATTTTACCATTTTACCATTTTACCGTTTACCATTTTAACGTTTACCGTTTACCGTTTACCATTTACCATTTTACCGTTTACCATTTACCATTTTACCATTGTTTACCATTTTACCGTTTAGCGTTTTACCATTTTACCGTTTACCATTTTACCGTTTACCGTTTACCATTGTTTACCATTTTACCGTTTACCGTTTACCATTGTTTACCATTTTTTAGCCAAAGCCGAGCATCTGTTACACCCAACCAAGTTGCATCCCACCTACTGTCTATTGCAAAAGCAACGCAAGACAAACACACCAGAAGAGCAGTTACAACTGAGCTAAAACATCAGAGAACACTTGAAGAGGAAAGAAACCCTGAACCTTTCGTGATTGCTGAACTGGAGAAAGTCCTGCAGGGCCTGAAATGTGGAAAGGCAGCAGGATATGACAACATCTCTCCAGAGTTCATGATACCTCTTGGCCCCCGAGCCCTAACCTGGCTGACACAATTCTACTCCAGGATCGTACAGACAAACTTGATCCCAAAGAAATGGCGGACAGCTAAAGTAATTGCCATACCAAAACCTGGCAAGGACCACAAATTACCAGCAAGCTACTGCCCAATGTCCTTACTCAGCGTCCCCTTCAAAATCCTGGAACGCCTAATACTACAACGTATTTCTCCAAGAGTAGAGGACATTCTCTGTGTGGATCAGGCAGGTTTCCGCAAGGACCGCAGCACAGGAGAACAAGTACTGGCCCTAACCACCTTCATCGAAAATGGTTTCGAGAACAGACTAAAGACAGGTACTGTGTTTCTTGACCTCACAGCAGCCTATGATACTGTCTGGCACAAAGGCCTCATACTAAAGCTCACAAAGGTGCTCCCTGCTTTGGCAACAGCAATTATACAAACTCTGCTGACCAACCGGAGGTTCAGAGTCCACCTCGGACAGAACATAAGTTCATGGAGAACACAGCGAAATGGACTCCCGCAAGGCTCAGTTCTAGCCCCAACCCTGTTCAACATCTACACAAATGATCTACCAACCACCAAATCCCGCAAATTCATCTACGCTGACGACATCTGTCTGGCATTTCAAGCACCAGACTTCGACCCACTGGAACAAGTGCTCACCGAAGACCTCTCCAAACTGGACCAGTTCTGCAAAACATGGCGCCTAATTCCGAGCCCAGCGAAAACTGTTTCCAGTGTATTCCATCTCCACAACGCTAAAGCAGCCAGATCTACCTGAGCGGACTCAAACTGAAGCATGCACCCTATCCAACCTACCTTGGTGTGACCCTCGACAGAACTCTGTCCTTCAAGGAACAACTAAAAGGGACAGCAGCTAAGGTGAAGTCCAGAAACAATCTGCTCTGCAAACTTGCTGGTGCAAAATGGGGGGCGGCAGCCTCCACACTGCGCACCTCAGCACTGGCCCTGTCATACTCTGCAGCAGAATATTGTGCCCCTGTCTGGTCTAGGTCATCACACACACACACCAGGTGGACACCCAGCTCAATACCACCATGAGAACCATAACCGGGACTATCCGCTCCACACCACTCCCCTGGCTCCCAGTATTATCAAACATAGCACCCCCACACATCCGGCGAGCAGCAGTCTCTCAAAGGATGGTTCAAAAGGTCAAAGACTCTCCCAATCTACCAATCCATGCAGACATATTCAACCCACCCACTGCTCGACTCCCATCGAGATGACCAATTTGGAGGAACCCCCCATCAGCTGACTTCACAATCAAATCAGCTTGGAAAAGGGAATGGGAGTCCAATAAGGTCCCAAACAAACACCTGGTGTCAGACCCCAACCAACAGGTCCCTGGCACCACCCTCCCAAGGAGACAGTGGTCTACGCTCAATAGATTTAGGACTGGACATGGCCCCTGCTTGGCCAGCCTCCACAAATGGGGCAGTAGCCCAAGCCCACTGTGTGCGTGTGGTGAGGAGCAAACTATGGAGCACATCATAGAAGTTTGTCCTCTCCAAAGACTGGAAGGAGGATTAATCACCCTCCATACAGCAGACCAGGAGGCAACCGCTTGGCTTAAGGACTTTGCATTCGCTAAATAAATACCATTTTACCGTTTACCATTTTACCGTTTACCGTTTACCATTGTTTACCATTTTACCGTTTACCATTTTACCGTTTACAATTGTTTACCATTTTACCGTTTACCGTTTACCATTTTACCGTTTACAATTGTTGACCATTTTACCGTTTACCATTTTACCGTTTACCGTTTACCATTGTTTACCATTTCACCGTTTACCATTGTTTACCATTTTACCGTTTACCATTTTACCGTTTACCATTGTTTACCATTTTACCGTTTACCATTGTTTACCATTTTACCGTTTACCATTATACCGTTTACCATTGTTTACCATTTTACCGTTTACCGTTTACCATTTTACCGTTTACCATTTTACCGTTTACCATTGTTTACCATTTTACCGTTTACCGTTTACCGTTTACCATTTTACCGTTTACAATTTTACCGTTTACCATTGTTTACCATTTTACCGTTTACCATTTTACCGTTTACCATTGTTTACCATTTGACCGTTTACCGTTTACCATTGTTTACCATTTTACCGTTTACCATTTTACCGTATACCATTGTTTACCATTTTACCGTTTACCGTTTACCATTGTTTACCATTTTACCATTTACCATTTTACCGTTTACCATTGTTTACCATTGTTTACCATTTACCATTGTTTACCATTTTACCGTTTACAATTGTTTACCATTTTACCGTTTACCATTTTACCGTTTACCATTGTTTACCATTTTACCGTTTACCATTTTACCCTTTACCATTTTACCGTTTACCATTGTTTACCATTTTACCGTTTACCATTTTACCGTTTACCATTGTTTACCATTTTACCGTTTACCGTTTACCATTGTTTACCATTTTACCGTTTACCATTTTACCGTTTACCATTTACCATTTACCATTGTTTACCATTGTTTACCATTTTACCGTTTACCATTTTACCATTGTTTACCATTTTAGCATTTTACCGTTTACCGTTTACCATTTTACAATTTTACCCTTTTACTTTTTACCTTTTACCATTTACCTTTTACCATTTACAATTTACCATTTACCATTTTACCGTTTACCGTTTTACCGTTTCCGCACACCTGGTAGGCAATTTGGAGCAGGTGCGATGATGACAGAGAGTATGATCATGTGAAAGGAGGGACATCCGCACACTGCCACTTGCTGGTTCAGAGCATTTTATTGAGCAACGTTTCGGTCTTGCGACTTTACAATTTACCATTTACCATTTTACCGTTTACCGTTTTACCGTTTACTGTTTTACCATTTACCATTTTACCGTTTACCATTTTACCGTTTATCATTTACCATTTACCTTTTACCATTTACCATTTTACCGTTTACCATTTACCTTGTACCATTCTACCATTTTACCATTTACCATTTACCATTCTACCATTTTACCATTTACCATTTACCATTTTACCGTTTACAGTTTACCGTTTTACCGTTTACCATTTTACCGTTTACCATTTTACCGTTTACCATTTTACCGTTTACCATTTTACCGTTTAAAATTGTTTACCATTTTACCATTTTACCATTTTACCGTTTACCATTTTAACGTTTACCGTTTACCGTTTACCATTTACCATTTTACCGTTTACCATTTACCATTTTACCATTGTTTACCATTTTACCGTTTAGCGTTTTACCATTTTACCGTTTACCATTTTACCGTTTACCATTGTTTACCATTTTACCGTTTACCATTTACCATTGTTTACCATTTTTTAGCCAAAGCCGAGCATCTGTTACACCCAACCAAGTTGCATCCCACCTACTGTCTATTGCAAAAGCAACGCAAGACAAACACACCAGAAGAGCAGTTACAACTGAGCTAAAACATCAGAGAACACTTGAAGAGGAAAGAAACCCTGAACCTTTCGTGATTGCTGAACTGGAGAAAGTCCTGCAGGGCCTGAAATGTGGAAAGGCAGCAGGATATGACAACATCTCTCCAGAGTTCATGATACCTCTTGGCCCCCGAGCCCTAACCTGGCTGACACAATTCTACTCCAGGATCGTACAGACAAACTTGATCCCAAAGAAATGGCGGACAGCTAAAGTAATTGCCATACCAAAACCTGGCAAGGACCACAAATTACCAGCAAGCTACCGCCCAATGTCCTTACTCAGCGTCCCCTTCAAAATCCTGGAACGCCTAATACTACAACGTATTTCTCCAAGAGTAGAGGACATTCTCTGTGTGGATCAGGCAGGTTTCCGCAAGGACCGCAGCACAGGAGAACAAGTACTGGCCCTAACCACCTTCATCGAAAATGGTTTCGAGAACAGACTAAAGACAGGTACTGTGTTTCTTGACCTCACAGCAGCCTATGATACTGTCTGGCACAAAGGCCTCATACTAAAGCTCACAAAGGTGCTCCCTGCTTTGGCAACAGCAATTATACAAACTCTGCTGACCAACCGGAGGTTCAGAGTCCACCTCGGACAGAACATAAGTTCATGGAGAACACAGCGAAATGGACTCCCGCAAGGCTCAGTTCTAGCCCCAACCCTGTTCAACATCTACACAAATGATCTACCAACCACCAAATCCCGCAAATTCATCTACGCTGACGACATCTGTCTGGCATTTCAAGCACCAGACTTCGACCCACTGGAACAAGTGCTCACCGAAGACCTCTCCAAACTGGACCAGTTCTGCAAAACATGGCGCCTAATTCCGAGCCCAGCAAAAACTGTTTCCAGTGTATTCCATCTCCACAACGCTAAAGCAGCCAGATCTACCTGAGCGGACTCAAACTGAAGCATGCACCCTATCCAACCTACCTTGGTGTGACCCTCGACAGAACTCTGTCCTTCAAGGAACACCTAAAAGGGACAGCAGCTAAGGTGAAGTCCAGAAACAATCTGCTCTGCAAACTTGCTGGTGCAAAATGGGGGGCGGCAGCCTCCACACTGCGCACCTCAGCACTGGCCCTGTCATACTCTGCAGCAGAATATTGTGCCCCTGTCTGGTCTAGGTCATCACACACACACACCAGGTGGACACCCAGCTCAATACCACCATGAGAACCATAACCGGGACTATCCGCTCCACACCACTCCCCTGGCTCCCAGTATTATCAAACATAGCACCCCCACACATCCGGCGAGCAGCAGTCTCTCAAAGGATGGTTCAAAAGGTCAAAGACTCTCCCAATCTACCAATCCATGCAGACATATTCAACCCACCCACTGCTCGACTCCCATCGAGATGACCAATTTGGAGGAACCCCCCATCAGCTGACTTCACAATCAAATCAGCTTGGAAAAGGGAATGGGAGTCCAATAAGGTCCCAAACAAACACCTGGTGTCAGACCCCAACCAACAGGTCCCTGGCACCACCCTCCCAAGGAGACAGTGGTCTACGCTCAATAGATTTAGGACTGGACATGGCCCCTGCTTGGCCAGCCTCCACAAATGGGGCAGTAGCCCAAGCCCACTGTGTGCGTGTGGTGAGGAGCAAACTATGGAGCACATCATAGAAGTTTGTCCTCTCCAAAGACTGGAAGGAGGATTAATCACCCTCCATACAGCAGACCAGGAGGCAACCGCTTGGCTTAAGGACTTTGCATTCGCTAAATAAATACCATTTTACCGTTTACCATTTTACCGTTTACCGTTTACCATTGTTTACCATTTTACCGTTTACCATTTTACCGTTTACAATTGTTTACCATTTTACCGTTTACCGTTTACCATTTTACCGTTTACAATTGTTGACCATTTTACCGTTTACCATTTTACCGTTTACCATTTTACCGTTTACCATTTTACCGTTTACCGTTTACCATTGTTTACCATTTCACCGTTTACCATTGTTTACCATTTTACCGTTTACCATTTTACCGTTTACCATTGTTTACCATTTTACCGTTTACCATTGTTTACCATTTTACCGTTTACCATTATACCGTTTACCATTGTTTACCATTTTACCGTTTACCGTTTACCATTTTACCGTTTACCATTTTACCGTTTACCATTGTTTACCATTTTACCGTTTACCGTTTACCATTTTACCGTTTACAATTTTACCGTTTACCATTGTTTACCATTTTACCGTTTACCATTTTACCGTTTACCATTGTTTACCATTTGACCGTTTACCGTTTACCATTGTTTACCATTTTACCGTTTACCATTTTACCGTATACCATTGTTTACCATTTTACCGTTGTTTACCATTTTACCGTTTACCGTTTACCATTGTTTACCATTTTACCATTTACCATTTTACCGTTTACCATTGTTTACCATTGTTTACCATTTTACCGTTTACCGTTTACAATTGTTTACCATTTTACCGTTTACCATTTTACCGTTTACCATTGTTTACCATTTTACCGTTTACCATTTTACCCTTTACCATTTTACCGTTTACCATTGTTTACCATTTTACCGTTTACCATTTTACCGTTTACCATTGTTTACCATTTTACCGTTTACCGTTTACCATTGTTTACCATTTTACCGTTTACCATTTTACCGTTTACCATTTACCATTTACCATTGTTTACCATTGTTTACCATTTTACCGTTTACCATTTTACCATTGTTTACCATTTTAGCATTTTACCGTTTACCGTTTACCATTTTACAATTTTACCCTTTTACTTTTTACCTTTTACCATTTACCTTTTACCATTTACAATTTACCATTTACCATTTTACCGTTTACCGTTTTACCGTTTCCGCACACCTGGTAGGCAATTTGGAGCAGGTGCGATGATGACAGAGAGTATGATCATGTGAAAGGAGGGACATCCGCACACTGCCACTTGCTGGTTCAGAGCATTTTATTGAGCAACGTTTCGGTCTTGCGACTTTACAATTTACCATTTACCATTTTACCGTTTACCGTTTTACCGTTTACTGTTTTACCGTTTACCATTTTACCGTTTACCATTTTACCGTTTATCATTTACCATTTACCTTTTACCATTTACCATTTTACCGTTTACCATTTACCTTGTACCATTCTACCATTTTACCATTTACCATTTACCATTCTACCATTTTACCATTTACCATTTACCATTTTACCGTTTACAGTTTACCGTTTTACCGTTTACCATTTTACCGTTTACCATTTTACCGTTTACCATTTTACCGTTTACCATTTTACCGTTTACCATTTTACCGTTTAAAATTGTTTACCATTTTACCATTTTACCATTTTACCGTTTACCATTTTAACGTTTACCGTTTACCGTTTACCATTTACCATTTTACCGTTTACCATTTACCATTTTACCATTGTTTACCATTTTACCGTTTAGCGTTTTACCATTTTACCGTTTACCGTTTACCATTGTTTACCATTTTACCGTTTACCATTTACCATTGTTTACCATTTTTTAGCCAAAGCCGAGCATCTGTTACACCCAACCAAGTTGCATCCCACCTACTGTCTATTGCAAAAGCAACGCAAGACAAACACACCAGAAGAGCAGTTACAACTGAGCTAAAACATCAGAGAACACTTGAAGAGGAAAGAAACCCTGAACCTTTCGTGATTGCTGAACTGGAGAAAGTCCTGCAGGGCCTGAAATGTGGAAAGGCAGCAGGATATGACAACATCTCTCCAGAGTTCATGATACCTCTTGGCCCCCGAGCCCTAACCTGGCTGACACAATTCTACTCCAGGATCGTACAGACAAACTTGATCCCAAAGAAATGGCGGACAGCTAAAGTAATTGCCATACCAAAACCTGGCAAGGACCACAAATTACCAGCAAGCTACCGCCCAATGTCCTTACTCAGCGTCCCCTTCAAAATCCTGGAACGCCTAATACTACAACGTATTTCTCCAAGAGTAGAGGACATTCTCTGTGTGGATCAGGCAGGTTTCCGCAAGGACCGCAGCACAGGAGAACAAGTACTGGCCCTAACCACCTTCATCGAAAATGGTTTCGAGAACAGACTAAAGACAGGTACTGTGTTTCTTGACCTCACAGCAGCCTATGATACTGTCTGGCACAAAGGCCTCATACTAAAGCTCACAAAGGTGCTCCCTGCTTTGGCAACAGCAATTATACAAACTCTGCTGACCAACCGGAGGTTCAGAGTCCACCTCGGACAGAACATAAGTTCATGGAGAACACAGCGAAATGGACTCCCGCAAGGCTCAGTTCTAGCCCCAACCCTGTTCAACATCTACACAAATGATCTACCAACCACCAAATCCCGCAAATTCATCTACGCTGACGACATCTGTCTGGCATTTCAAGCACCAGACTTCGACCCACTGGAACAAGTGCTCACCGAAGACCTCTCCAAACTGGACCAGTTCTGCAAAACATGGCGCCTAATTCAGAGCCCAGCAAAAACTGTTTCCAGTGTATTCCATCTCCACAACGCTAAAGCAGCCAGATCTACCTGAGCGGACTCAAACTGAAGCATGCACCCTATCCAACCTACCTTGGTGTGACCCTCGACAGAACTCTGTCCTTCAAGGAACACCTAAAAGGGACAGCAGCTAAGGTGAAGTCCAGAAACAATCTGCTCTGCAAACTTGCTGGTGCAAAATGGGGGGCGGCAGCCTCCACACTGCGCACCTCAGCACTGGCCCTGTCATACTCTGCAGCAGAATATTGTGCCCCTGTCTGGTCTAGGTCATCACACACACACACCAGGTGGACACCCAGCTCAATACCACCATGAGAACCATAACCGGGACTATCCGCTCCACACCACTCCCCTGGCTCCCAGTATTATCAAACATAGCACCCCCACACATCCGGCGAGCAGCAGTCTCTCAAAGGATGGTTCAAAAGGTCAAAGACTCTCCCAATCTACCAATCCATGCAGACATATTCAACCCACCCACTGCTCGACTCCCATCGAGATGACCAATTTGGAGGAACCCCCCATCAGCTGACTTCACAATCAAATCAGCTTGGAAAAGGGAATGGGAGTCCAATAAGGTCCCAAACAAACACCTGGTGTCAGACCCCAACCAACAGGTCCCTGGCACCACCCTCCCAAGGAGACAGTGGTCTACGCTCAATAGATTTAGGACTGGACATGGCCCCTGCTTGGCCAGCCTCCACAAATGGGGCAGTAGCCCAAGCCCACTGTGTGCGTGTGGTGAGGAGCAAACTATGGAGCACATCATAGAAGTTTGTCCTCTCCAAAGACTGGAAGGAGGATTAATCACCCTCCATACAGCAGACCAGGAGGCAACCGCTTGGCTTAAGGACTTTGCATTCGCTAAATAAATACCATTTTACCGTTTACCATTTTACCGTTTACCATTTTACCGTTTACAATTGTTTACCATTTTACCGTTTACCGTTTACCATTTTACCGTTTACAATTGTTGACCATTTTACCGTTTACCATTTTACCGTTTACCATTTTACCGTTTACCGTTTACCATTGTTTACCATTTCACCGTTTACCATTGTTTACCATTTTACCGTTTACCATTTTACCGTTTACCATTGTTTACCATTTTACCGTTTACCATTGTTTACCATTTTACCGTTTACCATTATACCGTTTACCATTGTTTACCATTTTACCGTTTACCGTTTACCATTTTACCGTTTACCATTTTACCGTTTACCATTGTTTACCATTTTACCGTTTACCGTTTACCGTTTACCATTTTACCGTTTACCATTTTACCGTTTACCGTTTACCATTTACCATTGTTTACCATTTACCATTGTTTACCATTGTTTACCATTTTACCGTTTACCATTTTACCATTGTTTACCATTTTACCATTTTACCGTTTACCATTGTTTACCATTTTACCGTTTACCATTGTTTACCATTTTACCGTTTACCATTATACCGTTTACCATTGTTTACCATTTTACCGTTTACCGTTTACCATTTTACCGTTTACCATTTTACCGTTTACCATTGTTTACCATTTTACCGTTTACCGTTTACCGTTTACCATTTTACCGTTTACCATTTTACCGTTTACCGTTTACCATTTACCATTGTTTACCATTTACCATTGTTTACCATTGTTTACCATTTTACCGTTTACCATTTTACCATTGTTTACCATTTTACCGTTTAGCGTTTTACCATTTTACCGTTTACCATTTTACCGTTTACCATTGTTTACCATTTTACCGTTTACCATTTACCATTGTTTACCATTTTTTAGCCAAAGCCGAGCATCTGTTACACCCAACCAAGTTGCATCCCACCTACTGTCTATTGCAAAAGCAACGCAAGACAAACACACCAGAAGAGCAGTTACAACTGAGCTAAAACATCAGAGAACACTTGAAGAGGAAAGAAACCCTGAACCTTTCGTGATTGCTGAACTGGAGAAAGTCCTGCAGGGCCTGAAATGTGGAAAGGCAGCAGGATATGACAACATCTCTCCAGAGTTCATGATACCTCTTGGCCCCCGAGCCCTAACCTGGCTGACACAATTCTACTCCAGGATCGTACAGACAAACTTGATCCCAAAGAAATGGCGGACAGCTAAAGTAATTGCCATACCAAAACCTGGCAAGGACCACAAATTACCAGCAAGCTACCGCCCAATGTCCTTACTCAGCGTCCCCTTCAAAATCCTGGAACGCCTAATACTACAACGTATTTCTCCAAGAGTAGAGGACATTCTCTGTGTGGATCAGGCAGGTTTCCGCAAGGACCGCAGCACAGGAGAACAAGTACTGGCCCTAACCACCTTCATCGAAAATGGTTTCGAGAACAGACTAAAGACAGGTACTGTGTTTCTTGACCTCACAGCAGCCTATGATACTGTCTGGCACAAAGGCCTCATACTAAAGCTCACAAAGGTGCTCCCTGCTTTGGCAACAGCAATTATACAAACTCTGCTGACCAACCGGAGGTTCAGAGTCCACCTCGGACAGAACATAAGTTCATGGAGAACACAGCGAAATGGACTCCCGCAAGGCTCAGTTCTAGCCCCAACCCTGTTCAACATCTACACAAATGATCTACCAACCACCAAATCCCGCAAATTCATCTACGCTGACGACATCTGTCTGGCATTTCAAGCACCAGACTTCGACCCACTGGAACAAGTGCTCACCGAAGACCTCTCCAAACTGGACCAGTTCTGCAAAACATGGCGCCTAATTCCGAGCCCAGCAAAAACTGTTTCCAGTGTATTCCATCTCCACAACGCTAAAGCAGCCAGATCTACCTGAGCGGACTCAAACTGAAGCATGCACCCTATCCAACCTACCTTGGTGTGACCCTCGACAGAACTCTGTCCTTCAAGGAACACCTAAAAGGGACAGCAGCTAAGGTGAAGTCCAGAAACAATCTGCTCTGCAAACTTGCTGGTGCAAAATGGGGGGCGGCAGCCTCCACACTGCGCACCTCAGCACTGGCCCTGTCATACTCTGCAGCAGAATATTGTGCCCCTGTCTGGTCTAGGTCATCACACACACACACCAGGTGGACACCCAGCTCAATACCACCATGAGAACCATAACCGGGACTATCCGCTCCACACCACTCCCCTGGCTCCCAGTATTATCAAACATAGCACCCCCACACATCCGGCGAGCAGCAGTCTCTCAAAGGATGGTTCAAAAGGTCAAAGACTCTCCCAATCTACCAATCCATGCAGACATATTCAACCCACCCACTGCTCGACTCCCATCGAGATGACCAATTTGGAGGAACCCCCCATCAGCTGACTTCACAATCAAATCAGCTTGGAAAAGGGAATGGGAGTCCAATAAGGTCCCAAACAAACACCTGGTGTCAGACCCCAACCAACAGGTCCCTGGCACCACCCTCCCAAGGAGACAGTGGTCTACGCTCAATAGATTTAGGACTGGACATGGCCCCTGCTTGGCCAGCCTCCACAAATGGGGCAGTAGCCCAAGCCCACTGTGTGCGTGTGGTGAGGAGCAAACTATGGAGCACATCATAGAAGTTTGTCCTCTCCAAAGACTGGAAGGAGGATTAATCACCCTCCATACAGCAGACCAGGAGGCAACCGCTTGGCTTAAGGACTTTGCATTCGCTAAATAAATACCATTTTACCGTTTACCATTTTACCGTTTACCGTTTACCATTGTTTACCATTTTACCGTTTACCATTTTACCGTTTACAATTGTTTACCATTTTACCGTTTACCGTTTACCATTTTACCGTTTACAATTGTTGACCATTTTACCGTTTACCATTTTACCGTTTACCATTTTACCGTTTACCATTTTACCGTTTACCGTTTACCATTGTTTACCATTTCACCGTTTACCATTGTTTACCATTTTACCGTTTACCATTTTACCGTTTACCATTGTTTACCATTTTACCGTTTACCATTGTTTACCATTTTACCGTTTACCATTATACCGTTTACCATTGTTTACCATTTTACCGTTTACCGTTTACCATTTTACCGTTTACCATTTTACCGTTTACCATTGTTTACCATTTTACCGTTTACCGTTTACCATTTTACCGTTTACAATTTTACCGTTTACCATTGTTTACCATTTTACCGTTTACCATTTTACCGTTTACCATTGTTTACCATTTGACCGTTTACCGTTTACCATTGTTTACCATTTTACCGTTTACCATTTTACCGTATACCATTGTTTACCATTTTACCGTTGTTTACCATTTTACCGTTTACCGTTTACCATTGTTTACCATTTTACCATTTACCATTTTACCGTTTACCATTGTTTACCATTGTTTACCATTTTACCGTTTACCGTTTACAATTGTTTACCATTTTACCGTTTACCATTTTACCGTTTACCATTGTTTACCATTTTACCGTTTACCATTTTACCCTTTACCATTTTACCGTTTACCATTGTTTACCATTTTACCGTTTACCATTTTACCGTTTACCATTGTTTACCATTTTACCGTTTACCGTTTACCATTGTTTACCATTTTACCGTTTACCATTTTACCGTTTACCATTTACCATTTACCATTGTTTACCATTGTTTACCATTTTACCGTTTACCATTTTACCATTGTTTACCATTTTAGCATTTTACCGTTTACCGTTTACCATTTTACAATTTTACCCTTTTACTTTTTACCTTTTACCATTTACCTTTTACCATTTACAATTTACCATTTACCATTTTACCGTTTACCGTTTTACCGTTTCCGCACACCTGGTAGGCAATTTGGAGCAGGTGCGATGATGACAGAGAGTATGATCATGTGAAAGGAGGGACATCCGCACACTGCCACTTGCTGGTTCAGAGCATTTTATTGAGCAACGTTTCGGTCTTGCGACTTTACAATTTACCATTTACCATTTTACCGTTTACCGTTTTACCGTTTACTGTTTTACCGTTTACCATTTTACCGTTTACCATTTTACCGTTTATCATTTACCATTTACCTTTTACCATTTACCATTTTACCGTTTACCATTTACCTTGTACCATTCTACCATTTTACCATTTACCATTTACCATTCTACCATTTTACCATTTACCATTTACCATTTTACCGTTTACAGTTTACCGTTTTACCGTTTACCATTTTACCGTTTACCATTTTACCGTTTACCATTTTACCGTTTACCATTTTACCGTTTACCATTTTACCGTTTAAAATTGTTTACCATTTTACCATTTTACCATTTTACCGTTTACCATTTTAACGTTTACCGTTTACCGTTTACCATTTACCATTTTACCGTTTACCATTTACCATTTTACCATTGTTTACCATTTTACCGTTTAGCGTTTTACCATTTTACCGTTTACCGTTTACCATTGTTTACCATTTTACCGTTTACCATTTACCATTGTTTACCATTTTTTAGCCAAAGCCGAGCATCTGTTACACCCAACCAAGTTGCATCCCACCTACTGTCTATTGCAAAAGCAACGCAAGACAAACACACCAGAAGAGCAGTTACAACTGAGCTAAAACATCAGAGAACACTTGAAGAGGAAAGAAACCCTGAACCTTTCGTGATTGCTGAACTGGAGAAAGTCCTGCAGGGCCTGAAATGTGGAAAGGCAGCAGGATATGACAACATCTCTCCAGAGTTCATGATACCTCTTGGCCCCCGAGCCCTAACCTGGCTGACACAATTCTACTCCAGGATCGTACAGACAAACTTGATCCCAAAGAAATGGCGGACAGCTAAAGTAATTGCCATACCAAAACCTGGCAAGGACCACAAATTACCAGCAAGCTACCGCCCAATGTCCTTACTCAGCGTCCCCTTCAAAATCCTGGAACGCCTAATACTACAACGTATTTCTCCAAGAGTAGAGGACATTCTCTGTGTGGATCAGGCAGGTTTCCGCAAGGACCGCAGCACAGGAGAACAAGTACTGGCCCTAACCACCTTCATCGAAAATGGTTTCGAGAACAGACTAAAGACAGGTACTGTGTTTCTTGACCTCACAGCAGCCTATGATACTGTCTGGCACAAAGGCCTCATACTAAAGCTCACAAAGGTGCTCCCTGCTTTGGCAACAGCAATTATACAAACTCTGCTGACCAACCGGAGGTTCAGAGTCCACCTCGGACAGAACATAAGTTCATGGAGAACACAGCGAAATGGACTCCCGCAAGGCTCAGTTCTAGCCCCAACCCTGTTCAACATCTACACAAATGATCTACCAACCACCAAATCCCGCAAATTCATCTACGCTGACGACATCTGTCTGGCATTTCAAGCACCAGACTTCGACCCACTGGAACAAGTGCTCACCGAAGACCTCTCCAAACTGGACCAGTTCTGCAAAACATGGCGCCTAATTCAGAGCCCAGCAAAAACTGTTTCCAGTGTATTCCATCTCCACAACGCTAAAGCAGCCAGATCTACCTGAGCGGACTCAAACTGAAGCATGCACCCTATCCAACCTACCTTGGTGTGACCCTCGACAGAACTCTGTCCTTCAAGGAACACCTAAAAGGGACAGCAGCTAAGGTGAAGTCCAGAAACAATCTGCTCTGCAAACTTGCTGGTGCAAAATGGGGGGCGGCAGCCTCCACACTGCGCACCTCAGCACTGGCCCTGTCATACTCTGCAGCAGAATATTGTGCCCCTGTCTGGTCTAGGTCATCACACACACACACCAGGTGGACACCCAGCTCAATACCACCATGAGAACCATAACCGGGACTATCCGCTCCACACCACTCCCCTGGCTCCCAGTATTATCAAACATAGCACCCCCACACATCCGGCGAGCAGCAGTCTCTCAAAGGATGGTTCAAAAGGTCAAAGACTCTCCCAATCTACCAATCCATGCAGACATATTCAACCCACCCACTGCTCGACTCCCATCGAGATGACCAATTTGGAGGAACCCCCCATCAGCTGACTTCACAATCAAATCAGCTTGGAAAAGGGAATGGGAGTCCAATAAGGTCCCAAACAAACACCTGGTGTCAGACCCCAACCAACAGGTCCCTGGCACCACCCTCCCAAGGAGACAGTGGTCTACGCTCAATAGATTTAGGACTGGACATGGCCCCTGCTTGGCCAGCCTCCACAAATGGGGCAGTAGCCCAAGCCCACTGTGTGCGTGTGGTGAGGAGCAAACTATGGAGCACATCATAGAAGTTTGTCCTCTCCAAAGACTGGAAGGAGGATTAATCACCCTCCATACAGCAGACCAGGAGGCAACCGCTTGGCTTAAGGACTTTGCATTCGCTAAATAAATACCATTTTACCGTTTACCATTTTACCGTTTACCATTTTACCGTTTACAATTGTTTACCATTTTACCGTTTACCGTTTACCATTTTACCGTTTACAATTGTTGACCATTTTACCGTTTACCATTTTACCGTTTACCATTTTACCGTTTACCGTTTACCATTGTTTACCATTTCACCGTTTACCATTGTTTACCATTTTACCGTTTACCATTTTACCGTTTACCATTGTTTACCATTTTACCGTTTACCATTGTTTACCATTTTACCGTTTACCATTATACCGTTTACCATTGTTTACCATTTTACCGTTTACCGTTTACCATTTTACCGTTTACCATTTTACCGTTTACCATTGTTTACCATTTTACCGTTTACCGTTTACCGTTTACCATTTTACCGTTTACCATTTTACCGTTTACCGTTTACCATTTACCATTGTTTACCATTTACCATTGTTTACCATTGTTTACCATTTTACCGTTTACCATTTTACCATTGTTTACCATTTTAGCATTTTACCGTTTACCATTTTACACCCTTTTACTTTTGCCCTGCTATTTAGGGTTGAAACAGTGGGGTGGGAGGTATCTTTGGGAGAGCTTTTGTTCTGTTTTGTTTTGTTTTGTTTTGTCCGGTCTGTGTGTGTGTATGGTTGTACTGTTGTATTGTTTTGTGAAATGTATTGTACAATGTATCTGTGTTGAGGACCCCCTCTAAAATGAGATGTGACATCTCAAGGGGCTTATCCTTTCAATAAAGGTATATAATAATTCAGAATCATGAAAATCCCCTAGTTTGACATGGCACATTATGATTTGTTTGCCTTATATTGGTTGATAATGGTACGTCAACTTTCAGCAGCTGTCACAAAGTTTCCGAGGGAGTTGGGCTGGAACAAATTTATATGTGATTGTAGACACCTTTATGACCACATCTGTGAAGAAAGCTAGTGGTAAGCTTTTTCTTTGGAGATTTGCCACACATTTAGCTAATTTTCCCTTATTAAGGGGCCAGTTCCGAATTGCAGCCACCTTTAAGGCTGTAAGTGCTCTTTTAGAGCAGTTTTGAAGGAGAGTATTGGTCCACACTCTTATGATTTTGGTGGCATAGCAGGAGACCAAATTTAACCCTCTGGGAAACACTGGTTCTTTGTTTCCACGGAGAGATAAAACAGACAAAAGCAATCTGCATTCTTCCAAACCATTTTATACCCTGTCACCTGTTGTCTGTAGCCAATCAGGGATGGTCTCTGGAATTAGTGCTACTTTGGCCCAGATGGTATCAATCTTCTCTCATTTGGGGTTGAATGGTACACAAATGGACTGACAGCAATATTACAAATGGAACCCCTACAGAGGGACAACATTTACCCAGGACTATAGAGTCATAGCCTAACAAAATCACAGGTTGTTTATTTCCTTGTTTTTAAAGGTAAAATAATGGTAAAATAATTAAAAGGGTCTAGTAACCATTTTACCGTTTACCATTTTACCATTGTTTACCATTTTAGCATTTTACCGTTTACCATTTTACAATTTTACCCTTTTACTTTTGCCCTGCTATTTAGGGTTGAAACAGTGGGGTGGGAGGTATCTTTGGGAGAGCTTTTGTTCTGTTTTGTTTTGTTTTGTTTTGTCCGGTCTGTGTGTGTGTATGGTTGTACTGTTGTATTGTTTTGTGAAATGTATTGTACAATGTATCTGTGTTGAGGACCCCCTCTAAAATGAGATGTGACATCTCAAGGGGCTTATCCTTTCAATAAAGGTATATAATAATTCAGAATCATGAAAATCCCCTAGTTTGACATGGCACATTATGATTTGTTTGCCTTATATTGGTTGATAATGGTACGTCAACTTTCAGCAGCTGTCACAAAGTTTCCGAGGGAGTTGGGCTGGAACAAATTTATATGTGATTGTAGACACCTTTATGACCACATCTGTGAAGAAAGCTAGTGGTAAGCTTTTTCTTTGGAGATTTGCCACACATTTAGCTAATTTTCCCTTATTAAGGGGCCAGTTCCGAATTGCAGCCACCTTTAAGGCTGTAAGTGCTCTTTTAGAGCAGTTTTGAAGGAGAGTATTGGTCCACACTCTTATGATTTTGGTGGCATAGCAGGAGACCAAATTTAACCCTCTGGGAAACACTGGTTCTTTGTTTCCACGGAGAGATAAAACAGACAAAAGCAATCTGCATTCTTCCAAACCATTTTATACCCTGTCACCTGTTGTCTGTAGCCAATCAGGGATGGTCTCTGGAATTAGTGCTACTTTGGCCCAGATGGTATCAATCTTCTCTCATTTGGGGTTGAATGGTACACAAATGGACTGACAGCAATATTACAAATGGAACCCCTACAGAGGGACAACATTTACCCAGGACTATAGAGTCATAGCCTAACAAAATCACAGGTTGTTTATTTCCTTGTTTTTAAAGGTAAAATAATGGTAAAATAATTAAAAGGGTCTAGTAACCATTTTACCGTTTACCATTTTACCATTGTTTACCATTTTAGCATTTTACCGTTTACCATTTTACAATTTTACCCTTTTACTTTTGCCCTGCTATTTAGGGTTGAAACAGTGGGGTGGGAGGTATCTTTGGGAGAGCTTTTGTTCTGTTTTGTTTTGTTTTGTTTTGTCCGGTCTGTGTGTGTGTATGGTTGTACTGTTGTATTGTTTTGTGAAATGTATTGTACAATGTATCTGTGTTGAGGACCCCCTCTAAAATGAGATGTGACATCTCAAGGGGCTTATCCTTTCAATAAAGGTATATAATAATTCAGAATCATGAAAATCCCCTAGTTTGACATGGCACATTATGATTTGTTTGCCTTATATTGGTTGATAATGGTACGTCAACTTTCAGCAGCTGTCACAAAGTTTCCGAGGGAGTTGGGCTGGAACAAATTTATATGTGATTGTAGACACCTTTATGACCACATCTGTGAAGAAAGCTAGTGGTAAGCTTTTTCTTTGGAGATTTGCCACACATTTAGCTAATTTTCCCTTATTAAGGGGCCAGTTCCGAATTGCAGCCACCTTTAAGGCTGTAAGTGCTCTTTTAGAGCAGTTTTGAAGGAGAGTATTGGTCCACACTCTTATGATTTTGGTGGCATAGCAGGAGACCAAATTTAACCCTCTGGGAAACACTGGTTCTTTGTTTCCACGGAGAGATAAAACAGACAAAAGCAATCTGCATTCTTCCAAACCATTTTATACCCTGTCACCTGTTGTCTGTAGCCAATCAGGGATGGTCTCTGGAATTAGTGCTACTTTGGCCCAGATGGTATCAATCTTCTCTCATTTGGGGTTGAATGGTACACAAATGGACTGACAGCAATATTACAAATGGAACCCCTACAGAGGGACAACATTTACCCAGGACTATAGAGTCATAGCCTAACAAAATCACAGGTTGTTTATTTCCTTGTTTTTAAAGGTAAAATAATGGTAAAATAATTAAAAGGTAAAATAATTCTCTTCTTTTGGAATGACTAAAAATGTTTTGTCACACTGGGAGGCAAACTGCATGGAGCTAGCAATGTATGATGGAATGTTTCCAAGTTTGCACACACACACACACACACACACACACACACACACACACACACACACACACACACACACACACATCAGATCATTTACTCATAGGCAGCAGTATTGAACAAAATATTGTTGTTTATTTTCTAATGTTTAGTTTCAGTCAGAACATTTTGTCCCTAAAAGTATAGAAACCCGTCTACACGGTGTTTATACATGGCATGCGTGTCGTGAGCTTGCATGCAGACCAGCAATTTGCAGAAGATATGTGTATAGCAGGGCCAAAAATAAGGGAAAGTAGGCTATTTTAGACCCTTGAGGTACCCCGCACGGGCTCAACTTATGTAGGATTTCAATGGTTAAGATGGACGGCTGCTATTAGGTCTACAATGTGCTTTTAATATGCTAATGGTGACATATTACACATTCGTGGTGGGACCTCGTATAGGCTGCTTGTCTCATCCTCTGTCACCTCTGAGTAACTTAAACTCGCTGATATTTTATTTCCTTTGTCCTTCCTGTTGGCCTCTCTCTGTCGGCTGCCAGTGCGGTTTAGAGTCAATTTTAAGATTCTACCATTTGTTTATAAAAGCTCTTAGTGGGCTGCCCCATCTCCTATATCGCTGACACGTTAACGGTCAACCCCATCCACTGGCCTGCCAGTACGCCTTAGAGTCAATTGTAACATTCTCCTGTGTGTTTATAAAGCTTTTTTATAGGCTGGCCATCGCTCCCTTTTTAAACCCTGCCTTCCACCAGGTATTAACTGCTGTCATCAATGTACAGTAGAGTCTAATGGCGTCGCATTAGAGCTATGCCACTCTCCACTTCCTGCGCCCACATGTAATGCAGACCACTGGACGCACACAGGACGCACTCTGAGCCCCCCACCACACATATAAAATTCACTTTTTCCCTGGGACCACTGCAACCTCTATCGATATTGCCAAGAGAAAACCCCATAGACAACATTTTTCCTTCAGGTGAAAAAAATTAAAAGTGGGTAATGCATGTTTTGTAATTATAATCAAAATCTTCAAAGGGTCTAGTAACTAACATTTTCAAATAAATGTAGTGGAGTAGATCCGAGATGTAGTGGAGTAGAAGTAACAGTACAGCAAATTTGAAACAATTAAGTAAAGTACCTCAAATACCTCAAAATTGTACTCAAGTACAGTACTTACATACTTAGTTACTTTCCACCACTGCTCTGTATACAAACGTGTCGGCAACCCTCCAGGATGGAAATTCAAAACATGTATGCAGAATACGGACATATGGAGGCTCTGTCCGTGGGCCTAAATAAAGTTTTCATCCCTTTTCACATTGGTCACGGACCAATTTGATGAGAGTTAGCCTCACAGACCCAAAACTAAAGAATATTTTGTTATCGTTGGAGGTTAAGATCTTGTCCAACTCCATGCTGTATTGATGTTGGTACCATTAGGAGAGATAACAGGCAAACGTTGATCAAAATAACAGTTCTTCTACATTCTCAAATTGTAGAAGCAATGCAGATGATTAGCAAATATCTAACTCTTGAGAGTGTAAACATTCTTTAATTTTACTCTCTCAAGAGTTAAAGATCTATACAGGTCCATTTTGTTACCAACTCATTTAGCTTGGGGACCACCTGGAACGCCCTCAAGGCCCACTGGTGGTCCTCCGGACCATTGGTTGAAAACCACTTGTATAAATAAAGGTCTTTTATATGGTATAAATATAAATTGGTCTTTTCCTCCGTGACGGAGCAGAGCCTCTCTGAGCCCCGTCCGTCTCCTCCATTCACTCGCTGTTTGAACAGATTATTGCCATTATTTATAGTCAAACGTTTATCCAAATTCTGCTTGTGTGCGAGTCAGCTCTGTTCAGTGACACAACAAAAGCCTTCCCCCCGTTTAATCTTGTCCAGCCTATTTAAGTCTTATCAGCCCCATAAGACCAGGCTGCGAGATAAGAGGCAAACTAATATGACTTCCACAATGCCGTGGATGTCGGGGGGTCGAGCCCCGGCTGTTACCACGGCGATGGAGCGGATGATTAAAGAGAGATGCTGATGACATCCAGAGGCACGGACCGACTGTTAATGAGTCACAAAATGCGTCCTTTTGATATTTTACAAAGCATTGTTCTCATGTATTTATTTAACTGTGAGCATCAGGCACAACATCCTCATAATGAGAGGAACACTTTTAACCACATGAACGGTTACAGCGTCCCTATTTAGGTCATGTCATAGTAGTCATTTTGGTAAAAATAGGTGAAAACTCGACGACAATAGCACTATATCCTATATTTTCACTATTTGTTGCATGGTGACGTATATAGGGTTTACGAGGTTAAAAACTCCATGGCAGGGCACCCGCTGGCCTAGTGGTCCAGGCACATGTCAGTGGTCCAGGCACATGTCACATATAGGCTTTGGCCTGACAGTGTGTCGTGTGTTCGAGTCCCGTTCAAGACAACCTTTGCTGCATGTCTCTCCCCTTCTCTCTCTCCCTCTTTCCTGTCCATGCACTGTCTCATACTATCAATAAAGGTGCAAAAGCAAAAAAAAAAAGAAAACCTCAAACTCACCCCACACAACTACCCTTAAGGCCAGTCCACCAATGTCACTCCTTGCTGCAAAACCGTTTTAAGGCCAGTCCTATGCCAGTCCTTGCAACTGTCTTTTTGGATAATTTTTGCAAGTAGTTGCATGTTGCAAGGAGTTGGGTCGCAGATCATTGGTGTGTGGACTACTAGCTATTATTTCCCCCAAAAACACAGATAAAATAAATGGTTACAAGAATACAGTATAAACTAGAAACACAAAAATCCCCCCAACACCCCATGTCAAAAATAATAACACACTACTATCAGAACAATAATGAATAAAGCATGCTGGGAAATCACTCAGCCGACTAACTGCATGCCGGGAATACTAAAATATTATATTCTGGTTGTTTGCATAGGCCTACTGGCACCAGCATTCTAAAAATAGTTCTGTGCTTCAAAAGCTGATCAATCAATCAATCATCATCAATCATAATGTATGATGTTATATAGTCAGCAAGTGTCCGTGTTCTTCATAGCGCACATTTATCACAATTATATTTTAGTATCTGCTTTTAGCAGTAATTTCAGTAATTGAACTGTCAAAAAAGGCTATTTTCACAATTAAATAGTGTTGGATAAACAAGCCAATTGAAATAAAAATTGTACTGTAGTAGGTGTAACTTCAAAATATCACATTTTCAGAAAATAAAGAAAACCTTTTTTAAAACAAATCAATACTGCTTCATTAAAGTTGGTATTGTGACGTTATTTATACTATTGTCAGATACGTGCATGTGTCGTTATATTATCACGACTATGTACCCAAATGCAGCAAGTGGAGTTAAGAGGTTTTCTTCCATCACAGCTGTCAATGGACCTCCAGGCTGCTCTGCTGCGGCAGGGGAGAGGGCAAAACCAGCTACGTATTGTATGGTGACGTATATACGGATAAAGAGGTTAAAAACTCCATTCTCTGATGGAGTTAGCTGGTTTTGCAGACAGTTTGAGAATCGAACACAGAGGTGTTCAATAACATTGATTTATGAAAAAATACATAAAAAAGAAAAAAAGAAAAGCAGAGTTATCTGGTTTCTGTCTGGCATCGACAAATAAAGATCTGTCTGTGTGCTGCAGTGGATCTCGGGCATGAGCCTCTGTTGAAATGTCACATTCCACACACATAGCAATGTATGTTACAGTGCATGTGGAAGCACCAGTATACACGTGAGAAGAATGGAACAGGGAGCACGGGAGGCCATGCAGGGCCGTGGGCCGGCCCGGACGGGTAATTTTGAGGCCAGAGACCCCCTGAGGGAAACAAATTAGCGCTGATCCGCTGACCTGGTTCGCCGGCGGACTCACCCGGCGCCCCGGCCTCCTCCCTTCCCGTTCAGGGAAGCATGATAATAGGAAGTAGAAGACAGGGAAGCACCATATAAAACATGTGAGCTGCACCATAGACTGACACCACGCTAAACAGTTGCTGTGGAGCTGTCTGTTCAGCACCATGAGTCAAAGAGGCTGGCTGGTTGGCTGCTGCTCAGTTCAGTGCCATGGACAGAGTCACTACATCCTACTATAAATGCGTCACGTCTCTGCGTGCATGCGTGCGTGCATACGTACTGTACGTGCGTGCGTGTGCTTACGGTTGTAATGCACGTAACTCAAGAACCGTTTGACCCACCGACTTCACATTCGACACACACTTTCCACACCCCCACAGGGAGTGCAGTGCCAGGTATCGAGTCGGTCAGACCCACGGTTCTCCAGAACCACCACAAAGGCTCTGGTCAGGCTCTGCCAGTGGGCCTAATGAGGCCAACTCCTTTCACCTGGGCCAGGCTCTGCCATTATAGGCCTAATGAGGCCAACTCCTTTCACCTGTGCAATTTCCATCCTCTGCCTCAGCCAATTGAGGCTCAACCAATCACGCTCTGCCAGTGGGCCGAATTGATTGCCAAGTACACTTGGTACACTTCACTCCCAGACTCTGTTGCAGAGACCCTAATCCATGGTTTCATCTCCTCCCGGCTGGAATACTGCAACGGTGTTCTGTTCGGCCTCCCCAAGAAGTCCCTTGACAGATTGCAGTACGTGCAAAACTCCGCTGCCAGAGTGCTCACCCGCATAAAACGACGGCAGCACATCACCCCCACCCTCAAACACCTCCACTGGCTCCCAGTTAAGTTCCGCATATATACTACAAACTGCGCCTCCTCACCTACAAATCCCTCCATGCCCTTGCCCCACAGTACTTGACTGACCTCCTCAAGGACTACACCCCTGAGCGGAACCTGAGGTCTTCAGACATGGAACTCCTCACCATCCGTCACGCAAAACGGCGGACTCTCGGCGATAGAGCCTTCTACGTGGCAGCCCCTGCCCTCTGGAACTCTCTCCCCTTGGAGATCCACCAGACTCCCACATTGAACTCTTTCAAGTCTGCACTGAAGAGACATTTGTTCACTCTGGCTTTTGGCAACTAGTTTTGTTTTTTGTTTTTTGTCTTGTTAAGCATGAAGCGTCCTTGGGTTTCTTGAAAGGCGCTATTAAATCCAAGTTATTATTATTATTATTAGTATTATTAATGACCCTATTTTAATTGACTCTTCGTATTTGCCATTTCATTTATGCTTCCATATTAACCTTATATACTCACACACATGCACACGCGCAGACACACACACACACACACACACACACACACACACACACACACACACACACACAGGCGTGTCAGGCGTGTGTCTACATTAGTGTTACTAGGTAGTATGCTAATTAGCACAGACCGTACTTGATTGTCTTTGTTGATTAGCCAACATAATGATGAAAGACTAACAAAACAAGGAGAGGATAATAGAAGTCTTTGGATGAAACAATGTTGTGCAGTCGATGGTCCTTGACAATAATAGCACTCATCTCACTTTACCTCTTTGAAGTCATTAACGATATTGAAGTAGCTTGTTCTTTTAACCGGAGCTTTGTTTGGAATTAAATCTACCTGGAAGTGAAAGCTGAAGGCCAGAAGACAGGGTTTCTGTTGCTTTTTAAATCAAAAGTGTAACAGGAGATGGAGAAAAAAAGAAAAAAAACATTTAGTCCACGGAAGCTGAAAACGCCCGGAGAAGACCTGAGGCCAATTCAAATGCCTTCTACTGTTCTTAAACCACTGTTCTAAATCCTAAGAGTTTTCTTGCTATAGAGCAGCTTGAAATCTAAAATTACACAGAAGCTTTCCGGTTGTAATGGGTTAATCCTTATTTGCAAGAGAATACATTACATGAGCCTATACACACTTGATTGCCAAGTCTGCCAACTTTATGTATTTTACACGTTACATTTTACATTTCACTGCCTGAAGAAACTGCACTCACACTATGTTAACCCATTCTGGTGGGAACCCCTTTTGGTGTTTTAAGCATTATGTTATACTTTAGCTATTGAAAAATAGCAGATCTCGAAGCTCATAGTGCTGTCACGGTGTGAGGAGGTATAGGACTCAAATGCAGAACGACCAGGCCAGGCAGAGAAGTGGGGGCTGTATTTTGCGTGTCTTAAGTACCGGGTCTTATTCCCTAACTTGAGTAAACTAAAGACCTGGAGGCGTGATCAATGCTCTTTGGCCACTCAGAATAGCCAAAGAGCATTGATCACGCCTCCAGGTTTACTCAAGTTAGGGAATAAGACCTGGTACTTAAGACACGCAAAATACAGCCCTGCATGTTCAAGAGGTTTTAATCTCAAAGAAATCACAAGGAACAATGAACTAACATTAATAACTACAACTTACTAGGACAAAGAATACACACAAGGTACTGACCACATTATAATGCGACAACGAACAGACAAGGAACTGAAAACACTGGGGCATAATATAGACAAGACTACACACAGGTGAACTGAAACACACAATCAACACTGGGATAGGCTAACAGACAACAGAACACAGGTGGCTAGGGTTACACTAATACAGGGAGGTGAGACAAAGCAGGTGACAGAAAACAAGGCAGACAGGAAATCACAGAACACAAATACAAGTAATAAGTCCCAAAACACAGACAAAGTTCAAGGGCAGAGGAGCGCACCGAGCGCCACGCTATGAGCTTGTACGTAGGTCTGCTATTTTTGTAAAATCGTGAAAAGGTGGCGCAAATCCTTGAATATATTCTTTCAGAGCAAACATTTGCTCTGAACTCAAATCTTTGCAGATGGGGTCGGCGACCAAATACATCTATTTTTTGGGGGTCCTTGACATGAACATGTTTGAGAACAACTGACATAGAAACTTGTTTTTTTTCCAGAAAACTGTCATGATTTAGAAGAATCATTTGTAGAATCATCGTTAGGTCTAAATGGGTTAATAGTATTTGTAGTAGATAACAGTAGCACAATTTGAAATGTGCACCATATGGCCAGACAAATAATGTAGTCTGTGTGTGTGTGTGTGTGTGTGTGTGTGTGTGTGTGTGTGTGTGTGTGTGTGTGTGTGTGTGTGTGTGTGTGTGTGTGTGTTGACTATAGGGTTTGACTGTATTGCTAAATTCCTACAATTACCATAATGCTTTGGTGCACTGCTCCTCCTTGTGTTGAGTGGGAGGGCTGTCTTACAACATGTACAGTAGTCACAGGCACTTTGAACTATTAAAATATCTACACATATAACCCCAGGAAAGTGTTTCTTGTGTCCTATACAAAGTAAACATCATCTGGTTGGCAAAAGTGGCCACGCACACTTTCACTAATATATCCAAGAGTTGAAATAGGTGAGTATGTTTTTTAAGATTAGTTTTTTGGCTTTTCTGCCCTTATTGATAGTGTCAAGTGAAGATTGACAGGAAAGAGGGAGAGAGAGAGAAGGGGAGAGACATATGCTGCAAAGGTCGTCATGAACGGGACTCGAACATGCGATGCACTGCAGGCCAGAGCCTATATGTGGCATGTGTCTGGACCACTTGGCCAGCGGGCGACCCATTACATGAGTATTTAATGTCATGGATGGACAATTAGTGAAAGTGTGCGTGGGTGTTGCGCATGAGTGTGAGCACAAATATTTCTGTGGGAAGCTTATAAACTTTTCACTTTATCTGTGAGTGTGTGCATGTAGCTTCCACACAGAAAGTGATTATTATTGTCACACAACTGAAGTAAAGTGTTGTTGGCGGCTGTTGGTTCAAACTACAAATGCTGTCTTTACTACAAAGACAAAGTATCATGTTCTCTCTTAGCAGCTTTGCTCTATTTTTCTTATTGCCACTTTCCCATTATCTGTGTTCCTGGTAGTAAAGACTTAAAAAATCCTATTTTTACCCTCAAAATATTAACTCGGGTGTCTCGATTTCAAGTTGGCCATGGCTACCAGTCTGCATGCTCTTCCTGACTTCCTCTGCACATGGTTTCTGGTTGTATGTGATGTTTTTTTACCACCACCGCCCTAGCACCACCGGTGGGCTCCAGGGTTTCCTGCACAATGTTGTTGGCATGGCGCTGTGCCATGCTTGAAATAAATCGCGCCATGCCAAGAAAATAAAATCGCGCCAGGGGCCGCGCGCCATGACTTGAGCTGTGTTACATTAACACTTGGGAGTAAAACTAGAAGTGAGCTCTCCCGGCTCGGGGCGAGCTGTCCCGACGTTTTAGGCAACATGTCCGGCGACATGTCTGCACTTTTTGCGGCGTGTCGGAAAACGACTTCTCCCTTTTAAGGCCATCAAGATGAGGCATTGAGCCACTCAGCTACACTCCCCCCTCCCTCCCTCGCCCTTTTAACCTCCTCCCATGGGGAAATCCGATCCGGATCACGGCACACCATTGTAACGCCCGGGAATCTAACCAAGGTCCCCCACACAAAGCCAAAACCTTAACCACTAAGCCAAAGGCAATTTCCTGTATGGCTGGGGGGAGATTCAGTATTAGACTTTTGAGGCCATCAAAGACAATTTGAGGCTGCGAGCCACTCACGTTGGTATGTTTTCAATCGCTGTAGTTTCAAGTCTTGTTTCACACCGGAAATCCAAGATGATGGATTTAAAATGGACTTAGCTGAACTACCACAGACATCACTTTCAGGAGTAAAGTTATAATTATAAGATACAGTCCCCACAGGCTGACAGAAGCAGAGATGCCAAGAAGTGTTGCTGCAGTCCAAACAGTGTTTTTGTGTTCTGACAGTATATTGAATTATATTCATACATTCAGGGCTGCTAATGTGTTGCTTGCTCTTGCATTCTCCCCAAGGGGTAAGTGTGTATTTGTTTGTCTGGCCCTTAATAATTATTACCTGTGTGTTTTATTTCCTATATGGTCTTCTGTAGTGTGTGTGTGTGTGTGTGTGTGTGTGTGTGTGTGTGTGTGTGTGTGTGTGTGTGTGTGTGTGTGTGTGTGTGACATGCGTGTGTTTCTATAATATATGTGTTTGGGTTGGGGAGACACCATAGATATAAAACCATAGATGCCTCATTGACCTGCTGCAGTTCGTTGGAAGGCATTTGCTGAAGGCACGTTGTGCGTCGCTGCCCAAGTGACGTCACTCATGCGACTCCTCCATGTCTCTCACTGCCACTCAAATGACTACGGAAGCTTGACAAGCTTCCGCTCATGCTTCCGCTATGCTTCGCAAGGAATGTCGTGAAAACTTTGCCCCCTCTCGAGAACACATGCTCCAGAGGCGGAAGATGCGTCTACCTTTATATATCTATGAGACACACACAGCGAAGTTCGTCGGGATCGGGACTCGAACCCGCAACGCGCTGTCATGCTGGATTCATCATCACCTTAATTTATACTCGGAAATACAGTTGAGGGCAAACCCTCATTTTCAATGTAGCCGAGGTTACAATAAACAAAATACAGTAAAAAAGCAATACATCCAACAACATTATAAATCAGGATAATTTACAAAGGAACTTTATGCAGAACAACCAGTCAATACAATAAAATTAAAGCAGGCGCAATCACGGTGAAAAATGTTCTGGAGCATTCCTTTGAACTGACCAAAAAATGGCAGTTCAGTTCAGAGTTCAGTTTTAAAGTGTTTTAGAGTTGTTTTAGAGAAAGCTGTCTAGCAGCCAAGGTGCCTGGACCACTAAGCCAGCTCAGGCCAGTCTATGATTCTCTCCTGGTTACACCACAACAAGATTCTGGTTGGGACGGACGGACAGACGGAATAAGCAAAACATGTTTAAAAATAGTTTTCAATGATTTTTTTTTAGACATTTAAAAGTCAGTTTTAAAAGTCTAAAAAAATTCAAAAATAGATAGACCAGGCTCACAATGTGTCACATTGTGAGCTTTTAGATAACGTGTTTTTTTAGTTATATTTTATTAAATGAGGATATGGCACAGGGATTGCAGTTGAGTCTCATGAAGTACATATACATGTATATGTGGAACTCCTCAGAGGTTTGTATCCACAGCTTGCCTGTGCTTTTATCATTCCACTCTGATGGTGACTCAGTGTTGTTGGGAATTAATTATGGATTGTGTTCTTTGATTGCTGAGGAGTGTCAATGTCCCCTTATCACTTTCCCTCGTCTCCTCGCCTCTATTTATTTTCTCAGCTGCAGCCGTGTGGGTGGGTGGGTGTGTGTGTGTGTGTGTGTGTGTGTGTGTGTGTGTGTGTGTGTGTGTGTGCGTGTGTGCGTGCGTGTGTGCGTGTGTTTGTGTTATTTTTTTTAACTAAATCCCTGTGTCTTCATGAATATCAATAGGGCTGATTGACTGGTGAGCTGACCTAGCAGAGAAAAATGCAACATTTTCTCCATTTCTCATGTTGCATACTTTAGAGAGAGAAAGAAAAAAAACTGTTCATTGAAAAAGGGAGAGAGAGAGAGAGAGAGAGAGAGAGAGGGGGAACCCTAGTATTGTATACTTATAATCTCTGCTAGCTTTTTCGTTGGAGTGAATCTCTACTGTCTACTGCACACAGTGGGTGCGTGAGTGTGTTTTGTCTCACACGGAACATTTTCCTAACAGCACTGTGTGTGATGCTCTCTGCGGCGGCGGCGGCGGCGCTCACCGCAGGTCAGAGAGTTGATGGAAAACACAGCAGCACTTCATAACGATGCAATATACTGTAGATCTGTTCCTGCTCTCATCACTTTCACCTCTCTCTCTCTCTCTCTCTCTCTCTCTCTCTCATCATCTCCTCCACTGTCCATCACGTCCCTGTATAGCCTATATATATATATATATATATATATATATATATATATATATATATATAAGTATCCAACAAAAGGAGCTAGCAGGTCAGATCGAGTGGCTTATTGTGGGAATCAGCCAAGTGAGGGTTTCTGTCCTTTAATGCAACACCACTATAGTGAGGCGGCATATCAGCATATTATCAAACCAATCGTTCATTTTGTGAAAGAAGCGTCACATTCTGGCAGAGGCGTTGATAGCTATTTTGGGAACAAAAGTGTCCACTCCACTCCCATTACCACAGGCCCTTTTAGCCAAATGGAATGAGCGAACCACTTGCTTGACCTTCACGCAACATTTCAGCATCCTTACACTTACAGCAAATATTGCAACTGCTTTTATAGGGTGGTTTAGGAAGATTTGACCAACCACCGGTGGCCATTTTGAAAAATGGCTACCAAGCCCACCAGGAGGAGAATTATCTATCTATATATATCTACATATCTTATTATCTATACATCTATCAACACACTGCCAAATGTGGCACTTCTTTCACAAAATGAACAATATGACTATTGCTAATACTGACTACAAGTACACAGTACTATCAGCTCTGTCTGTCCGTCCGTCCGTGGCGTCCGTCCATACGTCCTCAAGTACTATAGACGAATAAGTCCACACTAATTATCCATAATGTATAAATGATGGATAAGGGGTCAGGACAACTAAGCCTTTTCGTCGAGGGGTCAGAATAAATGTTGGACTTAGACTGTTATTCGTCTATAATACTTTATTGTGCATGCATTCACTTTCGCAGACAGTGACACAGTCACCAATCTGGGAACCCATCGGCAAGAAAAGGGGAAAAAAACAGCTCTTTCGGAATCTGTTCGTGAGAGAACACAGTCACAGAAACAGACCCGACCGACCGAGTATCATTTTGCGCGTTTGAATCAATAGCATGTTCACGAGCAACGTAGTGAACGTACGTATACTTTATCGATCTGCACAGTTATTTGATTAACGGTAATCAAATAAGTGATCGATAGAATCATCTCTCCGGAACATAATTGCTAAACCCTATAATTTCCAGTGGCAACAGTTTGTATGTTAGGATGTGGAAGGTCCATAAAGCCAGTGTCTTCCTTCATTGATATGCAAGTCTCAGATCCTGACTCCTTCCTGCATGCTCGCTGCTCCCAGCAAATTCTCTGGCCTTAATCCATTCTGGGCCGGAAACGCTTTTGGTGTTTTAAAGCATTATGTTATACTTTTAGCTATTGAAAAATAGCAGATAATTTTCTAAAATAGCAGACCTACAAGCTCATAGCTTCATCGGTGCCGCGCTATGAGCATGTAGGGCTGCTATTTTAGAAAATTTGTGAAAATGTGGGGCAAAATGTGACGAATGTTTTTAACTCATATCATTGCTTCAGGGGGGGGGGGGGGGGGGGGGGGCTGGAACAACATATTTTCAGACGGGGGTCGGCGGGCCAATTATATTTTTTGGGGGTCCTTGACATGGACATGTTTGACAACGACTGACATCGTCTTTTTTTTCAGAAAACTGTCAGGATTTAGAAGGCATTGGTAGAATGGTCCTCACGTCTAAATGGGTTAATGTGATTCTGCATGCGGGCTCTGCTGTCTCCACTTTGAGACACATTCCTCTGTAATGTTCCTTTCCCCCCTCGCTGCTCAAAGCGCCAGACATGAATATGTTTGAGGGAAAAGTCCAAGGTTTTACAGCCTTTTCAGATCCAGACCTAAAAGATAAATGTGGTGCATGCATGTCTCCAAGGTACCTGAACTTACAAATACATGCTGTGTTATTATTAATGAATGACGGCAATGCGTTGCATCGTGACGCATTGTGTAAGCTTACATCGTTTCTGTAAGTCTAACTGCAACCCTTAAAGCATGTTTGTTTGGGGAAACTTTGGATGAAATCCTGTGGACAGTGTGTGGCGTGTGCGTGCGTGCGTGTGTGTGTATGTGTGTGTGTATGTGTGTGTGTGTGTGTATGGCTGAGGGAAGTAGGGGTGCTCCGGGGGGAGGGGGGCCCCCATGCACAGCCACCCCCCCCCCCCCCTCGGACAGGAGGGGGAAAATAAATAATAATATTTTTAATAATTTTGATCGCTTTATCCTGGTTAATTGCCTGTGTCAGTTTGGTCATGTTTGTGTCAGTTTTGGTCAGTTTGGAGAGGGGAAGTAAAAGTCACTTTTCCGCGTGAAAATGTGTGAAAATCTTACTGCGCACGCATCCCCTGCTGAACGTGCTAGCTCTTCCTTCTGTAAATATCTTCCCGCAGCCGTGTGTGTGTGTGTGTGTGTGTGTGTGTGTGTGCTTGCGCGTGCATGCGTGCGCGTGTGTGTGTGTGTGTGTGTGTACATGTGTGTACACGTGTGCGTGTGCACGTGTGCGTGTGTTACAATAATAATTGTAATCATTTCAATCGCCTTATCCTGGTTAATTGTCTGTGTCAGTTTGGTCATGCGTGTGGAGAGGGAAAGGAAAAGAGGTGCGTGCACATACATTTTCCTGTTCAGTATACCTCCTTCTGTAAATATCTTCCCGCAGTGTGTGTGTGTGTGTGTGTGTGTGTGTGTGTGTGTGTGTGTGTGTGTGTGTGTGTGTGAACTGTACTACTGTAGCTCAATGAACATATACCATGCAAATACAATACCCTATAACAGGGATACTCAAATAGATTTACCTGTGGGCCACATTACAAAAATGGCAAGGGGCCAGGGGCCAGTAGATAAAATTACGACATTAATGATACTTGATAACTTCTCTCTTTCAATTGCTTTATTTTCGCAAAATGTATCAAAGTACAATGTGCATGCACACAATATGTAAATAAATAAATGTGTTACATTTTCTTGCATAAACACAAAGAGCTGTTTCCATAACTGCACAAATTATTGCACATAACATGAGTAGCTGTTATAATAACATAATAACATAACATGAGTAGCTCTTTGCCTGCCTGCCTGCCTGTCTGTCTGTCTGTCTGTCCATGAGTAGTTATTTGTCTGTCTGTCAATGAGTAGCTGTCTTACTGTCTGCCTGTCTATGAGTAGCTGTCTGCCTGCCTGTCTATGAGTAGCTGTCTGTCTGCCTGCCTGCCTGTCCAATTGTCCATGAGTAGCTGTCTGTCTGCCTGTCTGAGTAGCTGTCTGCCTGCCTGCCTAATTGTCCATGAGTAGCTGTCTGTCTGCCTGTCTATGAGTAGCTGTCTGCCTGCCTGCCTAATTCTCCATGAGTAGCTGTCTGTCTGCCTGTCTATGAGTAGCTGTCTGCCTTCCTGCCTGTCCAATTGTCCATGAGTAGCTGTCTGTCTGCCTGTCTATGAGTAGCTGTCTGACTGCCTGCCTGTTCAATTCTCCATGAGTAGCTGTCTGTCTGTCTGCCTGTCTATGAGTAGCTGTCTGCCTGCCTGCCAGCCAGCAAGTTGGTTAACAGAAAATAAATTGTTATGGCTGAGTAAAATAAAATACAATAAACACAATTTGCCTGAAAATAGATTACCCAGCTATGACCTTTTTCATGAAAAAAAATGAGTAGTGATATGGCTGACTGAGTAAAATAAAACAATCTACCTGAAAATAGATAGCTATAGCTGAAGAGCAATTTCCGCAATTTCCGCAATTACCATTTCCGCAATTTCCGCAATTTCCTCAATTTCCATTTCCGCAATTTCCGCAATTTCCGCAATTTCCATTTCCGCAATTTCCGCAATTACCATTTCCGCAATTTCCGCAATTTCCATTTCCGCATTTCCGCAATTTCCATATCCACCATTTCCGCAATTACAATTTCCGCAATTTCCATTTCCGCAATTTCCGCAATTTCCATTTCCATTTCCAACTATTAATTGCAGCTGGGTTTCATCATTCAAATAAAATAGAATTCTGTCCGTTTAGCTATAAAATTATGTCAGGGAATAGGGATACACAGTATATGTCTTTCATTTGCATTGCATCTCCCCCCCCCCCCCCCAAGCTTTTATTTTCGTTCGAGTAATAGTACAACTCTAATAGTATTACTTATAATAATGTAATTAAAGATAACTTCATTCAGATTTATTTATTTTTATTTCATTTTCCAGATTTTTTTTCCTTCTTTTTTTTAGATTTTCATTGGTGGGCCAGTCATAATGGTCCCGCGGGCCTGATGTGGCCCGCGGGCCTGAGGTTGAGTATCACTGCCCTATAACACTATATGCTTGGCCACCGACTGCCAAGCATATAGGACTGAAGCCCAAACCACAGAAGTTGCATTGCAAATAGGGACTATAAAGCCCAAAATCTCGGCCACTCGCTCACTCACACTCGGTCACTCCAGCATGGCAAATGATGGTGAAATTGGTGATCTGCCAAAATATGTGACCATCTTGTGGACTTCACACAACTTACATGGAGGTCTTTAAATACATAGCCTGAATACCGTTAGGTTGAACTCTGCTAATAAACAAACTGCAACGATTTACACACATTTTGTGATTGTCTACACGATTGTCACAATTTCAGCAGGTCACCAATTTCACCGTAACACCACCATGCTGGAGTGAGTGAGTGTGAGTGGCCAAGATTTTGGGTATTGGAATTTGGTTTAAGGGACTTGACACTGGAACAAGACAGACGTTTGAGCCTCTCTCTCGATGGAGTGACACGAGTGCCTGGAGGTCAGGGCGGTTCAGGCTGTCGTTTGGGGACGGGGGACCTGTATTTTAAAATACTTTTAAAGCTCTACATGGGCTGGCCCCACTGTAAAGCATCGACCTACTGCCTCCTAAAACCAATGTCAGATCTCTCAGGTCCTCCATCAAAGGTCTGCTAAAAATACCTGCGTCCAAGCTGAAAACTAAGGGTGACCGGGCTTTCGCTGTGGTAGCTCCTACCCTATGGAATGCCTTGCCTCTGGCATTTAAAAATGCTGAATCAGTTGACTGTTTTAAGAGACTCCTAAAGACTCATTTATTCCGTAAATATTTCTCCCATACCCGTACCTTTGACCTGAGCCATTTAACAGCCCTATATTTGTTCTGCCTTGTTTTGTTTTTTGTTCTGCTCATTTATATTGTTACAACTGTATTTGTTCTGTTTTTTCTGTGCTTCTATTTGTTTTTACTGTGTCAATTGTTCAGCACCTTGTAGCTTTGCTTCGAAAGGTGCTTTCTAAATAAAATGTACTTACTTACTTACTTACTTACTGCCACGATGGAGACCCAAGCTTCAGGGACCGAGGCTCAGATGACACAGATGACTTTGGGAAGCTATGGGAATATAATCTGATTAAATCTTCAAAACAAAAAAAAGGGGGGAGAAAAGTGTTCTTGGTGCACTTGGTGTTGACAGCTGACTGAACTCCTGTGGATTTCTTGGGACATTGAAGACGTCGCGTCACTGGGTCCTGGGAACGGAAGGTTCTGGGGACATTGAAGACGGTGGGTCACTGGGTCGTGGGAACGGAAGGTTCTGGGGACATTGAAGACGGTGGGTCACTGGGTCCTGGGAACGGAAGGTTCTGGGGACATTGAAGACGGTGGGTTCCTGGGAACGGAAGGTTCTGGGGACATTGAAGACGGTGGGTTCCTGGGAACGGAAGGTTCTGGGGACATTGAAGACGGTGGGTCACTGGGTCGTGGGAACGGAAGGTTCTGGGGACATTGAAGACGGTGGGTTCCTGGGAACGGAAGGTTCTGGGGACATTGAAGACGGTGGGTTCCTGGGAACGGAAGGTTCTGGGGACATTGAAGACGGTGGGTTCCTGGGAACGGAAGGTTCTGGGGACATTGAAGACGGTGGGTCACTGGGTCGTGGGAACGGAAGGTTCTGGGGACATTGAAGACGGTGGGTCACTGGGTCGTGGGAACGGAAGGTTCTGGGGACATTGAAGACGGTGGGTCACTGGGTCCTGGGAACGGAAGGTTCTGGAGACATTGAAGACGGTGGGTCACTGGGTCCTGGGAACGGAAGGTTCTGGGGACATTGAAGACGGTCCTGGGAACGGAAGGTTCTGGGGACATTGAAGACGGTGGGTTACTGGGTCCTGGGAACGGAAGGTTCTGGGGACATTGAAGACGTCGCGTCACTGGGTCGTGGGAACGGAAGGTCGTTGACAGTACTATGTGCAGTGGCTGGCTGTCGCATTTAAAGTGAAACTTTGAAGAACAGGGTTTCCTACTTTGTGTTGTTGCCAGACAACAACAAATGGCTGATGGACGTTGGTGCATTAAGAAATCTCTAAGCCTTTTTATTGTTCTGCTGACAATTACAAAAGGCATTGCATTCCATTCAGCTTGTTAATCTCTCCCGGCACTGCAGAGTTTTTGGACTGAAGGGGAAGGAAAGCAATTTGCTGCCTTGAATTTCTTAAAGCCTATAGCTGGCAGTGTTGATTTTGTCGACTAAAACTATGGCGGAAAATGTTCGTCGACTACCTTTATTCACTTGCTGAAAATAGCCGATCTACAAGCTCAAACGTTGTGAGCTTGTAGATCAGCTATTTTCAGCAAGTGTAAAATTTCCATTAAAACGGCATCAAGGCCCGCCAAAACACATTTTTGTCGACTAAATCAACTGTAGATTTAGTCGACTAAAATCTTATGATATTTAGTCAACTAAAACTAGACTAACTATAAATATTCCAGGTGACTAAAATGTGACTAAAACTAAATGAAAAGTATTCAAAAGACTATGACTAAAACTAAAACTAAAATGTGCTTTAAAAAACAACACAGCTGGTTTATACTCAGTTGTGCGGTGCGGTGCAATAATGTGTTGTGATCTACATGTACATCAGCTATATTTCAGCATGCGACACTGGGCGCAACCAAATTGGTGTGTCTGGCAGGTCTTGTAGAGCAGTGGTTCCCAAACCTTTTTCCACGTCAAGGACCTCCAAATTGACACTAATTAGCCCCGCAGACCCATGTTTGAAGAGATATGCCAGGGACCCCCATAAGAGAAGAACTTTTACGGCTCTAGCAGTGATTCCCAACCGGTTTAATTTCAAGGACCCCCAGTTTAACATGCATTAGTTTACGGACCCCCATTTATATCTCTGAGACCCAAATTTATAATGTAAAATCAATGTTAATTTAACTCTGAGAGTGTACACATGGAACCAAATACAGACCATAAGGGTGTATTATTATCATTTAGCAGGGGACCACTTGGAATTCTTTCAAGGACCCCTGGGGGTCCCCGGACCCCACTTTGGGAACATGTTGTAGAGGGTACAAGACCCAGTGGCCTGCCTAATAAGACCTGGCAGGCGACCATTTTGGCTGATATGAAAGCGCTCGGCATCGACCACGAGTTGGCCATGGCCGTTCCCAGTGGAAGAAAGCCATATCGAGAGTCCAGTCCAACCCAGCGGTGCCTGGAAAGCGGACTTTAAACCTATGATGATGATGATGATGATGAAAACCAAATGATATTATGTGCTTTTGCCTTTCAATCATAATGACATGAAAATTAAATAGCCGTACATCAAAGTGTGGCCAAAAAAATTATAAAAAAAGACTAATGTTCTCAGGGGCTGTATTGTCTGCTGAGATATTGTTTGTCTTTGAATAACTTGGTATAGACAGTCAGAGAGAGAGAGAGAGAGAGAGAGAGAGAGAGAGAGAGAGAGAGAGAGAGAGGGTAAGTGGAGGGTGAGCATTTATTGATGTTGGCTCGGAGACAAAAGTACTGAGAGTTGTGGAGGAGAAGAGCTCTTCTCTGTGCTGTGGAGTGATGGGAGTCCAGGGACCGTTGCGTAACACACACACACACGTTGTGCTACACAACGGTACACCAGGACCACCCCGGGCCATTAATAGAAACAGATTACGCAGTCCACTTGCCAGAATGTGAACCCAGGCATGTTGAGTACACCAATGTTTTACGTTAGAAATGTTGGGTATGTGTCCCCAACATGTAGAAAATGCCGGATGCTAACTTGCATATGTTGAGCAATTTTCATAATTGGCATAATTAGCACATTTGAGCAAGTGGCTATGGCCGTTTTTAGCCCAATTGGAATGGATTCAGCATCATGAAAATCCCCTAGTTTGACATTGTTGTTAATATGGTCACATATTATTTCAATTATGAAAATTGCTCAACATATATGCAAGTTAGCATCCGGCAGTTTGTAGGCTACATGCTGGGGACCCATACTAAACATTTCTAAAATAAAACCTTGGTGTACTCAACATGTCTGGTTTCACAATGGGGCTCTATGGGCTGGCAAGTAGAATACATGGAATTCTCTACACATGCACATGAGGGTTTGTGGAGTTATATGACGTGTGTTTGAGAAAAACATAATTTGTAGATTTTTTGTTTGTAAATATTAATATTTTTTGCAAAGTTTAAGTGTGCCTTTGAAACTGGATGTGAAACACAAATACAAAACACAAATTTGAAACACAAATGTATATACAAAACACAGATGTGAAACATGGATACAAAACAGAGATGTGAAATACAGATACCAAACACAAATCTGGACTTGTGGATACAAAACACAAATGTGAAACTGTGAGTTCACTCATGTGAGTTGCAAATCTGAACTTGTGAGTTACAAATCTGTGAGTGTGACTGTGAGACTTTTGAGACTGTTCTGGCCCCATACACCTGGGCACCTTGGCAAAAGCAAGCCTATACCCAGCCAGACAACAGCTGCTGGATACGTGTTATTCAATTGGATACACTAACTGAAGAGGGGACAAGCCTGTCTTGTTTCTCTGCAGAATCCCAATTGTACAATTAGGCACGCCACTGTCCTTCGCAAGAGGCCAAGAGTCTCTTCAAACAAACTACTCCGCTCATGTCGTTAATAACTAACGATCAGATCTCAATTTGTATCCTATTGTATCTTACACAATAGCTGCCACCACCAAAAAGAGGAAATCGTAGCATAACATGGAAAAGTACAGTGCAGCACAACAGAATGTAGAACATAATAGTGGAAGAGAAAGAATGAATAAGCAAGATGTGCTGTGGATGTTTTCGTCGATATTTGTCCTTCGTGCCAAACAAAACAAAAGTAGGCCTACAGACTAGTGAGCCAATCTGCTACACTAGCACAACATTTAAAAACACCACTGGCATTTTGAATGCAATGTGTTTTGGCCAGACGGAGAAGATATATAGCTTCGCTTGATGCCCATGGTATTTTAGACCGCGGTCTTCCGTGAACATGCCTGCATTATTGACTGCAATAAGATGCTCATTGAAAAGCCCTACAGAGACCTATTAGAGCAAGAGCACCGGCATATCTACAGTATATAAACATCACCATAGCATGAAATATGGAATTGGCTTATCACCACAGGGAAGCCTTGATAAGCACACTGAACATCAGACAAGCACTTAACCTCAACCTCAAGGTAACATGATCACATGTTTCCCAAACACTGAAGGGTTGCGGGACCCATTTGTGGAATGTGAGTAGGCTATAATATTTTTTTCAAAATGATTTCACGATTAAAATGAAATAAAATAAAGACATGCCATAACTTAGTTATGGAATTTCTTTATTGTATTTCATTTTATTTGGTGTCTCCCCGGCATCGGCTATTTTCACTAACTTTTTTAAACATTTAAATGGGCTGTATTTTGCGTGTTTATGTACCAGGTCTTATTCCCTAACTTGAGTAAACTAAAGACCTGGAGGCGTGATCAATGCCATTTGACTATTCTGAGTGGCCAAAGAGCATTGATCACGCCTCCAGGTCTTTAGTTTATTCAAGTTAGCGAATACGACCTGGTACTTAAGACACGCAAAATACAGCCCTTTAATGTTTAAAAAAGTTAGTGAAAAAAGATCTACAAGCTTGTAGACCTGCTATTTCCACCTTATTGGGGTCCCGGGGAGACACCAAAATTCTCTTGTGGGGTCTCGAGCTACAAAGGTCCGGGAACCGCTGCTCTAGGAGGGGTTTAGTGTCGCAGAGTCAGTCTGTTGAAGGCTGCTGAACGCCTTTAATAGTACGCATTATTGTGCTTATTAGCCTGCAGGCTTTTATTTACGTTCCCATTCGGCTGAAAAAGAACAGCCCATGTGGGGAACGAGACACATTTCCTGGTCTAGGAGTGGGAGTGTACTACAGTGCAGAGGGGCGTCGCTCGAAATATGGTGACGTCAGTGTTGTCTGCTGTTTTCTGCCAGGGAGTGGAGGTGAACCAATTGCATCCAACACCACGATCCCTATACCAGAAATCACGGTGGCTGCTGGGTCAGGCTATTGGGGTATTTGGCCCTGTACATTTGCACTACTTTTGTGAAATTTGTCCTGGTTTAGATTATAGGAGCAGTGGATGCCACCATGTCCGGGGAGCAGTGAGAGGGTAAAGTTGTCTCTCGCTCATGGACACTTCAATGCTGTATAGACTGGGGCAGGACGTACCTGTGACGTCGTTATAAATGGATTTTTTGTGGCTATTTTTTTTTTTTTTTTGTAGAGGGATACAATCACAGTAGGCTGACAGGAAATGGGGAGAGAGACAGGGAGGGGATGACATCAAGCCCCCAGTGAGGCTCTCCAACGTTGAGGCGCTCGGCCCTAGTGGTAAGAGCGGGGACTGCAGGCGGATCCGTGGAGTTATGACGAGGAAACCCCATGCAGCTGCTGGGTTTAACATTGAGCGCCCGTTTGCCGACTTCCATTTGAAAATATGTTGTTCCAGGGACCTCCCCTCCCAGAAGCAAAGATTTGAGTTAAAAACATTCACTGTGAAAGAATATATATTCAAAGATTTGCGCCACATTTTCACGATTTTTCGTGAAAGTTCATGAGCTTGTAGATCTGCTATTTTTCAACAGCTAAAGCATAACATAATGCTTAAAACACAGAAAGGGGTTCCCGCCCAAAATCTGTTAAATACGTGTCCCATCTGAAAATAGATACAAATGTTTATACACTTTGTGTTAGAATGAACTGATGAATGAGTGAGTACTTTATATACTACAAGTAAGACGCGCAAATGTGGGAAGCGAACGCAGCTCGTGTTTTCTACTGTGTGTGTGTGTGTGTGTGTGTGTGTGCATGCATGTTTTTTTGTGTGTGATACAGCTGCGCCCTCTGTTCTGCCTGGGTTACATAGTAATCGCTCACTGTTTCGCAAATATAAACTATTTCACTATGGATTGCATCACTCACAAGCACAGAAAACACTGCAATTTCCTAACAACTAGCCTAGTATGTAAATCTGTGACAGACAGTCCTATACTGTGAGGCAGCATGCCACATCGGCAGGTGTTTCATTTATCTTGGATGGTGTGTGTTTGACCAGCAAAGTGATATGTTGTACCTGCGAGTGGGCGGGTGTTTTATTGTTTGTGGCAGCCTGCTCGGATCTTTGATGCTGTGTCCTCCTGCCTTCTGGTCAAACCACATGACGCCACAATCAAAGTCCATTATGGTGTTGACTGTTGATCTTGTCTCCTTGTCTATTTTCTTTATTTGCTTTTTTATGTGCTGTGAAATGTTAGATAAGCAGCATCCATATCAACAGCATAGCACTAGTCTTTACAAATACATGTCTACTGAAGAACAAACTAAAATGTACATTCACCATATAAACCATCTTAAAATATGGCATTTTTTTTCACCTTTCACCAGGAATACAATTTACTTATGCCATTTTTTTTTGTTTGGACAGATCGAAACTTCACATTCAAGGTGTTTAGTCATTCTATTTGTGCCATACGCCAAATAACATAAACATCTAAATGCAACAAGTCTCTCTCTCTCTGTCTGTGTGTAATCCACGTAACTCGAGAACCGTTCGCCCCCACCGACTTCACCCCACCACAGGGAGGGTGTCCGGTGTCCAATCGGTCGGACTCACGGTTGTTCAGGAACCGACACAAAAGGCCTCTGCCCGGGCTCTGGACAGGTCCCCTGCCCCCTGCCTACTGATCCCTCAGCGCCAGTTCTGCTCTACATAAATTGGCCCACTGGACGCTCACATTCAACGTGCACATGCAACATACACCACTCCATATTTGGGCATGCCTGACACAGAACTCAATAAGATGGCCTGTTCTCACCTCACAACCCTATTTGGGCATGCCTGACACAGACTAAAGGGACACAGAGAGACACATTGAAATCTCCATATATGGGCACAGACAGAAGGGTGGAATGGGTACTCTGCATTTACAGTTGTCCGGAACCAGCACAAAAGCCTCATTTGGCATGCTTGACAAATAACTCCATACATATATATGGGCATAAAAGGGACACATACATAATAATCGGGTGGGGCATTCATTTCCTGTAATGTCCAGAATCAGCACAAAAGCCTCTGCCCTGGGCTCTGGACCTGATCACCCCATATCTCCATATATGGATGATGGATCTGGCCTGTTCTGACATCACAAAACGGGGGCACCTCACTCACACGTAAGACACGCGCAAGACACACTTGTGTTGTGTCCTGTGTCCTCTGTGTGTTATGGCCGCCTCAATGCATTTCCAATGGGACTGCATTGAGGCCGCCATGACACTCCCAACATACACAATAATGTGTCTTGCATGTGTCTTACGTGTGAGTGAGGCCTTATGAAACATATTTAGCCCAGCTATACACAACACATAAACATACTGTACACATACTGTACACATACGCACGTGTGTGTGTGTGTGTGTGTGTGTGTGTGTGTGTGTGTGTGTGTGTGTGTGTGTGTGTGTGTGTGTGTGTGTGCGCGTGTGTGTGTGTGTGTGTACAGCACTAGCTGTGCTCATGGAGTCAAATCTGTCAAAACAAACTTTATTTGTATAGAATATGTTTCAGAAAATCAGCAAAATTAGAAATCAGCAAAATGTGTCACTTCCTCAAGGGCATCAAACACCACACAATTTATAATAATGTTTATGTTATTTGGCATTACTGTTCATTACTGTTTCTTGTGTCTGGTTTATATGTTTTCCTTCAAGGCTTTATCGGCATTCGTGTGCAGACGCATAATGCTGACAGCCTCCAGCAAACCATAATATATCCAAAGCCATTGTGTTTAAATGTCAACCGTAGCAAGCATGCAGCTCTGGTCCTGATGTATTCCTCCTACATACATTGTACCTTCCCTGTTGTTCTATTCCATGGGGGTGGGCAACTTTGATGATGGAGATCGAGGGACACATTATTCCCACACACTCCAGAGGGCCACGTTGCATATTTTTTTGCTATTATTTGAATTGAAATTCTGAATTACTTTTTTACATTTTTCATTTGGAATCCTGAAAAGTATTTTTTTTTAAATGTAATGTCAATTCCTTTAATTATAGTTATGTTAACTAAAGAAATTAAATTAATTTAATTAAATAACATTTTAATACTATACTCATTAAGCTACTAATTTAGACTGAAGTGATTCAAGCGGGTCATGTTTGCAAATCAATAATATATCAGTATTCTGTTATTAACCTGAAGGTGGGGCCGCAGGTGGCCCCTGTGCCGCCAGTTGCCCATGTTTGTTCTATTCCATAGTCTATTACATGGGGGGGCGGTGGTGGCTCAGGGGGTAGAGTGGCCGGATGGCAACCGCAAGGTTGCCAGTTCGAACACGGGCTCCCCCAGAGTTAGTGTCAAAGTGTCCTTGAGCAAGACTCTGAACCCCTAATTGCTCCTGATGTGCTGGTTGGTGCCTTGCATGGTTTCCGCATGGTGACACGCCTTGGATAAAGGCGCTATATAAATGCACCATTTATTGTCACAATTTTCTCCCTAACTCTTGCTATGTCGTTTTGTATGGTTCACGTCGTTCACGTTATATATTTTTCTCTGAATTGGTCAGAACATCAATAGTTTGACTGATGTCTCTGAAGAAGTCATTGTAGCCAAGGCTTTCAGCTAGATGTGAGGTTGAAAGACGGTGAAGTCTGTGTGTTTTATAAATATTTAACCAAAGAAAAGTTCTGTATTATCACAAGAGCTTGTGATGAATAATAAATACGATGGAGCCAATGGAACACAAGTTATTTTCTTTCTTTTTTTAATTTCCTGAAAAGTAACACAGCTTTTCCACTCAAAAGGGCAAGATAATGTCCACTGCATGGTACCAGATCATTTTGTCCAAATGATTGAACCTTTATTTCACATTTAGATGACATTTAGAAACTGGGAGCTTTTATTGTTAAAAGTTCATCTGTTTCAGAACAAATGTGGGGGGAAATCTGCATAATCCAGGGCCCTTTTACACTGCAAATGACTCCAAATCTGGCCTATCTTGCTATCAGGAGGCTGATGGGATTATAGGAGCTTGGACTCTGATTGTATATGCAACATGCAAGGGGGGAGGCTTTGATGTCAGAAGCCTGTGCGTGCGTGCGTGCGTGCGTGCGTGCGTGCGTACACGTGCACAAATGTAGGAAAACTTGCATGTCACATGTGTGACGTACTTCAATGAGTGTTATTCTACAGTACAAATGGATCATGTGTATGTGGGTGGGTATACCATGGTCCATGTGTGTGTATGTGGGTGGGGGTTATACCATGGTCCATGTGTGTGTATGTGGGTGGGGGTTATACCATGGTCCATGTGTGTGTATGTGGGTGGGGGTTATACCATGGTCCATGTGTGTGTATGTGGGTGGGGGTTATACCATATATGGTCCATGGTATACACACGTCTGAGCCCATTAGTGCCCACAGTGTACAACTCCCTTCACTGTCACAGCGACACATTTGAAAAGCAACACTCCAGATGCAACACATTATCATGATAATGTGTACTATTTAAATAGTTTTGAGGAAAAATGCTGCTTTTTGTCCAAAATGACTTCAAAAGATTGCTGCTACTGTATATATTCGATTCAAAAAGCTTTACACCGCAGCCCGCAGGTAAAGATGCTGTAACTGTTGCCACTATAGGTGATATAGTATACTTTATTTCTCTAAGACAAAGTTCATAATAAGGCTAACATAAGTTCATAATTGTTACTTGCGCAAGCAGAGCGCGCAAGTAATAATTTCGCTTGGTTTCTTCAAAGTGACAGCCAAGTTTTTTTCAACCGTTTTTATGTGTATGCAAGTCTGTGCCTGTTTTGCTGGGACCAGATACCACATTACGTCATCACTGAGAGCTAGTCATACATATACACACCATGTACTCTGGTCCCAGCTCTCAACGATGACGTAATGTGGTATCTGGTCCCAGCAAACCAGGCACAGACTTGCATACACATAAAAACGGTTGAAAAAAACTTGGCTGTCACTTTTTGGAACCAAGTAACCACAGTATACTCCTAATCAAATTACAACTACATACTCTGTATGTAGTTGTAATGTGATTTGTAATTTGTAAATCTGTGCCTGGTCTGCTGGGACCAGACTACAAAGATGACCATATCTCTTACGTCATCACTGAGAGCTAGTCATACATATACACACACCATGTACTCTGGTCCCAGCTCTCAATGATGACGTGATGTGGTATCTGGTCCCAGCAAACCAGGCACAGACTTGCATACACATAAAAACGGTTGAAAAAAACTTGGCTGTCACTTTTTGGAACCAAGTAACCACAGTATACTGCTAATCAAATTACAACTACATACTCTGTATGTAGTTGTAATGTGATTTGTAATTTGTAAATCTGTGCCTGGTCTGCTGGGACCAGACTACACAGATGACCATATCTCTTACGTCATCACTGAGAGTTAGTCATACATATACACACTATGTACTCTGGTCCCAGCTCTCAACGATGACGTAATGTGGTATCTGGTCCCAGCAAACCAGGCACAGACTTGCATACACATAAAAACGGTTGAAAAAAACTGGCTGTCACTTTTTGGCACCAAGTAACCACAGTATACTGCTAATCAAATTACAACTACATACTCTATATAGTATAATGTATATGTATACGTATGTCTAGTCATTAGTCATTGCTGGGACGGTGCATACGCATCGGAAAGGCTCATGGGACGGTGCATAGGGCGCAAAGTAACCACAGTATACCGCTAATCAACTTACAAATGACATATACATAGAGGCAGAAACTGAGATTTGACAGTTTGTAGCGGTTTGTAGCGGTCGAAAGTACTTGCGCGCTCTGCTTGCGCACTAGTAGGCCATTTATGGCCTACTAGTGTGCAACAAGCAAGTATGCACTCGGCAGAGTGCAGTTCTAGTTTATTATATTTCTAAAAGTCATAGTTTAAGTCACATTAATTTCATGTATTGTTGTGTCAAGTTGTAATGCTTTTATTTTGAAGGGTCAAAGACACATTCTGTGTCTCGTTTGGTCTGCTCTCAAGTCAATTGGGTACACAGGACTTCAATCAAGCCACAAGCAGCTAGAAGCAGCAAGGTGCAGCAGCTCCGTTTTCACCCAAGCCCCCAGTGAGTCAAAAGTAACAAAAGTATAAAGTAGCAGATGTACAAGCACAAAATGTTTTGCTTGCCGATTTTGAGTGACACTGTAGTAGCCTATTATGATCAAGTAGGCTGTTAATTTACAAAACAATCACACTCGTGTGAAGTGAGGGGCACCCACTGGATTTATGGCCTCATGACGTCTTACACAAACATTCAAAAGTCCATAGACTGGGCTGCGGCATGATGCAATCTTCAAAAGCTGCATGCATTGGAGGTGCTAGCGCCCCTCCAAAAACCATGAGAAATTAAAATATGAAGATATGAGGTATCTGCCCAACTATATTCAGCTCAAGCTTGCAAATAAGAGACCTTATGGTTGTACCGTTTGTGGCAAAGGCTAAGCCTAAGCCCCACACAGAAGAAAATCCGTTACCTGTACTTTTATGTGGTAAAAGCACCCAAAACTTTTTTTTTTTTTTTTTTTTCTCCTTACCCCCTTCTTCTGCTTCCCCTGTTTTTCTTGGACAAAATGACATGATGGGAAATATGCACAAAAACGAATTTCACACTTTTTGTATTATGTAAAATCGTGATGCAACAAAAAAAGTTGATTCTGATTCTCAATGCAACCCACTTTTCCCGTATACTCTCCTCTGAACCAGAAAATGCCAAATGTCTGTTGCGTGTGTCGTCACGGGCCTATAAGACTTAAAAATATCTCTGGCTAATAAGACAAATATGCCTTAAAACATTATAGGTAACATTATACTAAAAATAACAATTTAAACATAATAAATATTGTATTTCTTTCATAAACAGAGCATCTTTCACTCAATAGGGACAGCTCCCATTGCATGTTGATGATGTAATATGCCCATATGTGGCCTAGCCCTATGGAATGTGTGGAAAGAATATATTGCTAAGAAAAAAACAACGTAATACTTAATATGAGCATTAAAGCAACATTTTAAATACTTTTTATTAGCACGTGCAATACATTCCATAGCGCTTGACCACATGGACATCATCATGCCTGCTACAGGCAATGTGAATGAATTATGAATTATCCAGACACACAAGCAGAGCATCCATGCATGTGGGCAGTGATATTACATGATAAGACATACTGTAGGAAACCTAATGCAAAAAGGTAGCTGGGCAATATCCATTAAGTACACTCTGCACGCATGCACGCACGCGCTGCTTGTCCACACACACACACATTGTGCACGTGCAGTCCCCTGTTGCAGGCAGTAATTCTGTGTTTTGCTTGATTGATTTTAGATTAGCCATATAATGAAAACAGACTGTGTTTGAAGAAAGTGCCGTGCCGCCGTCACTTTATCAAAGGTCCTGTCTCTGTCTCTGTCTCTCTCTCTCTCTCTCTCTCTCTCTCTCTCTCTCTCTCTCTCTCTCTCTCTCTCTCTCTCTCTCTCTCTCTCTCTCTCTCTATATATATATATGGTGCAGGACATTTTCAGGTTCAGGACATTATTCAAGGTGCTATACGTTATTCAAGGTGCAACATTGTTCAAGGTGCGTATAGTCCACGGGTGGACTATACGTTTGTCCACCTGGTATAATCCACAGTAGATCAGGAAGAGCAACACAAAGGTCTAAAGGTCAGCCTATCAGCAGGCCGCCGAGCAAAGCATTGCGTGCCTCATGCCATGCTTCAGCAGCCTGCAAAAGAAAGACAAGTGTGTTTCTTTTCCCCGCCTTGGTAAATTACGTTTTTGGGGAGCTTTCAAAACGGTGTGCAGACGTATTCTCCGGAGTTTACCGGAGTTTGTTGGAAAGTTTAACGGGAGTTTCCTGTAATATACACATCCGTATTCCATGCGTTTTGCGCAGTGGTAGATATGCCTAAAGTGCGTTAATGTGGTAGTGTTATTACAATGACCACATGACAGCGGTCATTTCCTTTTGGTATAATAAGGGGCATGTTTCTGTTTTTTAAATAATTATTTAAATACTTTCTATTCAAAACAAAAATGAAGTCAGATGTAATCTGGAGATGAAGGTCACCTTGTCAGAGCCGTGCGTGTGCGGCACATGGTCCTGACTCCTGACACATTTTAAATATGGCTGCTTCCCCCATCTAATCAAAGCCACCACATTCTAACGGTGTATAGATCTTATCCTGACACCCTGTGGTGTGCATGTGTGTGTGTCTGTCTCTGTCTGTGTGTGTGTGTGTGTGTGTGTGTGTGTGTGTGTGTGCGTGCATGCGTGCGTGCGTGCGTGCGTGAGTGCGGCACTTATGTATATAATATTGTGCTAATGAAGGTGTCAAGAATATTTATGTCAAATTTAAAGGGGTTTCATCAGCGTATTCTGCTTGGCATATTTCCATTTATCTGACCTTGGACATGACAAGGCCACAATAAAATGTGTAAGTGGTATAAACGTAGGCCTACTACTCATTTAGTTAGCACATGTGAGTATTTTATGGTGAAACTATTAAAATATACAGTCAATTCAATCAGCAAATAGACTACTTATAAATAACATATAAACTATTATCTTTATTAATATTTTTTATGGAGTTATGTTTATCCCTCAGTAATATAATACAGTGGTTCTCAACGTTTTTGGCTGGGGACCTGCAGCGGAAATGCTTTGCCATGTCTGCCACCCCCAATAAAAACTGACTGCAAAAATAACCTTAATATTAGAGAGAATAAATCATAAATGAATACTGAAACCAGACATAATCATTAAGGAAGGTTTATGCATGTACTATGTGTACTATGTAAAGTCTTCATTTCCATTTTCCAGCCATTCAGTTGCAAATTAAATAATTTGCGGACCCCCCAAAATCATTTGGTGCCCCCCCCCCCCCCCCTTGGGGTCGCGACCCACGGGTTGAGAACCCCTGATACATTAGATTATAATGTATCAAAAAGCTGAATAGATTTATAGATGATTTACATTGACAAGTGGATGTATTTTAAGGGAAGCTTGACAATATTATCTTTGCACACATTTTCTTCTAGATGCTTTTGATTGGTGACACTTCAAATAAAATGAGAGAGGGGGGCAAGGGGGAGAAGAAGGAGAGGTTAATGGAAAGAACGGAGAGATTGAGGAAAGATAGAGGAAGAGAAAGAGAGAGAGAGAGAGAGAGAGAGAGAGAGAGAGAGCCATAAACCAAAGTAAGGTCTTTCAGCTTTCATAGATCTGCAGAACCTTTAGCACATCTCCGGGTCATATCTATCCATAGACCTCCCCCGAGATCTGTAGATCAAACTACATGTACATCTTCTGGATATCAGATCAAATCCTCCCTTTTTGTCAGACAGAAGCGAGAAAACAACATACGTATGTATACAAACAGTATGAACCAGAAGCTTTTTGTTGTGCTACTATAATTGTGTCTGTTTCTGGAACTGCTGAAGTTCAAGCTAAAGGAAAATGTCCATGGGTGGTGATGATCCATAGAGTATTAAAAGTATAGAGACTGATCTGGCACGAAGCTCCGCCCCCTCCGCTATTCATTTCAGTGGAAGTTGCTCAGTGGCGTTTTGAAGCACCCGGAGGGACCGTCTATTTCCGCCTTTTTGGGCGCATTTCCGCATTGGACCTCCAAACTTTGGAGGTCCAATGCGGAAGTGCAACCGAGCGCTCAATGTTAAAGCCCAGCTACACGGGGTTTCCTCGTCATGAATCCACGGGTCCGCCTGCAGTCCTTCCTCTTACCACTAGGGCCCAGCGCTTCAACATTGGAGTGCCTAGCTGGCCCCTTGTGATGATCGAGGTTTCCTCTCCCCAGGCGTTTTGGGCGAGCAATTATCTTTCATTCAATTCACCCTGGCTATTAAAGCCACCACAGCTTGTGCATTGATGCACAGATCCTAGATCAGTTAGTGACAGCATGCCTATGTGATAACAGCTGGTAAGTGTGGTCCTCAAGCACGGGCATGTGTAAGCTTTTCAACTAAGCCACATTAAAACATAGTTGTTGTACGTAATTAGTTATCCTAAAACTGTTGCTTTCATATTGAGTGGGTCCAACATTTACATTTGTGAAGATAATAATAAAATTGCAAAGTGTGGTTGCCGCAGTTGCTTACATAGGCCCCTCCCACTAATATTGTCAGCCAATTACAATTTTCACTTTTTTGTTATGGGGTAGATTCTGAGCCATTCACGAGATATCTCATGTTTAGAGCTTTACCACAGTGTGCCAAACATGAGAAACACAAGATTCTATTTTTACTTTTTATGTATTTTTATGGTCTTTATAAACACTTGTAAAAGATAGATTGGTTACGTAACCAACAACAGCCAATTAGCTGCTACAAACGTTATGCAAAGCTCGGCTAATCACAGCGGAAGTTCGATTACTCCGGAAAAAGTGTCACTAACTATAGTCTGGTAATAATAATAATAATAATAATAATATATTATTGTCTTGATCTGCCGACTTGTTTCAGCTCTCACTAAGACATGTCGATTTGCCATTCACTTCATGCATGTGCGTACCCTCTATTTACACACATAAAAACCCCAGGAAAGTGTTTCTTGTGTCCTAAACATCATTACAATATGCTCAGGTTGCAAAAGGGGTGAAGTGGCACTTTAAGTAACCTGAAGACACAACCTTACCACTGTAAACAGTGCGACAGGAGATTCAATCAGTTAAATACCTTGGACGACATGCACACCGCGGCATATCTGCACTGCAGAAAAACCTTTCTACTGCAAACGTTGTGATAAGGAAATCTCTGTGTTACAGAATCCTGAAGACACACCAGAATATCCACACTAGGCAAAAACCTTCCTACTGTAGTTGTTTTTTACGGTATGTGTTTAAAGCCCAGGCCACACCGTGATGCAACATCTCCACAAAACATACTATGAATGCATTTGGACTTTAATAAATGCTGAATTATAATTATACAATGAGCTGTTTTGTCATTCCGCACGGTGTCAGATAGTTTGTTTGGTTATTGTCCTGCTCTGTAGTAATGTAGAAAAATGGCCAGTGCCTGATCAGCAGACTGTAAACTACTAGGATCAGCAATACTTGCATATTGTGTTGGTTTCATCTCAGGTATAACAATAGACTATCAGCCTGCTGCAAACATTCTGCTCTGTTTGGCTGGATGCATTACTTAAGAAGACACGCGCACGCACGCAACACACATACACATTACACACACAGAATAAAAAGGAGCTCACTGACTTGCTATGCTATCACACTTGCAGGCACACGCACACCTCACACTCACAAACGCACGCACGCATGCACGCACACAGAGAGAATAATAAAAGGAGCTCAGTGACTTGCTATGCGATCGTTGATGCTGCTGCTCATCTCCCTGGTGGAATGTGCAGCCTGTGTGTTCAGAGTATTAAACTAACACTAGGCTGACGTGTCACCATGGAGGGTCTGCTCAGGTGGCTGCCTGTTTGGAAAGGAAACTAAGTACATTTACGTAAGTACTGCACGTAAGTACACTTTTGAGGTATTTTTACAGGAGTGCAGTGTGGTTTTCGTCGACTAATACTATGATGAAAAACGAAATAAAAACTAAGCCATGATGACTACATATACTGACAATTTCGTCAACAAATAAAAACTAGACTATACAGTGTAGGGACTAGTTGACAAGAGATCCAGTAAAGGTCATTTTACACATGGTTGCATGCTGAAAATAGCAGATCTACTCGCAAAGTGTAAAATCAGTCATTGCGATGGCATCAAGGCCCGACAAAATATATTTTAGTCGACTAAATCAACTGTAGATTTACTCGACTAAAATCTTATGATATTTAGTCGACTACTTTTACTTCTACTACATATCAGAGGCAAATATTGTACTCATATTGACTCCCCCACAATTATTTGAAAGCTTTAGTTACTAGTTAGTTTGTACTGTAGATTTGGATTAATATTACAACATACAGTAACCATCTCTCAGCCCTGTATACATTTTGACCCTTTGAAAATAGCCGATCTACAAGCTCACAATGCGTCGCTGTGCGATGCATTGTGAGCTTGTAGATCGGCTATTTTGAAAAGATTGTTATAACTTTGAAAACTTAAAATGAGACATACTGCACAATGACTACTTTTACTTATAACCTGGAAAGTCAGGCATGAGAAAGAAAAGTTGTTTGTTCAGTAACAGGGGTCTCCCTGTCTCTTCAGCTTATTAGTATGTGAAATACAAAACATTGTTTTTTATCACTTTCAGCACCTTTAATTTGATGATCTTAATAATTACAATTTAGTATGTTGGTGTTCATGTGATCCACTATTTGGAGGGTGTTTAGCTGATATATACAAGTGTGTGCTGGTGGTGTGCCTTCACCGGCCTGGAGGGGCCTTGAATTAAATATGAGAGTCGATGCTTTCTGCCCACCCAGTCAATACTGTTTCCTCTGAGCCGGCCTGTCTCAATGGATGCACTGTCACCTCCCACTGCTGGAGAGAGAGAGACCATAAGATGATGACGATATATGCATTGATCACTGGGCATATGGCCAGTAAATACAAATAAAATAAAAACTCCATATGCTGAGTGTTCCTCAGCGTATTACCCACACCGCCGCACGGCCGGTGAAACGCTAAATCTCTTCCTAACACAAAGACGGCTAACGATTCTGATTAACTGCATGGCTCTCACTGCTACGATGACAGCATTGGACGAACAAACTTTTCCTAGGCCGACAGTAAATGTTCTCTTATAGCGAGAATCAGACAGCATACCTCAAAAGAAAGCGTAACTTGTCCACTCTAATTTAAAAAAAAAATGATTTTACCATCTTCCATTCTGGAGATATGTACCTATATTATGTAACACCTGCTTTTGTAGTAATGCACTCTTCTTGAACAGAAAGCCTAATTAGGAGAGGTTTTATGTCAGACGCTGTGTATCGTTCCAACTCGGCTAGTCGAGTTCACCTGCTGTTTTTTCCTCCGAGGTGGAAAGACTGTTGTGAGGCGGTTAGTTTTGCTGCCAAGCATGTGCAATGTTCCATCTGACCGGTGTTGATCATCATAATAAAGAACCGCTCGCCGAGGGACGATACAATGAGTTTTATTAATATATATTTTTTATCCCACGATTTTTGTCACCCATTTTTCACCCCTGTGTCAATCATCTAATGTGATCCTGGGTGCTACACACCCTCCACCAACCTAGTCCCCATATATGGGGGACAATTAAGGGGAGAGCAACGGACTTGAACTCATGCTTCCTTCATGCCTGAGTGTCCAAGTTGCTCCTTACACCTGACAGGGGGGAGTTTCCCTGGTTGGACGTAACGCGTGGAAGGAACACGTTATTCCAACCAGTTCCTTTCCCCTCCATCAGGCGCCCCGGCTGGCCAGGGGGAGGCAGTTTAGTGACCAGGATTACAATGAGTTTTAATGAGTTTTCTTGTTTGAATATGAAGAAAAAAGGAGACAGAAATCTGACGGACAGACACTCAGTCACACTCGGGTCATATTACACACACAACCCCTCCACTGAAACACACAGGGGAGAAATCTGATGAGAGGTGCACCCCACTGCACCGACACGATCGGCTTGGTATGCAGCGATTCTGTTGACCCGAGTTGCGTCCTGTCCTGTTTTCAGGAAAGGGGGAGAGGCATTTTTTTCTTTTTTTGGGGGATCACGTGAACGGAGTGTTGTGCTATCATCCAGTGCTATTTGGTAAAGTGCCCGGGTGTGTAGAAAGGCGATTGAAAGTAATCAATTAAAAAATGCGGTAAATGTAGAAATCCCTTTCCCGCACCGGACCGTTGGGATTTGAACCATGTAGAAATCCATTTCCCGCGATAAATGACTTAAATCGCACAATTATTGTTTCCATCTGTTGCAGTTGCAGTTGTGGGAAAATAATGTTGTCGCTCTGTCGCTTCTTGCTTACGCAACACACCGTTTAACCGCTTTCACCTCACCATATTCTTAAAGCCATAGCGCCTTATATAATTTCATCAAGTTTTTTCGCCACTAACAGTGGCAAAAAGTCATTTATACCATACAAGTGTATTTACACCATAAGTGTAAACTTAAAAAAAAAAGTTGGTTAGGCCCTTGGGCCAGGTGGCAACACAGGAAGGTACTGCTTGCAGGGAGAAAAGAGAGAGTGTGAGCTGGAGCCAGGAGAGCTCCCTATATACTCCCCTTAGCCCCACCCACCTCAGGTGAGCACAATTTGGGCTGACGGCCTGCTCCACTCTGCCATCACAGAGGCTGCCTTCTAGCCTACAGTGAGGCAGAGGGGGCAGGGGCGTCACACCCCCCCTCCACCACATTATCTAATCCCTTCTACAGTCCAGGGAAGCGGAGAAGAGGCAGGCAGAGAAAGTCCTGGATGTACAACATCAAGGAATGGACTGGCTGCAGCTCCCAGACCCTGCTCCGCACAGCTGAAGACCGAGAGTGCTGGAGATCCCTGGCTGCCCAAGCATCCACCATGACACCCCTACGTCCCCCTAGGGCATGTGTCCCCCTAGGGCATGTGTGAACTGTATGTTACTTACTCTTACTCATCCCGAGTAAGAGTAAGTAACATACAGTTCACACATGTACTGTAAATTATGATCCGAATTCATTACAAAAATAAAATAAATAAATAAAACAGCTACTGTGGAATGTCGCTCTCCCGCCAGAATGACGAGCGGCCCGGGAGAGAATTCCTCATTCATTTAATTTGTCCCAGAGACGTTTCAGAAAGTATCTATTCAATGACCTTTAGGCCTCGGACAAAGCCAACTCGGCAGCTGACAAATCATGACAATGAGCACAATGTTTGGGGCAGAACAAATAATTACAAAGAAGAAAAACTCAATAAAAAAAGTGTTGTACCTTTCCCTTTTTTGAGGGGCGCCCTTAGCCCTGGTCCAGTGCTTACAGCGAGTCTCTCTCACTGATGCCCTGCTGGAGTCCCATCCACTGCTCACTAGTAGCTATTCCAACTGCGTGCGAGGGTTTACAATTCCCCGAAAATAAACAAAAAGACGTAACTATACTCACCGACACAACGCCTGCTAGACCTTAGTAAAAGTCTATTGTTGAAGCTGGGAGGAGTCTCAGGTCCCCAGCTTAATTCTCTCTAAAATGCACTATTTTAGTCATTAAATAAAATTAATCCAACCAGATCGGCGCAGGCAAAACCCGGAAATGCCGTAGTAGAAGAAATGACTCTGTCCGGTACATTGCTCTATTAAAATGGCACAAAGTGCATTTTAGAGAGAAGCTGGGGACCTGAAACGCTTCCCAGCTTGGAGAATAGACTTTTACCATTTGGGTTTAGCAGGCTGTGTGTTGGTGAGTAGTTATGTCGTTTTGTTTATTTTCAGGTAATTGTAAACCCTTGCACGCAGTGGGAAAAGCTGCTAGTGAGCAGTGGAAGGGTGTCCGGCAGGGCGTCAGTGAGAGAGACTCACTGGACCAGGGCTAGCCCCTCCTATATACAGCTTTAATGTTTGTGTTGTATTAAAAATCACACCCGTGTGAACTGAGTGGTGCAACTCCCCCCCCCCTCCTCTCTCTCTCATTAGCAGGCAACAGTGCAGCACGTGCAGCACTATCTCTCTCTCTGTTTCTGGCAAACAGCGCCCCTACTGGTTCTAATAGTCATTATCGTGCTCATGGCCACATAGTTAGGCGGACACGGACATTGCTGTTCCTTGGAGTGATTGCACCACTCAAAAATGAAGAAGAAAAATGCCATTAAAAATGCCATTGACAATGAACAGAGAATTTACACCATGTGTGATGTGTGTCTAAACAAATCGGCATCATGTATGTCGGTGGGAACCCTTGGCCAATAAGGGACCACCATTCTTGATGATGATGATGATTAGATCACCCCTCATTTCACACAGGTGTGATTTTTTTTCTTATTTTCTTTGTTATTTATGTGTTTATGGTAATATTATGGTCAGACTAGTATGTATTGTCTAATTTTGACAAAGAATGTCCACCACAAGTCAGCATGGCATGGAGATAGCCAGGCAGGGGCTGTGTACGACATGGATTTCTAAACATATTTTTTCAAGTTCAGGAGACTTCGGAGAAGGAAAAAAAACAGCATGGATAGGTGTGGCATTTGCAGTTCTTTCACCACAGTAAATGCTGCATTTGTGGTCTGGAGACGGCATGCAGTTGTTTTACAGACGGGTAAAAGGGCAGGGGCTGAAGCCCCCCTTTGATGTCTATGTGTACAACTGTACACGTCCCTGTTTGGGGTCCTCTTTCTCTCACGTCCACTGACACCAGTGAAGATGGACTCCGTTACTGTCCTTCATCTTCACTGACAGCAGGGAAGATGGCCTCCATTACTGTCCTTCATCTTCACTGACAGCAGTGAAGATGGCCTCTCTCACTCTCCTTCATGTTCTCCAGACAATTTCTACTAGTCGATGATCGATCTACAACACAACCTGCATCACTATATTTTGCTGTTTTGTAACTTGGTTTTTTTGCCCAAATTAGAAAGGTGGTGTAGGTGTGAGCCCCTTTTCTGACGATCAGATCTGCAAAAAATGTGATTTTAACTGTGGCTGTGCGGTAGCATAATGCAAACCTTTCACATATCTTACGGAGCATATTATACTGTATCCACAAATGTTTAATTAGTGTAATTAAACCGTCTTTTGTATACATTTCAAATGCTTGCTGGTGGTAAGTGGTGCGTGCGTGTGTGCGTGCGTGTGGGAGCCGAAGCAGCAGGGAAAATGGGGGATTAAAAAAGTATCTTCCTATTGTAAATCCCATAAGAATTCTACATAAATGACTTCAAGGTCTGTGCCGCGTCTAAAACAGATTATATTTTTTCCTTGATGAATATTGTTAAGAATCCCTCAGATTATGTGCATATGAAAAAACCTGTGAACTCAGAATGTTCTTTATTGTTCAGTGATTAGTCCTCCCTGCCTTTTGAAATAAATAATAATAACGGGCTGATAACAATGTGGGACATGTGGAATACAGCACACCCAGCTGGAAAGCTCCGCCTCAGAACTTAACGCCCTTCATGGAGGCAACTTGAGGCGAGGGAGAAGAAACGCCAGAAGAGAAAGATGATCACTGCAGCCAAGGCCACAACTAATACTGACTTCATATGCCCCTCACTGCAATAAACCATGTGGCACTCGGATTGGACTTCACATGCAGTCACCTCAAAACTCACTCAGGAGTGTGTGTGTGTGTGTGTGTGTGTGTGTGTGTGTGTGCGTGCCCATAGCCATATATGGAGATCCCTGCCATCAGAGCAAATTAATATTGATAGACAATGCCCATATGGAGATCCTCAATATCAGCCCACATATGGACATGCGCGATGTCACAATACTGTCATCACAGCTGAAAACACACAGTGTCTGCTTGTATGTCATAAATGTTGTTAATCAGTGGATCTGCAACACTAGCTGGGATATATATCCGCAAGATAGAAAGAAAACTAAAATTTAGTGAGGACAGCAATAACAAAATGTGTCATATATGTGTAAAATAAACACAAATACAATTGCTGATTCAAATTAACAAACAAAACAATAATAATTGTGTTCATTATTACTTGCACAATTGTGTATACTAGCACTATAGTGGGGACAAGAACTGGCTTCAGACAAGAGTAATTACCTAACTAAATTATAACCAAACTTTTCTTTTTTAATTTCAGCCATCGGCCAGGTACACTAACACTCATAGCTCCTCTCTCTCTACAAAGAAAGGATTTTCACACCGTATAGCCACTTAAAAGTGCTTTCATTACGAGACCTGAAGGGGTTTGGACTGGTATTTTACTGGCTAATCGTGGCCCCTTTTTGTTTTCAGTTGAGAGCTGTAGCGTGGAGAGTAAAGTTACCATTTATATGCCTTCCTACAAGTACATTTATAACAACGTCAACTCACGTAAGGAAAGCAAAGCTAAATACATGTTTTTTTACACTGTGGTGGTTGTTAACACACACTCGCGGGCAGAACATACGTTCAGGTTCTTTCTAGTATAAGGTTGGATATCTATCCTGTAAATTATACTTGAATTAACAACTGAGTGCAATCATTCCACGCATCCAGCAGTTGTCCTCTCGAGTGGTCAGGGTTCTGGGCTGTAATCCGGGTCCAATTACCCTCCAGGGAACCAACACCTATCTGGTGGGCACCGGGGACAACCGGGTGTTGATCGACGCGGGAGAGCCCGCCACCCCAGAATACATCAGCAACCTGAAACTGGCCCTGAGCCAGTTCAGCGCGACCATCCAGGAGGTCATCGTGACCCACTGGCACCACGACCACGCGGGAGGCGTCACCGACATCTGCAGGGACATCGCCGGCTGCTCCCGGGTACGAGTCAGCAAACTGCCTCGCCGCCGTCCTCCCGCCGCCGTCAGAGCGGTCAGAGCGGTCTACGAGGACACCCCCGAACATCTCCACGGAGCGGCGGATGTCAACACTTGAAGAAGATAGTCCTGGTGGATGATGATGATGATGCTAGACAGCTGAACATGTGGAAGAGCAATGTGTGACACTTGGCAACTTGGCAAAACCCACTCAAGTGGAATCACGCAAAGTGAAGATTATACTTGTAAGGCATGACTAAATACCATCCCAATATGAATATGTCCTGTTGTACGTCCGCGCATGGTGGTGCATGTCGACGCAAGTCGACCCAAGCAATTCAATTGGTTCAAGTCAATGGTTGCTTGCAACTACATGCGTCTACATGTGTGTATACTCGCAACTGTTTGGTTGCCAGGATTTGCATGGCGACCAATTGGTGTGGTTTGGGCTTTAGGTGCATTCCCATAGGAGACATTCTTTGAGTGACACGATTAGATTTTAATATCAATGTGATGGTAGGTACGTGGTATTGACAGACAAGGTTTCCAGTCAGTTTACACTGCGCAAAAAGCATGGAATACGGATTTGTATATTACAGGAAACTACCGTTAAACTTTCCAGCAAACTCCGGTAAACTGCCGAATTGTATCACAGGTGTATATTACCGTATATTAACTGTACATCCCCGCTAAACGTGAGGTTTATGGGCAAAATACAGTGCCCATAATTGCCCATTAACTCTTTTCACGCAGTGTTATATTTATCTGTTTGCCAGAGAAGTTTTCATCTCACAAAGTTTTCCATCACAACAGGTGATGCATTGGACGCACACCTAGCGGATTTCAGTTTTCATTTATTGGCATTTGCTCCACACTAGACAAGTGTGGTGTCCAGTGTCACCTACTATACAGTAGGCTACTACTACCTACTATGGCCCTATAAATACATAAATATAATGCACTACCACGTGTTCTTCTTGCTTACTGTAAATCGCTTTGGATTAAGAGCGTCTGCTATTAAAATGCCTAAATTGTATAATCCAGTGAGGTCCGTGTTGACACAATATAGTGGGTCTGTAACTCTCTTATTTTTACATTTGTCAGGTTTTTGAATAGAAAAAACTAGAATTGCAAATAAATATTACATCATTGTGTCGTAATTGTCTGCATCGTTGTGGGTACAAAAAGGAGAGCCGGACGATGGTCATTTGCCTCGCAATGCGTGTAGTGTTGATAATGATTGCAGAACTTAATGGTGAGAACAGCTTAAAACACCACCATAGGCTCCAGACGGTTCACGATGGACGAGGAGGTTTTCACCAACATTCATGGTAAAAGGATCTCTCTGGACCGTCGGAGTCACTCCACTTTCTGCAGAGAGTTCACTGTGAGTTCCCCCAAAAAGTCCATCACAAGGGCGATGGTCTCCACATGTTCCGTGTGGCTTCTGGCATTCCTGGCATGTGCGGTGTTCTTCACACAAATCACTGCGGTGCTGCCCAGTGCCACCCTGATCGCCCTGGCGGGATTGATGGTTTACTTCCACTTTGTGAAGATCGACCGCGAGTCCGTGCTGCTAATCGGCTCGCTGGGCGTTCAGCTTTCGCACAGCTACGCCTGTGGGCGGGAGAGCGTTGCTTTTGTTGAGATGAGCAAGATCAAGGACATCGTCATCAACGAAGCCATTTACATGCACCGAATCATCTACTATCTGTGCATATTGCTGAAGGACCCTGCAGACCCCAGTGGAGTGGCGGGTGTCGTCCCACTGTTTCAGAGCTCAAAGCCGAGGTTAAGCTGCTTGGAAAAAGTTTACAAAGGCTGTCAGGAGATCCTGTCTGATGATGGTACAATGCACAGACTAGCTGACACCGACTCGGGACTCCTGGATAGCCGCCCCGTCGTCCCAACACTTCAGAGGTCAAAGCCGAGGTTAAGCTGCTTAGAAAAAGTTTATCAAAGCTATCAGGAGATCCTGTCTGATGATGGTGCAACGCACGGACGAGCTAAGTGACAAAGAAAATAAGAAATTGTCATCACAATTTAATTGACACAACCTTGTTGCATGGGGGGAGGGCAAGACAGCCATGCAACAAGGTTGTGTCATCAAACCACGTGACTATCTCATTGGAAATGCATTGCGAGCCGTGCGACACACAGAAGACACAGGGCACAAGTGTCTCCTGCGTGTGTCTTATAGACGAATTCACGGAGGGTTGCCTGGGTGCGGCCATTACTGAGGTGTACCATTAAGCGCAGCAGCACTGATTAGCTACACCTGGCCTACGGAGCACATGCTCCATGGATTACACCTCAGTAATGGCTGCGTCCAGGGCACCCCTCTGTGAATTTGTCTATATGTGAATGAGGCCTCTTTCTCTCTCTCTCTCTCTCTCTCTCTCTCTCTCTCTCTCTCTCTCTCTCTCTCTCCATGCAGTGATATAGCCAGTAAGCTGTAGTACACATAGTATAAGTAGTATACTTTACATAAGCTGTATTAGTTTCTCCTGAGCAATTTTAATCCATCCAAGGGGTTTCTTTTTCATTATTACACCCATTACATCCTTATACATAAGAAGCCCCATTTCAGTTCACTGAGGGTAGTATTTGCATTTATCCACAGTATAACATAATGGAAATTGTACATGCACTTTAGCTTGTCGAGCGTGTTGCCAGTGGAGGAGATGTTTGTGCTTAGTTGACACATGCAAAAAAAATCATATTAACTAACCAACCTTTAACAATCGTGGTCACATTTATTTTAGCTGGACGTGTATCCTGTTGATCGAACATTTTGAAACCAAAGGGTAAATACTCCTTTTAGATATGCACAGGTTTGAACCCTTCTTGTGCGTGTGTGCGTGCGTGCGTGTGTGTGTACACTACAGATAATGCAAGGTATTGGTATTAAGCTGAAACCAATGTGACCTCACACCCGATGAACGATACAGTTCTGGTAATGAGTACATACAGTCAAAAGTACAGGTTGTCCTATAAGAACTTGAAGAGATGAATGGATGTTCAATAACCTTTTTTCTTTCCTTTTCTTTCAACTGAGTTTCCCAATTAACATGATTGAGTGTAATGGATGCACGGGAACATCATTTCATGCTCCAACTGGAAAATGTAGCCAACTGTAGAATGATGAAAGGGATAGAAATAGAGTCACAGTGGCCTAAAAGCTTTCAGAGAAAGTTCTACTGCTGATTGAAAGGCAGTGTAGTGATCTAGACCCAAGCTGGGATCAATAGAGCTGAGCTCGATCGGCAGAACTGTTGTGGCCGTGGGTTCTTGTCTGGGGCACAGCAGGCAGAGAGGGCTATATAAATATGAAAGCCTAGATACCGCATTGGCCGCCACAGTTCATTGGAGCGACCTGTCTCTGTGGCCGCCATATTGGAAGTGCAAGCCGAGCCTACTAATGCATGTATGTGCATTGAAGCAGATTAAAATCATCATAACTCCCTGAATTTTCTAAATCGACTTAACAAATGCCAGAGAGGGAGTTACGGATCCAGTATAGCCTTACATGGTTAAAATGCATAATTTTCATACCAAAATACTTTTAACATATCGAAGTAACAGTAGTCACAAAGTATTGTATAGTGTTGCACATGCTCAGTTGCCCTCTAGGCCGCACATGAAGCCTGTGGACATAGACATTCCATGCATAGATGTGCCACGCAATGGTAGGGCTCAGGCCTGCAATTTATAGTCTGGTTTTTTTAATTGTAAAATTAAGACACAAGTATTGACCATAATATAAAATGATGGCTGTTGAACACATCTTTGTTCTGAACCAGTCCCAAGCTGTACACAGACGTCTGTTTGTACAGCCCCAAGCTGCACACGAACTGACCATGTCTCTAGTGCCCTGTTAAAACTGCAGTAACAAGACCAATGTACTTCACAAATCCGAGTGTGGAGTTTGGCAGGTTCCAACTAACTAACTAGTTGCTGCATGGCTGCCTCTGCTATGAGCTTACACTTTCCAACATGACACCCGCAGATACATATACTGTAGTATCCATTGAAAAATATGAGATGCCTCATTGGTCGCTGCACTTTCGTTGGAGAGATCTGTCTCCAACGGCAGGAGGAAATAAAGCGGAATCTCGGAAGGCAAGTGCTGCTGGGAAAGAGCGAGTCGCATTCCGATTGGCCTACCAAACGTCCCCTTTCGTTATTCCGTTTTGCTTCTGCTATGCTTCGCAAGGAATCTCGGGGCAGCTTGCCAATGCAATCCAATCACGCATCGCCATCGCCTTCCGTTGAGATACAGACGCCCCAGAGCCGGAAGATGCGTCTACGTTTACATGTCTATGGTATGTATCCTTCCCCAAAGACTGTAATTGGACAGTTATGTGGGGTGGAGTAAGGATTGATAGTCTATGTGCTTTGATTGGCTGGCAAAGCGGGTGTGATGTACCCTCAAAACTGTCAAATGGGACACTTCATCAAACGTCCCCCTGCAGATCCTTTAACTGACCATTGGAGGCTGGTATAATTAAGATCAAACGGGCCAGTGGCTGACATTTTTATAGTACTTTCGTAGAAGCTTGGGGTGTGTATAGTTATCTTGTCCCAAGATCCACAGACTGTAACAGTTACAATGACTGGGTACGTTGCTCTCGCCAATGCAACCAGCGCACTCACAGACGCCTTCAACAATGTCCTCCAGCTCTGATACTGTTATAGAACATACATCCTTACAGAAAACGACGTTTGTGTCACTTGAATCACAAGAACAGCAGAGAAGGATCATGTGTGGAGTGTGGACTATGGACTGAGGCAGTGATTTAAACAGGAACGCAATTATTGGTATCATTACTGTGATTAACGTGCCGTTCACACAAAGCACTAACGATAAAGATAACTATAATAACTATATTGTTGTACATTGTATGCCATCCACTTGACTTACGGTTTTTTATAGTTTTTTTATAGTTCTAGTTCTCAGTGTGAATTAATTGCTCTAAGAGATGACCTACATATCCACTGAAGGGTAGGGGCCATTGAGGAGCGCTTCTTGGAATCTCTTCTAATTCCTACAAGTCACACAATAGGCAGAACCTTGTTTCACGTAGTTACATCAGTATTGTAAAGGACAGGCATTGATCTACAGAATTGTACAGGTGACAATGCTACGACAATGCCAGTAACATGTCAGGCGCGAATAAAGGAGTGCAATCATGTAGGCTACAGTATATGAAGTTAACTGGCTCACAGAATGGGTCCCATGTGCAGTCCATACATTACATTTATGTGAATGAATACATTTAACTGCTGCCTGGAGACCAATGAGGTATTTTCTTTGTTCTTTCAGTCCCTTTACTTTGTATGTTAATCAGCCACATGTCTGTGATTTATCTATAAACAATGACCACTCAGCCATACATTATCATTTACATGCAATCAGTGACAATATTTACAAAACATAAAATACATACAACACATAGAGGCTTCATCAACGCTCTGTGGCATATAGGCTACAGTAATTAATGCTGGTCCGCACACCACAGGTACGAGAAAGACGTTCGTTATTGAGAATTCTGACAACGTTTCGATCTATTTGATTTTCATCAGGTCATGTGGCTACGTTTTTGTATTGTCTTGTTTATGTGCTCTGTGTTGTTTTTCATGTGGGTGTTGAACAGACTGTGAAGACGAATATCCTTCGGGACAATAAAGATTATTATTATTACAGTAATGACACTTTTGGAGACGGCATTCCTGTGCACAGTTTGGAGCTGTGTGCTTCAGCATTTTTAATAAGTAAGCACACACCTGTCAGCTGCCGTGGCATTTTTCAAAGACTATGTTGCAGGCCTGCATATGACCTGTTCAAAACCAAAGGAATGCCACTATTAATCAGACATGACGAAGGCAACTCAAAAGGAAAATTGATGAACCACCAGTGCCTGATGGTCAACCAAATAATGGAATCATGTCCAGAAAAGATAGGTTTGGTTGTGGATATTTTGATTGGTACCAGACTTGAACTGAGTACACTATATCAAGCATATTTGAGGAGTGATTTTGGATTCCTTGGCAATATGTAATCCCTGACCGATCATGAAGCGTGTCACGCAGCAATCAGCTTACAAAATAAAAATACGGTAGGCCTACTCAAACATATAGGATGACTTTGCAGGGGGGGGAGCTTACCCAGTAAACCGTACAATAACACCAAACGATACAGATTGGAGTTACTGTATTTTTAAAAAAGTGTCTATACAGTGGTTCTAATAATATGTTTCGATACCATACATCACCAGTATGAATTTATTTCTCATGTACAGTTATGACATTTAGATAAAAGCCAAGACATCTTTTCAAAGCAGTTGCCCTTATAGGACAGTCATTTGATATGGGGGCCTATGCATGGCCTACCCTACATAAATCAATATTCATTTGGGGGTTGATAACAAAAACACTAACAAACAAACAAACCGGTGAAGCTGGGGACCGGCTTGGAAGAGCAAATGCCACTGACTTACTGACTCACACTCGCTCACTCATTCACTCACTCCTGATTCACTTACTGACTCACACTCGCTCACTCATTCACTCACTCCTGACTCACTTACTGACTCACACTCGCTCACTCATTCACTCACTCCTGCCCACATTGTTGACAATACTAAGGTTGTGGTCGTTGGCCATCAGTTCATTAATCCCTGGATCTGGTGGCCAAAAACTGTTTTACTATTTTAGTCAAGTAAAAAAAGCACACACACACGCACGCACGAACGCACACGCACGAACGCACACGCACATGTACGCACATGCACGCACACACACACACACACACACACACACACACACACACACACACACACACACACACACACACACACACACACACACACACACACACACACACACACACACTAAACATATGCCTATCAGATAGCAAAACTCACTCACAATGCTTCACAGGACATTTTATGTGGGCTAATTTGAGGTATAGGTTAAGGACACACACACACACACACACACACGCACACACACACACGTCCCATCAAGCTGTTGTATCAATTCCCTTCCTCCGCAGATGTTAATTGGTTGGTGAATTTCACCATCATACCTAATTGCTCTCGACGTGTTTATTTAACCAACCCTGATTAATTAGCCAAGTAGCCGGGGAGAAGACTGGTGGATTTGTGTTGTGTGTCATAACATCCCAGCTGTTGTTGTAAGCATGCAGGTCCATCCAGGACTACAGTATATAACCCTGGATGCTACATTATTTTAGCCCAGGTTGAAAACTTCCATCCCCCCTCCATCCCCATGGTCCTAAACTGATTTACTGCCGTCTGTGGAAGTTTCTCTAGAACAGTCTGCAGCCACTGTTAGAGGTTTTGAGCGTTTTTACGCTCAAAACTGAATATTTATTTCCGTGATGAACAAGAAAGAGTCTCTACTTCCAGTGGGGGTGAATAATGTGTCTGTGTCACTTCCGTTCTTTAGTTCAGCAGTTAAATATTGCTTGCCGTCTGGGAACAGACAGCGTCCCAGTGTTATGGCCAAGCGTGGACGTTCTTTCTGTAGCCTCCCTACCATCTTCTCTTTCTATCTCTTTATCTTCTATTTCTCTCTACGATCTTCTCTTTCTCCCAGGCAAGTCACTAAGCAAGTCACTATACTCCATAATCCTGAGCACAGCCTTGCACAAGCTCAGGCAAATCCGTCACATTTCCACAGGACACAATCTCCAAACTGGACAGACTGTCCTGCAAGGTTCTCAGCCTAGTCTCCAGGAACGTGTCCTCAAGGTACACACATCTGTGACTCGTTTTGATACAGAGACTGGGACAGTCATGGTGGCAAAACTAACTGATTTTTATTTTATCCAAAATGAGTTAATATAACCAGGCTGAAATAAAGGTCAGAGCTGAAATAGACATATAAATATGAAATAAATGCTTAAACAGGTGATAAATGGTGCATTTATATAGCGCATTCATCCAAGGCACTTTACATAGATTGTGTATTACATTCACCCATTCACACACATATTCATACACCGATAGCGGAAGAAACCATGCAAGTCACCAACCAGCACATTAGGAGCAATTAGATGACTTAACTCTGGATGATTAACTCTGGAGGAACCCGGTTTCGAACTGGCAACCTTGGGGTTCCCATCCGGCCACTCTATACCCCTGACCCACCGCCGCCACCACCGTGTAATGTTAGAGGCCACAGAAGTGAACCTTTCGAGCCCGTTTTCTCAACTCACTGTCGCAAGACATTACTCGCAAGACATTACTCTATAAGACATATCTCCAAAACTGGTGGGTCAAACTGAACTACAAATATGTCTCGGTCAGAAACTGTCACATTTGTTGAACTTCACTACTTTCAAGTGCTCACTGCGTTCGCAATAACGAGTGTGTGGCATCAATTGCCTCGATATGACAACGGCCCAGAGGGCCATTAATGGGTAGACCATTGTAGTCACCATGGAAGCGTTCCCGAGCCCTTGAACCTCACTTTGGCCCCGCATATCTCAGGGGCCACTCTGAGGCAGCTCTCTCCGTGGAGTATCTTTTGATAAAAGCCTCCATCCTGGGAAAATGAGACCAGGATAATTTATTTATTACAAAAACAAAATGTTAAGAATTTGTCAAACAGCGGTCAGTGGTGTCCTGAACGGAAGATAATCAAACCCTCTCCTCCACCATTAAGTTTGGGCAACACACATGGATCTGTGGCTCTGGACAACCAGATATCTCTGTATTTGTGAGGCCTCGACCTTTTATGCCCATATATGCAGATCGCTGATGTCATCAGTATATGCCCATATATGGGCATGCCCCTTTTTGTGCCATATGGAGCTGACTTAATTTGTTTCCACCTGATGCCATGACGACACATTGAGGTTACATACTCCATTGGGAACTCCTTATATGGTTATGGCTGAGTCATGGTGTCATGAGCGTCACACCAGAGGTCGATATTCGCCCGCCCGTCCTCCCTTAAGCCAATTAGAGTTTTCTGAAAAGCCTATAGGTGGATCTCAATTGCCGGTGCACACACTTACTAGGTAGATACTAGGTAGAATAGGGTGGTGACTGCACTGGCACTAACGGGGTTCTACACTGCGTAGGTGGCACACTGGTACACGTTATAGTGTACACTGTCGTTTGGGACACTGAGCTGGGCGGAGCCGAGTGGAGCTGGGCGGAGCCAAGCGGAGCTCAGATTTCTCGACTGGCAGCCATTACTGTTTTGTCCGCACTGACTGCAATGTTTTTAAAAGGTCTAGAAACTACTTTTTTAGCCCACGGAATTTACTTTCAAGTTATTTTTGGGTAGTATTTAGTTGTTTAAACTTCATATGTGTGGTCAATTAATCATAAAAGATCCTATTTAAAAATATCAAACAACGATGTCGGAGAATCCGAGAACCGTGTTGTCTCGCCTTGGGGGCTGCCAGCAGAGAGATGTACCCGTGTTTACCTCTCCTTTGTCGGCATAGGCCGAAGCAATTTCCCCTGTTTCTCCTACGGAACGAAATTATGACCCATGCCCGTCTATTGTGGATATTTACAGCCTACATGCAATTCGTTTCCAATTGTTTTATTTCCCCAAATGTCAAGTGCATTATAAATAACAGCTATTATATTATTGTTATTATTATTACGTCTAGTCTATGGTCGAATCTGATTTAACCTGAGTCCTGATTCCGTGCAAAGAGTTGCTGAAAGGAAGGATATAGGCTACCTGTAACCTGCATATATATATATATATATATATATAGCCTATTCACTTAATGATAAATGTTTTTACATTTGGATAGAATACAGACTATTGTCGCATCTGCTGTTTGATTTGTATTAGCAGGCACCGATCAATCACTGATCTACGCTATGAGCTTGTAGATCTTCTAAGTAAGTTCATGGTTAATTTGTGTATGCCTATACCTTTACAGCCAGCTAACAGCTAGTGCGTTTTCATATAGGCTAAGTTTATTGCTATAATGACATTTAACTTTGACAATATAGGTCTACTTTTACATTTAAAACAACCACATATAGGCCTATATAGCCTACTGTAAAGTGAGTATAAACTGTTAATTCAACTGAGAGAAATTCATTAATCAGAATGCTACTCTTAATCAGTTAATCACATTTGCATTTACATGAATGAAAAGGTTAAACCAGGCCAACTCTCAGCTCCAAATGGATAGGCTACATTTATCACAATATTATTTTACTGTGTAATCTAACACAAATCTTACAAATGCTGTCACTCAGTTATTTAATTTAGGCAGAAAATATATCACTGAATAGTGTATGCAATTAATGCATTCAAAAGAGCTGAAATGTTTTATGGACCCTAGTGATTATTTAATAATAATAAAACTGTATTTGTATAGCACCTTTCATGACATGAAATGCAGCTCAAAGTGCTTTACAGAGCAATGGAGAAAAAAAGAAGAAAAGCAAGGCAACGACATTAAAAAACAAGTAGTAATGCAATGCAATACAGTGAGGACATGAATAACAAAAAATAAAAGATCAATTAAAAGCAATGTTGTAGAAGTGGGTCTTGAGCTGTGCTTTAAAAATGTCTACAGAGGCTGCCTGTCGAAGGTACAGTACAGTTCCATGCCGACGGCCCGTAGAAGCAAAAAGCTGCTTCCCCGTATTTTTTAGTTGCCATTTTTTTTAGGCAAAGCGAGCAGGCCAGCAGTGGAAGACCTTAGGGGGGCGGTTTGGGACATATTTAGGAAGGCAGTCATGTAGGTAGGAAGGTGCGAGACCATTGAGAGCTTTATACACAAGTAAAATAATTTTAAAATCAATCCTAAAAACAACCAGTGGAAGCCAGTGCATGTGAAGCCAAAACTGGAGTAAAATGTTCTCTCATCTTAGTTCTAGTTAAAACTCTGGCTGCTGCATTTTGGACAAGTTGTAATCTGTCAGTTGTTTTCTTAGGCAGTCCTGAAAGAAGTGCATTGCAGTATAAATCAAGCAGAGAAAAAACAAAGGCGTGGATTAGCGTTTTCGCATCGTCCAAAGACAAATAGGCTCTGATTCGTGCAATATTTCTAAGGTGAAAAAAGGCAATCTGGGTAACATGATTAATGTGTTTGTGTGTTTAAGTTGTTTCGCCATACCCATTTATTTTGCCATAAATCAGATAGCTTTAAGGTACGGCCATGACAGCAATGGTAGGAAAAAATATATATAATATTAATCATATTCGGATATTCGGTTTTCGGGGGGCCAACTGTTTCCTATATTCGGTATTCACTGCAGTTTCGGCCAAGAATTTCCCTTTCGGTGCATATTGTATGAGTACCGGTATGTAAATAGTTCAATTCAACTTTGTAAATACAAAATGTATTTATTGTTATTTTGTCTTCAGTATAAAAATGAATGAACATTGAACAAGGATACCGTATCTCAGACTCAATCATGTAAAAAATAACGTCAAAATCAAGTCATTCCAGTAGAAAATTAACACAAATACATAAATAAAAAGTACATTCATTGAACATTAAACACAAACAAATAGATTGCACTGAACTGAAAATAGATTGCACTGAACATGAACATTACACATTGCAGAGAGAGGATGAACTGGCTGTTCTCTAGAGTCTCTACTACATTTAAATGTAAACTACTACTACTACTACTACTACTACTACTACTACTACTACTACTCTCCCCCTCTTCTTCGGGCCAGCCTGCACATTGGGCCCTGGTGTTCCTGACCCTGCTCCAGACCCCAGTGCAGCTGTACCACTATGGTCTGGTATGGCCTCGGCTAGGCCTGGTGGTGCTGTAGGCCAGCAGTCCGGCTCCGCTCCAGAGACTTCCAGACATGGCAGTCTCACGTGGTGGTGCTGCTGTAGGCCCGCCGCTGCAGGCCACCTCCTCACCCGTCTTTGGATCCTAAGGCAGTGGAAAATGAAGGTTTCAGAACCACTGGCTTAACAGGTTATTTGTATGGCAGTAGTGCTACAACTCAGAATTCCCTTATTGTTAAAAAAAAGGCTTTTGTGCTTGGGTAATATGTTCTGTTGTGGTCCAATGATGACTTTACAACAGGTTGCCAGGTTGTATTCTATTGCTAGTTTGATCACTTTCACCTTAAAATAACATGAATTAATAAATGACTGAAAATAGCCAATCTACAAGCTCAGAAGTCACAACATGTCGCACTGCAACGTGTTGGGAGCTTGTATATCTTCTATTTTTGGTGTGGACTTTTCTAGTCCTCTATAGCAGTGCTTCCCAAACTTTTTCATGTCAAGGACCCCCAAAATGATACTAATTATCCTGCGTACCCCCATTAGAAAAGATATGCCAGGGACAGACCCCCCCATAAAAATGTTTTTACAGATCTAGCAGTGATTTTCAAACAGTTTCATTTCAAGGGACCCCCAGTTTGACCTGAATTAGGCTATGAACCCCCATAATGGCATTTCTATCTCTGGGACCCCAATGTATATTGTAAAATCAGAGTGTACAAATGGAACGGGGTTCAACTAAGAGATTGTACCATTTATACAATCTATCTCTGAGTAATAATAACAATATAATAGCGGTTATTTATAATGCACTTGACATTTGGGGAAATAAAACAATTAGAAACGAATTGCATGTAGCCTAGGCTAGTAGGCTGTACATATCTACAACGGATCATTCATATCATACAGCGGTGAATTGCTTCGGGCTACGCCGAAAAAGGGTAGTTCTCACACGGGTACATCTCGTCTGTGGCCGCCCCAATGCGAGACGACAGTCACGACACGGTCCTCGAATTCTCCGACATGATTGATTATAATCTAATATAATGATTAATTGACCACATATATGAAGTTTAAACAACTAAATACTCCGCGAAAATAACTTGAAAGTAAATTCCGTGGCCTGTGTGTGACAAGTTTTAAGAGGGCTTAAAAACCACAACAGTAATGGCTGCCAGTGGATCTTTTTTATTTGGCTCAGTCTGTCATGAATACATTTGATAGCATAAACAACTAACTAAATACTATCCCAAAGATATTAAAATATTAAAATTCGTCGTGACAACAACGCATGTTTAGTTTTGCTGCCTGTTGGGGAAATGCACCGAGGGACTAACGCGATAGCATTACTTCAAAATCTCCGACGACAACATTTCTTATTTTCTTTATTTGGCTCTGTCATGATACATTTTATAGCTTAAACAACTAAATACTATCCCAAAACATATTACAATTACCTTCCGTGACACAACAACACTTTTAAAAGAGTATAAAACTTACTAGTTTCGGACATTTTTTTCCCTGCGAGGGCTGTCTGCTGGCTGCTGGAAGAAAAGGGAAAGATCCATGGGGTTGCGCAGTACGGCTGCGCCGTGGCGATATACCCTGCATGGCTCAGGGTACATCCGAGCTGGACTTTGAAAGCAGGCTCGCACGGGGGAGAATAGTGCGGTGCCCTGTGTAGTGTCAGCGCCTGTCTTTTTGTGGTCTGTGGATTGGGAAGTACTGTCGCGCACCGTTGTGACGTCACACACGCCAAAATACACCCTGTCCAGTGTCCACGCTCCGGTTTGAGATTCACCTTATGTTTCTATGTCAGTGGTGGTGCTCAACCATTTTCATGTCAAGGACCCCCATCTGCAAATATGTTGTCCTAGGGACCACCCCCCCCCCCCCCCCCCCAGAAGCAAAGATTTTAGTTGAAAACGTTCACTCTGAAAGAATGAATATTCAATGATTTGCGACACATTTTCACAATTTTTCCCAAAAATAGCTACAAGTTCGTAGCGTGGCACTCTCGGTGCCGCGCTACAAACTTGTAGATCTGCTATGTTTCAATAGCTAAAGTATAATGCTTAGTTAAAACACCAAAAGGGTTTCCTGTCCTGAATGGGTTACACCAATTTTAATATAGGATTGTAATTTGAGAGTACAAACATTGCCATTAACTCATATAAAAAGGGAAGTAGATTTCCCAGAGGTGCTGCAGCTACACGGGGTCCATTTCACACCTGGTCTGACAGGCAGCTCTGCTGCTGCTGCCGTAGGCCTGTGGGTCTTTTTAATCCCACCGCATGCATGGATCTCTATAGCGGGGCGGCTGTGTTCACTCATACCGATGGATGGCTGGATGGATCAGTCAATATTAGCTGTGTGGAAAACATAGAGTGGACAGAAGAAGTGATGAGTGTGCTTCATGCCTTCTCACTGTGCGCGCGCGCGTGTGTGTGTGTGTGTGTGTGTGTGAGAGTATGGCGCTCCATTCGTGTGTGTGTGTGTGTGTGTGTGCGTGTGAGAGTATGGCGCTCCATGTGTGTGTGTGTGTGTGTGTGTGTGTGTGTGTGTGTGTGTGTGTGTGTGTGCGCGTGCGTGACAAGGGTGACTGCCCCTCAAAGGGGTTGTATCCCGTATGGGTTGTATCCCGTATGGGATACAACCTGGGTTTTGAATCCTGGGCATTATATTAGGTTGGCCCTTAACCCTGCCTCCTATATTACTATAGCGACAGTGAGTCGATGCCTGTACAGTATGTGAAGGCATGCACTGTGACTCTTATTTCATTTTCTCATTTACAACAGGGATTTGTGTCCCCCGGGCTTTCATGTCATTTCCATTTGATTCTACTCTGCTGGTGGGAAATGAATGCCTCTTATTAGGAAACGTCTCCCAGGGTTTATTTAGTGGTGATTGCTGCAGGACATTCCTTCCTTCTCCGCTGTACGTCGTCGCTCGGAAGATTGTGTTTGAATACAATACTATGCAGCACACACTCAAAGGCCTCTCATGCAGATAATACATTTGATTCCGCAATTATTTTAATATGAAAAGAATGAGTTGTGTTGCAATTACAGGAAGCCTATTGAAGAAACTGCTTCTCTTTAGCCAGTATGCCCTGCCTTGCTATTTCACAGTTGGTCAATCATACATTTATAATCGGTTATAAGTCCTCTTGCTGCTTTCATTGTTAGGGAAATATGAAAGTTTATATATTCCCGATTGCTGTGGCTGTTCATAAAAAGAGAGGAAGGCAAACTTTGTCACTTTGTCAGGTAAAAAAATAAGAAGAAAAAGTTAAACATGCATGTGATTCAATTAATCTTATTGATGGCATTTTAATTGCGTTCTTATTTATGCATATTTAGCCTTAATTGAGTTTGGGCTCATATGTTCCTTTTATTTCTGCTTTCTACAAGAGTAGAAACAAGACCTCAAGTTCTTAGAAACATTTGTTCTCATAGCATAGTTGAAGCATTGAAGTGCTTGTAGTAAGTAGCGTTACTTACTACAAGCACTTTTATTGTTTTGGATGTTGGCTTTCAAACGTCAAGTGCAGAGACGATTTTTTCTAATTACAATACATTGCCTGGAGTCAGTGGTTTATTCACTAGCGGACAATTATTTTCCAAAGGGACCAAATGAGAAACAGAAAATATTGTGGAGGGCCGGGCCAAAAGGCTGAACTCAATTCTGTATAATATATTTTTTTATGAATATATAAAAATAATAGGATACCATTGTTTTGACAAGCTGGTAAGAGTATATTATATTAATATTACCTCTGACTTCAGTAAATAAATACTTAGTAGTAGTCCATATTTTGTTGAAACCTCTGCATTTGGCATCCACCTTTCTTTTGTTGTCATGAGCGGACATTATTGAGGGGTGACTAGGAAGGGAACAGATTGTCAATCACATGCAATTCACGGCAGGAAACAGATTGCATGCACGTAAAACAGGCTTCAAAATAAAAGCGATGCGGTTTTAGTCTACACATAAGGTAAAATTAGAATTACTTACTACGGAAAGGTCCAGGTAACCATTTACCAGAGGCTCAAGTGTTATCTCTATACTTATTTTTCCCCCTGCATGCAGAATATGTTTGAAATTCCTTTCAAACATGTCAGTAAATATGTGACTTGGAATCTGATTTTGAAATGTGAATCCCTCCAACACTGCGGTGTACAGTACTGTTCACCAACACATTAAGGGAGTGCTATGTTGTTGCTGTTGACACACACATGCACGCGTGCACACACACACACACACACACACACACACACACACACACACACACACACACACACACACACACACACACACACACACACACACTCATATGCCTATCAGACAGCAAAACTCACTCACAATGCTTCACAGGACAACACAAATGTGGACTAATTTGACGTAGGCTATAGGTTAATGGAATGAGGAGTGGATTTAATCCTAACCTAGGTTTCAGTTGGAATTCCCAGTTATATATATATAAAAAAATTAAAAATAAACTATCACAGCTGGGCTCCTTTCCCCCCTTTCACAAATTCTCGCAAGCTCATAATGAATCACATTGTATTTGTAACATTTTCACAGAAGGTTTGCCTATTATGATATGAACTGAATAGGGATCGAAGCTATATCTAAGATCATGTGGATAATCTAGAGTGCACCTCCTTTCCTAAAGGTGAACTCTGGTGACAAGGACTGCATGCCGACTGCCGACTCAGCTTGGCACCAGTTTCTGCCAAAGGAATTCTAATAATAATTCCTATACTTGTGTTTTCGTAAATGTGTTAATTGTTGTTGTGTGTCTTTCTTCTGTGTTCCGTGTTTTCTGGGAGAAGCCCTGGGGAGTCTGCTTTGCTTCTCTCCCCCTTCCCATTTCTATTAAAGCCTCTATTTGTCAGCCAATTGAAGCACAGCTTCTGTTTGCCCACTCTCCAAGGGCACTCAAGTGTGAAGAGAAGCAATCAAACTAAACCAACAATGGAAAACTGCCAGTTTTTTTTTCTTTTTTCCTCCCCTTCTTCTTCGTGGCCACTTTTTACCCTATAACTTTCCTGAGACGAAAAGAAGATAGAATGTGTCAAATACTAGCTAGGAGATTATATTTAGGAAATAACAGCTCAAGCTCACTATGGCATATAGAGTCAAAACTCTATGTTATTTCTGTCAGAGTTCAATGTGCTGGCGGGGTATTCTATTTTCACTATTTGTCGTCCGAAGAAGTAGGCTATATTAAGAAGAAAGAAAATCATCTTTTATAAATATATCAAACCCTGCACTCAAGCATATTTTGATTGCTTATTATGCCAGATCACTCTATTAATTTAGCTTTGAAGGTTGAAAGGAAATACTTTTCCATTCGACCTAACTGAGGAGACTTATAACACAGAGCAGCTGGTGCATACTTTCAATGTTTTATGTTAAAGTGTAGGGTGGAAGTCATCACCGCTAATATAGAGCTTAATGATGGTTTGCGCCGCATTTTCCTTGAAGCTGATATAAGCAATAATGGCAACATTTTAATGACTTTTTTTTCTCTTTTCTTTTGGTATTCAGACAACCAGCATGAATTATTAAAACGCTCCCAAAAGCTTTGTCATTGGTCGGAAAAAACCCGGTCGAAATGACTAACCAATCAGGAAGTAGACAGGCAAATCGACCAATGACTAAACTTTTAGGAAAATCTTTGAATGCAGATCGCAGCCCGTAGATGAGTCACAGAGACTACCTTTTTTTTAAGCGTTTTACTCATTGCTGGCATATCTCAATACCAAAAATTAAATAAAAAAAGGTCATTATAATGTTGACATATTATTGCTTATAGCAGCTTTAAAGCCAGCTGTCTTATCCCCAGTATATTGGAAAGTAAAATATATTCAGGTCTTGCATTTAAGTGCAATTTTGAAAAAAGAATCCTTGATTTTGAGTGCTTTAATTATTTTTATATATGTGTCTCAGAGAAAATATATTGCTTCCACTTGAGTTGCTACTTAAAGACCTATATAATAGACAATCTCACAGCAAGCTTCTGTGCATGTCTGCTAGGAGCTTGTAGATACTTTTGAGCTTTTACTCAAGTAAAACTTAAAATGTAGGCCCCGTTAACTTGTAACAGAGCATTTCTACATTGTGGTATTGCAACTTATACTTGTCTCATGCAGTGGTGGGAAAAGTACTCAAATGTTTTACTTAAGTAAAAGTACCAATACTGCAATGTAGATGTACTCTGTTACAATAGAAGTCCCGTATTAAAAATGTACTCAAGTAAAAGTACGAAAGTATCTGCATAAAGTACTAAAAGTAAAGGTATTCAAAATGTCCCATATTTCACAAGTTCAAAATGTGTACAAAATCTTTTGAAAATAGCCGATCTGCAAGCTCACAATGCGACACATCGCGACACATTGTGAGCTTGTAGATCTGCTATTTTCAAATGGCCGAAATGTATGTGGGTTGAAGTGGTTAATATGTGTTTTCTAATCAAAATTAAGATCTCCAAAGTAACCAGTAATTAAAGTTCTCAAATTGTTCTAGTGGAGTAAAAGTAAAAATGGTGGCTCTGAAATGTAGTGAAGTAGGCCTAGAAGTAAAAGTACTGAAAATGTAACATAATATTGTTACATTTAAGTACAATTATCTAAAACTTCTTCCACGACTGCTACTTCCAGAGGGTTTCTGAGCAGAGCATTATTAGTCCCACTCCCCCTCTCTCAGCCAAGGGAGATTAGCAGCACAGCAAATAAATTAGATTATTCCCCTAAGAGGCTGGACTTCACTTTGCATATAGGAGCTCAGCTATAGTCCACCACTCATACATAAATGTTGCTGGAATTTCTAGGGTTTCTATTGCCTAATATATTCCATAATTAACAGGTTTGATGCCATAAACGGGATAGCGATATTGATTTGATCATGCACAGGTATAGCTATTTTCCATTTTTGGAATCGCTCGCTCTGGTTGCTATAGGGCCTCGTCTGCACTGTTTCTGTTTCCACATATATAGCCATTAGCTTCTGTATTACCCATGGCCTTAGCACGCTTTTCACACCTTTCTCTATCCAGGACCCCCAAAACAATATTGTAGCACACATTATGATAGATAGATTGAGACGACAAAAAATCTACTTCCTTGATCCGGGTCACAGACAAAGAGCAAAGCGAGCCAATATTGTCTCTACCCCCTCGTTCACTTGCATTAGGCTCAATTTCCCAGAAGCCCTAGCAGCCCAGAGCATGGGTTGATTTCCGGTTTCGTCATCATAACGTGATGGCCTCGTCACCAGGTCTGTGACAAAGCCGCTGTTTCTTTATAATTATTAAAATACGGCGAATTAAACACATAAAACAAATAGCGGGTTTAGCGTATTAAGCGTGGTGGAACCCTGGATTAAACAATTAGCTGCCGTCAAACTGTTAACTGTAAACGTTAACAAAACAGGACCACTGCACAGTACAGTGACAAAAATAATTATAATTCATGCCAATTTGTGTTGGGAAAAACAGGTACATTGTGTCATTGTACCATTATACCATAGCCTTGCTCTTTCCACTCGGCGACGTGTTGAGATTGTCAACCTGTAAACAAAGACATAAATACACGGCAGAGAAGGCGATAAACAGGGTCTTTAATTGATTCCTGTTGCCCTGACAACTGGTGTTCCTCCTACAATAGAGGCTGTCGTTCAGGCTCATGGTCATAAAGTCATTGGATGAACATTTGACGTCCTGCGTTTCAGCACATCTTTAAGCCCTATTTTATATTTAATCACACAACAGTGTGGTGCAAAAATATAGTGCAATTTGTTTCACTCTTTTAGCTTGTAGATTGCTATCGTCACTTATTTTTGCCTAAACCTTTTGTTACCACCGCAATCTGACTCCTCCGGTGGGATATCCTCTTGGAACAATGGCATTTAAACAAGTGACAGGTCACCCGAACTGAAGCATATCGTATCCAATTAAATCTATTTTAACAAGTGATTGGTTTTCAAATGTCACCTAAAGAAAATACAAAATCTCTTCTCACATCAATGTGTTTGGTTTCTTCCCAAACAATGTCATGGTAGAAATGACCACGGTCTACGTGTCACATGGCTGATATCAGCATGGTGAAACTTCTCACCCTATCTCTAAGGGAGATGCCAGCCACCTGTCGAAGAATTCGCAGCCGCTTGTATTCACAACCTTATTCTTTCGGTCATGACCTACACTACATGACCATAGGTGAGAGTATAGGAACGAAGATTTGCTCGGTAGACAGAGAGCTTTGCCCTCTGGCTCAACTCTCGTTTTATCACAACAGTGCGGTACAGAGACAGCAATACCGCCCCTGCCACTCAGATTCTCCGGCTGATCTCCTTCTCCGTCCTCCCCTCACTCGTGAACAAGACCCTGAGATACTTCAACTCCCTCACCTGGGGTAATGCCTCATTCCCTACCCAGACTGCACAATCCACAAATCCTGAACCCTTACCCTAAAATTTACAAATTACTATAGTCCATACCGTTCGGGGATATAATAATTATGACATAACCAAAGCATGTGCAGAGTTTTCTCCCTACTTCTCTCGAGTCTCTCCCCCAATCTCTCAGCTCCCCCCTTCTCACTCTCTCTGCCACTTATAATTGGCTCATGTGGCACACCCATTATGCGATGCTCAGCCACTCACAGTGCAGAATGACAGAATTACATTTCGTCTACAAAATGTCTCATAAATGTCACTCTATAATAAACTCCCTACGGCCGTGGAATTTGGAAACCAATCAGTAACCATTAAATATAATTGGAGGATACAACATCTAAAATTATTAGTTAGATAATTATTAGAGTTCTTTGTCTCAACTTTTAAATTAGGTTTCTGGAACTCATCACTAAGGAATATTAGAGGAAATTTACTCAAAGAATGACTAATCAATCCCTACATGTTGAAGCCACGATCAAGTGTCAGACAGTGTCAGACAGACAGTTCAAGCCCTTTTTAATTCACAGGGTGAATGATGTATCGGTCACATCTTCGTCAGGTCATAGCCTGAGGGGGCAACACATACAGTAAGGCCTATGGTACAGGGGGCAGGACCTTCAATTAACAAATGTGACACAGCCAGCAATAATGGTTTCATACATATTTTTCAGCATTGAAGGAGAGAATTGTCCAGATGAAAATTAAGGTGTGCATTTCGACTATAAATACACAATATGAAGCAGATGTAAGAAAGATATCAAACAGTACAACCTCTTGATGCATATTATTGTATACTGTATGTGCCTGCGCCCAGAGAGAGAGAGAGAGAGAGAGAGAGAGAGAGAGAGAGAGAGAGAGAGAGATAGAGAGAGAGAGAGTAGGTGGGGCTTGTTTTGTTCCTACTCCTACATAATGACATTTCACCACCATATAGGTCAGCACATTTCCAATAAAAATGTTTTCACCGTTATTTCCATGCTCTTAAAATGTCAACATAGCCTCATTTCATTGACTAGCACTATGTGGAGGTGGTTTAAAAATAAATGGGGAATTTATTGGTACAGTAGTTGGCTGCAAACTGTAAGAATCACACTTTGGGGACGAATGTAAATGTCAAAGACACTGCTACACATCAGTGGTGGAAAGTCACTGTATACATTTACTTAAGACTTACAATGTTGAGGTTTTTGTACTTCACTTGAGTATTTCCAATTTCCAATACTTCTTCTTTATTGTACTTTTACTCCACTACAATTATCTGAAAACTTTAGTGGGCTTGTAGATCTGCTATTTTTAAAATACTTTTTATACATGTGAGAACTTGAAATGAGACGTTCTGCATAATGATACTTTAAGTACATACTAGGGATGTACCGATGTGACATTTATATGTCTTGATTTGTGTTCGATGAGGCTGTGCTCACAATTAGCATGAGGTAGCATGGTCTTATTCTCTCCGTCTCCTCGCAGTCTCTTCTCTTCTTCCATGGCAAAATGTTGATTCAGTCTGGACAAAGCAGCCCATTTGAACCCCACAGCCCCTCCCATTGATTGTTTCATTGAATAGTGTATTAGACAGAAATGTACTAAAAACAGTACAGTACAGTCAAACACTTAATCCAAAAGGATAGCACCAAAACAACATGCAATATCATCACACTAAAAACTAGAAATGCACTCTGTCGAGCTGCCAACTTGCGCTTTGCACACAAGTTGCCGATTAAAGGTCTAGCAGAGTGCGCAATTATCTCTCACCACTACGGTTCAATGGGTTACAATTGGTTACGTCATTCACATACGTATGTCTGTGTTGTCCCCCGGAAGCACCGTTTTTACATAAACATACATAGTTATTATCTGCATTTTTTTAAGGAAGAGCTCAGGGCATATCCACAATTGCATGGCAGTGCTGTAGAAGGAGAATTTATTTACCAATAATTTGGTTTGAAAGTGGGCGGTACCAGATGTTTTTGTCAGGTACCAGATGTTTTTGTGAGGGTACCTACCCTAGGCCCTAGGGTAGGTACCCTCACAAAAACATGCAGTAATCCTGGTCTCTAAACTGCCTCCCCCTGGCCAGCCGGGGCGCCTAATGGAGGGGAAAGGAACTGGTTGGAATAACGTGTTCCTTCCACGCGCTACGTCCAACCAGGGAAACTCCCCCCTGTCAGGTGTAAAGGAGCAACTTGGACACTCAGGCATGAAGGGAGCATGAGTTAAGTCCGTTGCTCTCCCCAGGTTGGCGGAGGGTGTGTAGAGCCCAGGATCACAGTATGATTGGCACAGGGGTGAAAAATGGGTTACAAAATCGTGGGATAAAAAATATATTAATTAAAAAAAAGTACCTGTTTCTTAAAGATCTAGTCTAGGCCGTTCTTTTGTAAGCCAATGATTTTAGAGGCCACTTTTACAATTTTCCCTAGGGAATGTTTGTCTCTGATGAAGACATTGGGTGAAATATGTCATAATGGAAGACAATTAGGCCTATCACAATTTCTTTACGTGCGTGCCTGCCTGCCTGCCTGCCTGCCTGAGTGCCTGCCTGCCTGTCACTGTCACAAATACCGGCAACAAACAACATCCTGGACCCTCTGCTGCTCCTTATATGGAGTGCTACTGAGTCATGTGTCTCATCCTGGACTCTCTGCTGCTCCTTATATGGAGTGCTACTGAGTCATGCATGTGTCTCATCCTGGACTCTCTGCTGCTCATTTGCATCTCCCTCATCCATGTGTGCACACACTAATCCTTTATTCAATTTACCAAATCATCTGTTCAGCTTGATTGGATTCGGCTGTACATGCAGGTCTCAGATTAATTTAAAAATATTACTGATTTTCCTCTTTTATCTATCTCCATGTGGCCTAAACCTTCTCTGTTTCTCTATGAGAGATGATTTCCAAATGTGCTCGGAATAAATAAATATATGATGTACAGCACTGTTTCTTAAACAGTGGGTCGAGACCCATTTGTGGGTCGAGTAAATATTCCTTTTTTTGAGGGGTGCTAGCCCCTCATATATTTATATATTCAGACAATAGCCGATCTATAAGCTCACAATGCGCCGCGACTCGCGATACAATGTGACCTTGTAGATCTGCTATTTTCAAATGGCCAAAATGTATATAGCGCTGAAGTGGTTACTGTATGTTTTGTAATAATAATCAAAATCTACAAAGTAGTAACTAAAGTTTTAAAATAAATGTAGTCGAGAAGAGTACAATAATTGCCTCTGAGATGTAATGGAGTAGAAGTAAAAGTACTGGATATTGGAAATACTCAAGTAAAGTACAAATAACTCAAAATTGTACTTACTTAAGTAAAAGTGCTTTACTTTCCACCACTGTGAATTATATTTCATGTGGCAATGTTAAGTAATGCTCTTCTTCACAGCCATTCACGGCCCTATATGCCTGATATTATCAGTGTTGAAACGACAAATCCAATATCCCTTTGTAGTTGTCCCTTGGATTTGACAGTTGTGTGCTCTATGTGCCATGGTGATGGAAGCTGGTGGTGGGCAGGTGTATTTTTGGAACATTATTTCCTACTAAGCTATTATTCACTTGACAATGAAAAACATTTGGGAATGAAAGCTATAGTGATTGGTTACAATCCAGACATTTTATAGCTACTGTATTTCTGTGTTCTCGTTACATCAAAGACATAATTCTCCATCGGTAGCCATAAGCTCATATGTTTTAGTTTTGAGGATGTTGTCCATCCTTTCATCTTCATGTTTCTTTCAACCTAAATATAGCGTCCTCCTGGGCTGAAATATGGTAGAGCTCTCAACGAATGGTTCGTGAAACACATCACAAGAGCTTGTGCTTTTATCAGGTGGTTGCTCAGACAAAAAATACAAAAACCTTCCATTCATATACGAACATGTACACTTAACCTTGCTAGTCTGCCTACATGCCAATAATACTTTTCTCACAAAGACGCTCCAGACCCGGGACGGGGTCCAACCATAATCCCGACGGGCCGATGTTCCGACGGCCAGGTCCGTTATTAGAGTCTATATATTAAAGTCTACAGCTTGAACCTGCTGTGATTGTGATACATCTGGTAGGTTCTAGCCTACTGAGCGCATATCAGTCATCTCACACACACACACACACACACACACACACACACACACACACACACACACACACACACACACACACACACACACACACACACAACTGGGCATAGGATAGGGGATAGCGCTCCTCAAAAACAGGGGTTTGTCACAACAGTAATGTTGTATTCAAGCGAAGTGGCTAAATGCATGGTAGCAGCATTACTTCTGTAAAATAATAAATACGTTTGCACTGCACTTCTGGTGAGGGGCATTATGAGGCTGTCCTCCAAGTGTCTGAACCACGTCTCCTCTAATGTGGACCATGACAGCAGTGAAAACTGTCTTGTATTTATTTACAGCCTCATAATCCGGTGTGTATTTGCTGCCCCTTACATCACACTCTGCCCTTGGTCAGAATATAGTTTCAGAATGGTTCTGCTAAATGTTAGTTTCTCTCTGGAAGCTATAGCATCCACTGGTTTGCTTTGCATTATTATTAATATTATTATTATTATTATTTTTCTAGAATGTTGAAATTACAAATACAAGTCTGGTGTTTACTTGAGTAAAATTGCAAAGGTATTTGTATTACAATATATGCCAGGGGGAGGCAGTTTAGAGACCAGGATTACTGCATGTTTTTGTGAGGGTACCTATAGTTACCTACCCTAGGGGACACGGGGAGAACATGCAAACTCCACACAGAAAGGCCCTTTCGCCAACCCCGCCTTTGGGTATGGGCACTGATGACGCGGAGGAAACACGCCGCCAGCACCCACAGCACCCCGAGCGGGAATCGAACCCAGGACCTTCTAGCTGTGAGGCGACAGCACTACCAACTGTGCCACCGTGCCCCCCGTTTGTTTCTATTCTATATGGCATTGACATTGTCCATCTGAAATGTATTAGCAACATTATAGAGGAGTGGAAAAGGCACTGTCCCCCGCCTACAATACAGGATCACGTATATGTGCCAATGTTTATACTGTCCCCCGCCTACACTACAGGATCACGTATATGTGCCAATGTTTATACTGTCCCCCGCCTACACTACAGGATCACATATATGTGCCAATGTTTCTTAGCTTGACAGAAGGCCAGACAGACTGAAATGAGCTTGTTTCGGTGACTGACTGCTGCTGCATTCTAAGCTTGGAACGTATGAAATGAATGTGGATGTTCTGTGACTGCTGGCGATGCATTATAATATGCTTGAAACTTATTTTATGAGTGTTAAAGTTCTCTTTGTGATGATGTGTGTGTGTTTAAGAATATGCACCCGACATAAATCTAAGTTATGTGAGTTGAGCAGGCCAATCCTATAAATTGAGACAGGACACCATAGATGGTAGCCTGGTAGGATGAAAGTACTAAGCACCAAAACCCCCGATGACCTTGGGATACATCACTGAGGATACGTCCCTGCAGGTGCTGGGAGTCTGGTGCAACGCACAGGTCCTGGGCCTGGTGAGAGCAGGAGTGGACCTGGTGAGACGTAGGAGGGGCCCGGACAGGAGTCAACCCACAGAGCCTAGTCTTTCCATGCACCAGATGTTCCTCCCAGTCCCGGTAGAGTAGTTCCGGAGCAACGGATTGTGTGTGTGTGTGTGTGTGTGTGTGTGTGTGTGTGTGTGTGTGTGTGTGTGTGTGTGTGTGTGTGTGTATTAAATAATCATAATGAAAAAGGAGCTCAGTGGCCCACTTAGTGTAATGTATACATCTGATGCTTAATTTAAGGTGCCCTCCATGTAGTCTACAGCCTTTGAGAAGAGTGTGGGCAACCACACAAAATGATGGCTCATTAATTCACACTTAATGTTGCAGCACTTTACTAATGAGATGGCGAGGAGTAAACTGCAGACTGCTGTTTGCTCTGGAAAGCCATTACTCTGCGGTCTCTTACACTATATGTTATTTCATTATAGTCATATATTTGGTCCAAAGAAATACAGATCATCAGTGTCACTCTCACCTGCATCCCATGAGGCACGTGCACACATACAGTAGTCATGAGAGTGCACTCGAGCCCCTGCCCTGTTACCCATCGGTAAAAAGTGCCCTCTCCTCTCCACCAGACCATGTGGATGTAGCATTTACTATGGTGGAAGAAAAAAACCCACACAAATGCCCCCTCACCATACCGTACTGACGTACTCAAAGGCAGCATTCAAGAGAATTGCCCTTTCTTTACTCTCCTCCTGATCATGACTGCAGCATTTTATGTCGAAATAATTCCCCTCTGTAGTAACCCATGCACCGTACGCTGCATCTCCAGTAATGCTTGATTATGCTGTTGAGCTGTCTGGGAGCTCAAATCAAATCCATAGACATATCCATAGTCACATGTTTTTTGTCCTCACTCAACAGTAAACAAACCAACATACTGTATAAGACATAAAGGCTATTGGTATTTATGTACACAGGGTATCTGCCCATTTCTGAAGTTCTAATTTAATGACTTTAAATAACTTTTTTTAATACCAAGTTGTCAAATAGTAAATAAGAAAGAGGAAAATCTATCTATAAATGAACCACGTCCGTCTGTCCGTCCGCCCACCTGCACAGTTGAAAACCACGTAACTCGAGAACCGTTCGCCCCACCGACTTCAAATTCAACACACACGTTCCACACCCCCGCAGGGAGTGCAGTGCCCGGTGTCGAATTGGTCGGACCCACGGTTGTCCAGAACCGCCACAACCGGCCTCTGCCCTGGCTCTGGACAGGGCCCATGACCAGGGTCCATATATGGAGCTGGCCTGTTCTGACATCATTCTCACATCTGCAAACTCCACAGTTAGGGATGCCTGTTAAATAAACTCCATATATGGCCATTAAAAGGTACACAGACATAATAACTGAGTGGAGCATGCACTTCCAACTTGCATCGTTATCGTCGATAACATTTCACAACATGGTGAAATGTCGCTCGGTCGTTGACGGCTTTCAAATCCCTATTAGAGACTCATTTTTACTAGTTTCCACTAAGTCTATACCCATGTACGATGTTGCCATGTACTGCTTATTGTATTTTACATTCTGCTCTCTGACACCTTGAAATATTTGCTTTTTTCTATATTCTATCCTCTTTACTTGCGCAAGCAGAGCGCACAAGTAATAGTTTGCATATAGTTTGCAATAGTCCGTATCCATCGTCCCAGCCAACCCGCCACATTTGATGCGTATGCAAATAAAACAGCAAATTGTGCCTGATTTGCTGGGACCAGATTACATACATGACCATTATGTCTTACGTCATCATTGAGAGCTAGTCATACATATACTATATATATGTAATTTGTAAAATAAAATAGCAAATTGTGCCTGATTTGCTGGGACCAGAGTACATGGTGTGTATGTATAACTAGCTCTCAATGATGACGTAAGAAATATGTGGATTTAAGGACCCAATGCCAGAGTGTAATTGGTCTTCGATTGTGACGTAATGACGATATGTTTTAGTGTTGGGAGGATTAAAGGTAATGTTCCTGTGGATACGGTACATGTATGTAACCTGGTCCCAGAAAATCAGGCACAATTTGCTGTTTTATTTGCATACGGATTTTGGTGCAAAGTAACCACAGTATACCGCTAATCAACTTACAAATTACATATATATAGTATATGTATGATTAGCACTCAATGATGACGTAAGAAATATGGTCATGTATGTAATCTGGTCATGTATGTAATGTCATGTATGTCACATGTATGTCATGTATGTAATCTGGTCATGTATGTAATCTGGGCTCAAGCACTACATTTTCCCGTGGGTCACCAATTTAATCTAACCAGGAGAGGGAGAGCTCATCAGCTTCAAATTTATAGTTTTGCAATTGCAATTGTGTCTGCTCATAATTTCCAATTTCACCCGTTTATCCTGTGTTATCTCTCCTAGCTGGACAGGTGGGAGACCCCTGTTACTGGGGGGGGGGGGGGGGGGGGAGGAGGAGGAGGAGAAGAAGAATGAGAATGAGAATGAGAAGGAGAAGAAGAAGAAGAAACCAGGAAGGCATGCAATAGATTATTCTCTTAAATGAATAGGCCTACTCAGTCAGGATGTTAAGGTGCAATCATTCACAGCTACTACATTAGCTCCGGCTATCCTCACAATAAGGTGCATTCATTACAGAGTATAGCCTCACACACTTGGGAGTCAATTATTTATTAATTCTGAATAAAAATTTGCCGACAGACGGAAAGATTTTCTTTTAGCAAAGCTGATTGAATACCGGCAGCTCCTCTTCATCATTTAGAACAAACTTGCGGAGTGTTGTCACTTCTGAGGATTATGGTTTCAAAAGCAGCATGACTTATTCATAAGGATTTCATAACATATCACACCGCTTTAGCCCATTCTAGACGGGAACCCCTTTTGGTGTTTGAAGCATTAGCTATTATTGAAAAATAGCAGATCTTCAAGCTCATAGGAGCTATTTTTGAAAAACCTTTAAAATGTGGCGCAAATCTTTCAATATATATTCTTTCACAGCAAACGTTTTTAACTCAAATCTTTGCTTCTTGGGGGGTCCCTGGAAGAACATATTTTCAGATTGCATGGGGTCGGCGGGCCAATTACATATACTTTTTGAGGTCCTTGACATGAAATAGAACTGACATAGGGTTTTCAGAAAACTGTCAGGATTTAGAAGACATTTTGTAAAATCTGCTGTCAGGTCTAAATGGGTTAGAATTCCATCAGCGGAGAGAGAGAGGCAGAGTGGCAAATTGGATCCACGTCTCATCTCCACAACGTTCCTCCGACCGCACCTCGCTTCAGAAACGCACTTCTGACAGCTGCTTGTATTTTCTTTTTTTTTATCAATTGAATGAATAGAAAAGTCTACTGTAGGTAGGAAAATGTCAGAAGGGGAGAGTAACATTTTTTTCTGACAACAATAATTACCAAAACCCTAATACAATTAAATGTCCATTTTATGAATCGGCTATGAAATGTATTTGTCCTTTTCCCTTCCCCATCACAAGCAGACATTTGTGGAGAGCCAGAAGGGGAATGGATGGAGCAGGTGAAACAAAAACATGATTGATTGATGGTTCACTGTGTCATTGGAGCGTTGAAAGACGTTGTAGCCAGCTCGACTTTTAATTAATTTTTTTGTAGTGTCGGGCATCAGTTTGTAGGTTATAGTTTCATGTTACTGCTGGTGTGAACGCAACATCAGTCATTTCAGAGTTATAGAGCCTAGCTGTTTCCATCTATAGCTGTTTCGAGACAGACACTTTCAATTCAACTTCAACTTTATTGTCACATCACACACCGGAGTAAAATAATGGGTGAAACTCCCAACATGTTCCCAACGTTTAATCCAAGAAAGAGTTTTAAGGGTAAAGGAAACAAGTCCGATAACAAGGAGACACTTTAACTCGTTTAGACCTGACTGTCACCAGATTCTGCTAATGTCTTCTAAATCATGACAAAAAAGTGGTTCTCAAATTATTTCATGTCAAGGAGCCCCAAAAATAGATGTAATCGGCTGCCGACCCCCATCTGAAAATATCTTCTTCCAGGGACCCCCAGAAACAGAGATATGAATTAAAATAAATTGCTGTGAAAGAATATATATTCAAAGATTCATGCCAAATGTTCACGATTTAAAAGAAAAAATAGCAGATCTACAAGCTCATAGTGCGACACTCACAGCTAAAGTTTAAAATAATGGTTAAGCTAAGGTGACTTGTTAAGTATAGGTTCAGAATGCAGACCCATTGTGGGAACACACAGGCCTGTGTGTGTATCTGAAACTCATGCAGCTTTCTTTTTGCAACCAACTTTCAACAAAAACATTGTAAAACATTTGAGAATTAAGAAGAAAGAGCTATGGAAAGGAGGGAAAATCATGTGTCCTATACTCAATTACATTAAGTATGAGTATTGAGTATGAAATGAAATGGAATATCCTGCTAAAATATAGCCTACTCTGTCATATATCAAGTATAAATAAAGTACAGAGCATGGGTGTTTAAATGAACATAGTTGTTGCATACAGTTTATTAGTTAGTGTGCGCGCATGTGTGCATGCGTGCACACATTAATATTAACACACACGTGCGTGTGCATGTGCTGTGCATATACAGGTCCATCCCAACTAATTAGAATAATCTGAAAAAGTTCATTATTTTCCATAATGTAATAAAAATAAATAAACTTTCATATATTTTAGATTCATTACACAACTGAAATAATTCAAGCCTTTTATTGTTTTAATATTTAGTATGAATGTAGTGAATCTAAAATATATGAAAGTTTATTTATTTGTATTACATTTTACTTATTTGTATTACTTTTTCAGACTATTCAAATTCGTTGGGATGGACCTGTATATGTGTGAAAAAGAGAGCTGCATGCATGCATGTGACCCAGTGACGCTTCATAAGCCTCAGAGGGAGAGAGAGGTCCACACTTCATTAACGCAGTTAGAACTGAGGCCAGATTCTACAAAATGTCTTCTAAATCATGACACTTTTCTGAAAAAACGATGTTTACTTTGTCAGTGATTCTGATTCTCAATCTATTTCATGTCAAGAAACCCACCATAGAATTATATGTAATTGACCTCCATCTTAAAATACTTAAAAACCAGACCCCACCCCTCCTCCTCAGAAGCAAAGATATGAGTTAAAAACGTTCACTGTGAAAGAATATATATTCAAAGATTTGCACATTTCACATTTTTTCTAAAATAGCAGATCTACAATCCCGTACCACGCTATACGAGCTTGTAGAGCTGCTATTTTTCAGCTAACATTTAAAATAATGGTTAATGTGGTTAAATGCTGTTCCCGTCCTAAATGGGTTAATACTGTATGGAGTGATTCTCTTGGAAGATACTACGTCAAAGTCGTGGGGGGGCTTGAGTGGGGGGTGGGTTTGGGGTAGATGGGGGTACTTCAGATGTGCTTCAGTTCACTCTACGAGGTATTTGTAGATCAGCGAAGCTTATCTCTTATCACACACAACGGTGGAGAGTCTGTGAATGTCTCATTACTGTGCTAGTGACTCATATACCGTACCATATCTGTGAGACTGTGACGCCGTGACGGCCAGGTGTATTTTCGTCCTCGTACAGCCACGATGCGTGCATATGTGAACTGGGCTGCGATTATCGATCGTCGCATTACCAATTATTCAGTTTTTTTATGTTCAGATTAATCAAATCATCACAAGCAAGCGCGTGCGTGCGTGTCGCACACACACACACACACACGCACACACACACACGTCAGGTGGAAACCTCATGATGTGCTAAACTTAAAGGTTTTACTTTTCAGGATTCAAATTAAAAAGTAGCAGATCTACAAGTGTGTGCGTGTCATTATATCTCGCCGTGGCTATAATCAAAATGTGAGTTGTGTTAATCATAGGTAGCTTTAGATACAGTGAATTCAGAAACTACTGTCGTTCACAAATGCGATATAGAAATAAAATGTGTTTCAGTACTGTGACATTGATGGCAGCCATGCATTATGTACTTACATGAGTGACAGAAACCCCCGAGGTCACCAAGACAGATATACTATAGGTGCCATCATGTTTAGTTACCATAGCTACGGTGGTAGCTATGGAATGGCTATGGCTTCAAACTATAAGAATTGTACAGTACAACCCCTTGTTAACACCTAACCTCATCCGTTTCAAATTGTCCATTGTTGCAGATTGACAGTAGGATTGATGTCACGGACGCATAACATAAGAACATAAGGTTATTTTTATTATTTTAATTGGTTCTTATTTTCATGGTTAAAAACCGACACTTGAGTAGCTAATCTGCATGCAATCTTCGGTGCGGCAACACTGGCACTCATAAATACGTCTTTATTAAAATATGTAATGTTAAACATGAAAGAAGAAATTAAATCAAATAGAAATGATTGTGTTATACTTAAGTTATTACCTTCTTATACGAAATACAATGTATATATTGTTGTGGGGTGTGACACCAATTGTGAGCTTGTAGATCTGCTATTTTCGGCAAATGTATTGAATATGAATTGCCCCCAGAATCCGGGATTCTGGGGGCAATTCAGCAACTAGGTTTTGGAGCCAGGTGAATTTTACCATTGCACTGATTCCAGTAGCACTCAAATAGCGTGCAATTGCAACATGCATGAATTTGGGATGCCGTGTGGTTGCAGTTCTTTGTTAAATGCTTCGCACAGCAGTGGGATCCTCGCCCACTAATGGCTGTAACGACATTCTGAAGATATGGTTCCTATAATGGAGGAGTTAATTCATTCTCTCTCTGCAAACATGATTCATTTATTTTCTCTTTTTTTTGTTTCATTGCAGAGTGATCTCGGAAGTCGGCACGCGGACACGGACAATTCCACTACAATGGAACCAGTAATTAGTTGGAAAACTGCTTTCCTTTAACATTTGTGTGAATGGTAATGGCAATTAGAGAGATCCATTAGGCGGAAAGATTGTCCCACTCTGTGACCCTGACAGGCTGGATTCTCTGGACAAGGCCAATTTGTCTTTGTATGACCTGTTCGGGAAGGACAAGGAAGGGAAGTTTAAAGTTGCTGTAGGCCTACAGTAAGTGGCATTTTTGTTTTAATAAAGACAGAAAAGTATTTTATATTTTTTATCCCACGATTTTGTAACCCATTTTTCACCCCTGTGCCAATCATCTACTGTGATCCTGGGCTCTACACACCGTCCGCCAACCTGGGGAGAGCAACGGACTTAACTCATGCTCCCTTCATGCCTGAGTGTCCAAGTTGCTCCTTTACACCTGACAGGGGGGAGTTTCCCTGGTTGGACGTAGCGCGTGGAAGGAACACGTTATTCCAACCAGTTCCTTTCCCCTCCATCAGGCGCCCCGGCTGGCCAGGGAAGGCAGTTTAGAGACCAGGATCACTGCATGTTTTTGTGAGGGTACCTACGCTAGGGGACACGGGGAGAACATGCAAACTCCACACAGAAAGGCCCTTTCGCCAACCCCGCCTTCGGGTATGGGCACTGATGACGCGGAGGAGGAAACACGCCGCCAGCACCCACAGTGCCCCGAGCGGGAATCGAACCCAGGACCTTCTAGCTGTGAGGCGACAGCACTACCAACTGTGCCACCGTGCCCTGAAAAGTATTTTGAAAGAAAGTATTTTGTCAAAAATACGAATATCAATAGATAATCGTTGCTCTCGATGTGTTTGTTCAGTAACTGAGGTGTCCCATATCTTTCTCTTTATTAAATAGGATAGAACATTCATGTTCAGGTCAGGACACAAATGCGTTGAGAGCAAGTGTAAGTGGTTAACTAACTAATCCAATGATTGGTAGCAGTGTTCAGCTTCAGAGGGCCTTCAGATACCCAGGTGATCTGTTCTACTTCAAAGCCATGACATCAGCCTCATGCTACTATACAGTATATGGTACATACTGTATGCCTGCTACTTGTGGGAGGCCCCATTATGCTCAGCAAAGGCTACAAGATGACTCATGCCCTTTAACTTTGACGCACTGGTTTATGTCAGAAAAGCAAACACAGGTCATTAATGTGCATTGCAAAAGCAAAAGCGATTTAAGAAAACAGCATCTGTCAAACCTGATAAGGCAGAGAGAGGTATGGGCGGTGCAGCGGGTGCTGCGGTAATGTGGTCGCAGCCCTGCAAGAGACGTCAACGTTGTCACAGTTTTACGGCCGGCTAAACAGTCATGGTGTCATACTCCATCTATCCAATGGCTGTCAAGAGTGTTTCCATCTTTTCCACTGTCAGCGTTGCGCTGGGCAGAGGCGAAGGACTCGAAGGAGACACATCCGAGAGAGTCGGGGAGACATTCCTGTCTCTGAAATGAAGATCAATTGACAAAGTTCTAACGCTGCATGAGAGCCACTGATATAATTCACTTTACAGAGGAGTGGAAACCCTGTCATGTCTAATAAGACATCTACCATGCAGTTACTTTAACATGTAAGTTATTTTTCTGCATGGCTTACCGGGTATAGTTGCTCATGTCAGCAGAACTGACTATTATATGACGTCAAAAATAAAACTATCCTAAAACTGGGTGTGCTGGTGGCTCACCCAGGTGCACTGGCATTTTACTGATAAACAGCTTCGGTATATAAGTAGGTCATTTTTGGTGAGCTAGTGCAAAAAACAACATTTACTGTGTGGATTATCATGTCAAACGATTCACTCCCAAACCTAATCCTGACATTATAAAATAATCCACATCCTCTAAAACAGATAATGCCATCTTCCCTGTGATGACTGGAATGTTTTGTATTACTCATGTCTCAGTCTATCGTGTAACTTTGTTATTTATTTTTTATTTTTACGTCTATAGTGTCCTTTCATGCATGAAAAAAAAACATCATCTTCTAAATTGCCCTATTCATTTGTCTGCCTGTCAACAGGTAGATATTCAGAGCGGCACAAGAGTTCCCGAGTTAATTAAGAAGTGTGACCTTCTGAGCTACTGTCCCCAAATGAGCCATCATGCTGATCAATAGTTATAGTCTCTCTCTCTCTCTCTCGATGGCTAAAGAAAGGAAACGAACCGGTGATAAACCCACTGCCTATAATGCCTCTTTCTGTAGTTACAGCAAAAAGGAGTGAAGTGTGACCAGTTTAAGAGAAGAAATGTTTCCCCAGGGAAGTGTACTGTACAATACTGTACATGTGAATAGGGTATTATCTTTTACTTTGGAGGCAGTTGGAGTACATGTGGCGGCTGTGTTTCACACGGTTTTATTTACTTTACTTAGGGCTTTGTATTCCTTTCGGAACAGAGGCCATTCATGAGTCGTTTCCAGTTTCCACCCTCGTCTGTCTTGCACCATTCTCTCCAGCTATTTCCACATCAGTCCCTTCTGTTTGACATCTATCTCCGTGCTCCTCCTCCAGGTGTTTTTGGGTCTCCCTCTGCTCCATTTTCCTTGTGGGTTCCATGTTAGTGCCTGTTTGGTGATTGCCGTTTTGTTGTTTTCTTAATGTGTGACCAATCCAGCTCCACTTTCTCCTTGTCAGCTGTATATCTCTACTGTTTCTTGTTTGGTCCGATCCCATATAGGTTGATGTTGTTGATGCGGTTTGGCCAGAAGATCCAGAGAATGCGTCTTAGGCAGTGGTTGATGAATGTCTGCAGTTTATTGGTGATGTATTTGGCAGTCCTCCACTCCAGGTTTCTGATCTATGCAGAAGTATGGATTTAACATTGGATTTTGAGCTTTGTATTGGGCGATATATATGTTTTTGGTTTTCCAGATCTTATTTAATATGTTGAATGTTGTTCTTGCTTTCCCTATCCGTGACTTCACATCCTTCTCCGAACCACTGTCCACTTTTGGCCTGGAGAAGTCACGGATAGCTGACGTTTTCATGAATACCATGACATATTTGTTTTTTTGTGTGTTGAATGTATTAGCCCGAAGCGGACAGCACATCTTCCTAAGATGGCCTGCCTTGGACGCAAAGATCTGCAGGGAACCCTGCATTTATATTTAGGCTAAATAAACCAGAATTCTATGCCTGACACATCATAAAGTATTTCAGACACGAGCCACTGAACGCTGACCACCAGGGTTAGCCTTCAGTGACTCATGTTCCTTCAGGACACATCAATTATTCATTATTATTTCAGTCCAGGGGTTTGATATTTTACCATCATGAAGAGAATATCAACCTGGTTAGACCACGATTAAAAAGAATACGCCTTCTAAATCCTACGTTTTTTGAATTATTAGATTTGTTTAAATTAAAAATGACATTAGATGCTTTCTCGGATTGAAAGGTATACCATTGACAATGTATATAGGCTTTCCAGGTCTGATGTAAAGTTCCATGATTTCTTTCCACCCTAAAACATGATCATCGGGTATTATTATAATATAAGGAGGAAGATTTATTTTGACAATATTCAGATCCTGGCCATCTTGCCAGCAAGGTGCTATTAGGTGCAATTTCCCAGTGACAGCCCATTCATCTAAACAGAAAAGTCCTATCTGATTGCAGATTACAGAGGGTCCATTTGGTTCCTAACAATTATTTAGTTGGGGACCCCTTGGAACTCCCTCAAGTACCCCTGGGGGTCACCGAACCCCACTTTGGGAACCGTGGGTGTAAATAACAGGTTTTCAAAGCACATGCAGCATTTTATCTTGTGGACCATTTCATGTTCCCGCCAAATTTCCTGATAGTGTTTAATCTAAGAAGAACCTATACAGTAGGTCAGGGATACTCAAATAGATTTACCTGTGGGCCACATTACAAAAATGGCAAGGGGCCAGTAGATACAATTACGACATTAATGATACTTGATAACTTCTCTCTTTCAATTGCTTTATTTTCGCAAAATGTATCAAAGTACAATGTGCATGCACACAATATGTAAATAAATAAATGTGTTACATTTTCTTGCATAAACACAAAGAGCTGTTTCCATAACTGCACAAATTATTGCACATAACATGAGTAGCTGTTTGCCTGCCTGCCTGTCTGTCTGTCTGTCCATGAGTAGTTATTTGTCTGTCTGTCAATGAGTAGCTGTCTTATTGTCTGCCTGTCTATGAGTAGCTGTCTGCCTGCCTGTCTATGAGTAGCTGTCTGCCTGCCTGTCTATGAGTAGCTGTCTGTCTGCCTGCCTGCCTGTCCAATTGTCCATGAGTAGCTGTCTGTCTGCCTGTCTGAGTAGCTGTCTGCCTGCCTGCCTAATTGTCCATGAGTAGCTGTCTGTCTGCCTGTCTATGAGTAGCTGTCTGCCTGCCTGCCTAATTGTCCATGAGTAGCTGTCTGTCTGCCTGTCTATGAGTAGCTGTCTGCCTTCCTGCCTGTCCAATTGTCCATGAGTAGCTGTCTGTCTGTCTATGAGTAGCTGTCTGCGCCTGCCTGCCCAATTGTCCATGAGTAGCTGTCTGTCTGTCTATGAGTAGCTGTCTGCCTTCCTGCCTGTCCAATTGTCCATGAGTAGCTGTCTGCCTGCCTGTCCAATTCTTCATGAGTAGCTGTCTGTCTGCCTGTCTATGAGTAGCTGTCTGACTGCCTGCCTGTCCAATTCTCCATGAGTAGCTGTCTGTCTGTCTGCCTGTCTATGAGTAGCTGTCTGCCTGCCTGCCAGCCAGCAAGTTGGTTAACAGAAAATAAATTGTTATGGCTGAGTAAAATAAAATACAATAAACACAATTTGCCTGAAAATAGATTACCCAGCTATGACCTTTTTCATGAAAAAAAATGAGTAGTGATATGGCTGACTGAGTAAAATAAAACAATCTACCTGAAAATAGATAGCTATAAGTGAAGAGCAATTTCCGCAATTTCCGCAATTACCATTTCCGCAATTTCCACAATTTCCGCAATTTCCATTTCCGCAATTTCCTCAATTTCCATTTCCGCAATTTCCATTTCCACCATTTCCGCAATTACCATTTCCGCAATTTCCATTTCCGCATTTCCGCAATTTCCATTTCCACCATTTCCGCAATTTTCACAATTACAATTTCCGCAATTTCTGCAATTTCCATTTCCGCAATTTCCATTTCCAACTATTAATGGCAGCTGGGTTTCATCATTCAAATAAAATAGAATTCTGTCCGTTTAGCTATAAAATGATGTCAGGGAATAGGGATACACAGTATATGTCTTTCATTTGCATTGCATCTCCCCCGAGTTCGAGTAATAGTACAACTCTAATAGTATTACTTATAATAATGTAATTAAAGATAACTTCATTCAGATTTATTTATTTTTATTTCATTTTCCAGATTTTTTTTTCTTCTTTTTTTTTAGATTTTCATTGGTGGGCCAGTCATAATGGTCCCGCGGGCCTGATGTGGCCCGCGGGCCTGAGGTTGAGTATCACTGCAGTAGGTGTTGGATTTTTATTTTACTCTACCCATTTGTTTTATGCTTTTATGATTATTGCATGGGTTGTATGTTCCTGTTTTATGCGTGTTATATTCTTTATTGTTTTCTTACACTTTCTGCCTTTGTTGAAGTGAGCTCACTATAAGGAACATTCCAACCAACCATTGATATGGTTAATAAAGTGTGTAATCTTGAATACTGAATGTCAGCTGGCTAACTCTGTCCCCCCACAAGCATTACCATCAGACTTGTCAGGAGCGCTTCTCTCTCTCTCTCTCTCTCTCTCTCTCTCTCTGAATGTATACGTTCTTTCTGACAGTGATGGAGACTCCAGGAGGATGGATTAAGAGTGTGCGTGCGTGCATGCGTGTGTGCGTAATGAAAAATGAATGACAGATACAGCAGAGGCATGGATTCCCCCAAACCCAGCAGATCCAAACCTGCAACTGCAACAGATTATCAATTAGGACCATTAGGTGATTACTAATCAATAGCGATGTCCCGATCACGTTTTTGTTGCTCCCGATCCGATTACGATCATTTGATTTAGAGACATAGTGATTTTGATACATATTGATCTTTCCCGATCCGATCTTTATATTATATATAACACTCATGCCAGGGGTAACCAACCAGGGGTTCGTGAGCTACCAGTAGCTCGCACGAGCCATTCAAGTAGATCCCGGAGTGAGCGGTTGTCAGACTGACAGGCAGCCAGTCCATCACTAGCAATGCACAGAACGTGTAGCTTGCAGTAATGGCCCCAGCCATGTGTTGGGTCATTCAGGATTTGTGTTTGCATTAACTTCGGATAAAATGGAGATTTCTGAACTAGTAACTGACTATCCACTGGAGGGCAGAGCTAGAAACCAGGACTTTTTTGTTCACTTGTGAGCAGAGAGAAGTATCCCCTGATTGTGTCTTGTGCACTCAAGCTGCATGCCTACTTTGGCTCCACTTACTTGTGTGAAATAGACTTTTTACAAATTAAAATAATAAAATCCAAGTTTAGAACTCGTATGACTGACTGACACATCTTAACTCTAATCTTGCCAGATAAGTTTATAAACGTCTCATTGCTTATACATCTTTCTTTGAGATTTACATTAGACAATCCGATTTTTCTCCCCGATTCCGATCTTTTGAAAATCATGTGATCGGAGACAATTTCCGATCACCCGATCCGATTGGGACAACCCTACTAATCAATTAAAAGCTCACAAATGCAGTGCACAAATATGACCAACTTTCCTTTGAGGGCTGATTTGACCCTTTTTTACCAAGTGCATTGACCCAGTGACTCCCTATATTATGTCTTCTTCTTTCGTGTAACGTCAGAGGTCCAACTCGGTGTCGTGGCGCCACGCCCGCATCTCTGGTCCCAGGTTGAAGAGGCTGGCTTCCGTCGTGGTCTGTATAAGTGGCAGGTGGTGATGATATGGTCGGCACTGCAGTCTGCTCAGGTTCACCGCACTCGCATGCCGCACTGTCTGCCAATCCCCATTGATGCATTGAAGAGATAAACCCAGTTCACAAGTGGTTCAATGTGGTCTATATCGCTGGCGAGGTAGGTTGTCTCCTATGGCGCCATTTCTTGGTTCCCATATGCATGCGGCAGGGCCCGGCTGACTCCCACTCCTGCTTCCACTCTGCTGCCAACCAAGCATCCCTGGAGATATCCTCAGAGATGGAGTTGAGCATCTCTTGTGCTGCCTATATTATGTTGGGAGTGAGACTGTGTTGCTTATATATGGTGTGTAGTGTAAAGGTTCAGAGAGGGAAATGTGCTATAAAACCAAACACTCTTTGTTCATCGGGAATATGCTCTTTTGAGTGCTTCAAATCACACAAGTGAACAAGACAGAGTTTCTGGCATGAATATTTAATTCCATGCTTTCACTTTGGTTGAATTGGTTCGTGTCAACTGTGCTCACATCGGTTTCACACCCACGTCCACACTTTTAAGATATGCAGATGAGTTTCACTACACGGCTACAGAATGAATGATTTATTTTATTTCCAAATGAAATGAATGATACATTTTTGTGTCTGGCCATTCCACCAGGGCCCATCTCTTATGGAGTTATGCAGACGCATTTTTTGAGTTTTATTTTGTGGCATTGTGCGCACTCAAAATAAAATTTAAATAAAACTAAAATAAATAAATAAAATAAAGTTCAGGCATGCTCTATGTTGCCATACCACTGAATCGTGGACGCATAAGTCACACTTTTTTATTTTTACTTTAAAGTCCCAAAGAATCGTTTGTTAACTACTGTGCTCTTAAAACTGTGCCTATTTTCACATTATAGAGAAAATAGCTGAAATAAAACCTCACAAAATGTGCCGCAATGCAATGTTTTGTGAGCTTGTAAGTAAGTAACATTGAGAACCAATGGTTCCCGAGCTATGTGGCCTATAGGTCAGGTCCGGATCGAGACTAGCGTGAGACAGCCTAATGTACAAACATTGTTAGGTAGGAATAGGTCGAGCCTGGCTCATGGACTATTCACGAATTCACTATTCAAGAATGTGTAGACAAGGAGATTTCCGTTTAAGCCTTTATTTCCATTGCACAGACACGCATTTAGATTGAGCAAGGAGGTGGTGAGGCATCACGGTTATGGTTTTTATTCAGTGACGCATAACCGTGGCCTGCTGAGACTCCAGAGCAGAGGGCTCTCAGCTGGTTGCTACTGCTGCTGCTTCCAAACAGGGACTGAGAGAACAGGCAGCATTATACCAGGCCACCAATGAGTTGAGTGAGGACAGCAGTGATTGGTGATTGGCAATGAGTATAGAGCAGGTGAGGGGGGTGGATCCCATGAGAAAAAGGGGGAGGGTTGCTGACTAGATGACTCTTTTCTACAAACATCCTATGGACAGTCACATGATGCTATAGTATGCAGGGAGCCAGGGATTTACCCCCCAATCCAACCCTTGATGCTGAAAGCCATGGAGGCCGGGAGGCACTGAGTACCATTTGATATTGTTTTGTTATGACCCAGTCTCAGTGCGGACACTCAAACCACAATCCCACTGAGCTGGTAGTAAGTGTGAACATGTAGATCTGCTGATTTAAAAAAATTATAAAAGGAAACCATGTCCACAATAGAGACCCTTTTGAAGTGGTTAAGGGCACAGGCAGCGTTGTTTCCATTTTTCTCCCATGGCAATCTTGACAGAAAACATGTAAGCATGTATTTTACAGCTTCAAAGTGCATATGAGATAACAGTAACTAAATATGTCCCAGAGGCATGTCTGCATAGACAAAATGCCCCCATCTTCTCCCCATCTATATGCCTTCACATTTTAAATTACTTTACTACCAAAATATATTTTCATATATATTTTTTTACACTTGTTCATTCGTCATGAGTCAGTGGAGGACAAAGGCTGGGTGGGAATAACCTTTAACATGTACATAATTTATGTTCATCTATGCAGGCCATATGGAAATAAAGGCCATGATTCAACCTTTGACAGAAACAGTATGTTAGCACAGTAGTTCTAATACTCAGTCATAAGTATAATAAGAAATAGCCAGAGTTCTCTGGCTGTGAAAATATAAAAAAATAAAAGCATCATAATTATGCATTATGATATCATGACTATAGAGCGTCGCAGTCCCTCCCCCTTTCAGAACGAGTGGCCCAGGAAATGAATCGCAATGCATTTTTCCCATAGGCATTTCTTAAAGTATTTATTTAAAGACGGTTACGCCGCGGACAAAGCCAACTCGGATCGTGACGAATCATGACAATGAACACAATGTTAATTATTTTGGCAAATTATTTTGGGAGGCAAATTATTTTGGCAAATTATTTTGGGAGGCAAATTATTTTGGGAGGCAAATTATTTTGGCAAATTATTTTGGGAGGCAAATTATTTTGGCAAATTATTCTGGGAGGCAAATTATTTTGGGAGGCAAATTATTTTGGCAAATTATTTTGGCAAATTATTTTGGGAGGCAAATTATTTTGGCAAATTATTTTGGGAGGCAAATTATTTTGGGAGGCAAATTATTTTGGGAGGCAAATTATTTTGGGAGGCAAATTATTTGGGAAAATTATTTTGGGAGGCAAATTATTTGGGAAAATTATTTTGGGAGGCAAATTATTTTAGCAAATTATTTTGGGAGGCAAATTATTTTGGCAAATTATTTTGGGAGGCAAATTATTTTGGGAGGCAAATTATTTTGGCAAATTATTTTGGGAGGCAAATTATTTTGGCAAATTATTTTGGGAGGCAAATTATTTTGGGAGGCAAATTATTTTGGGAGGCAAATTATTTTGGGAGGCAAATTATTTTGGGAGGCAAATTATTTTGGGAGGCAAATTATTTTGGCAAATTATTTTGGGAGGCAAATTATTTTGGCAAATTATTTTGGGAGGCAAATTATTTTGGGAGGCAAATTATTTTGGGAGGCAAATTATTTTGGCAAATTATTTTGGCAAATTATTTTGGGAGGCAAATTATTTTGGCAAATTAAATTATTTTGGGAGGCAAATTATTTTGGCAGGCAAATTATTTTGGGAGGCAAATTATTTTCTAACCATTATTTGACACTTTGGTTGTTGAGAAACAGCTCCTAAAACATTATTTTACACTTTTTGTTATTGAGAAACAGCTCCTAAAACATTATTTGACACTTTTGGTTGTTGAAAAACAGCTTCTAACCATTATTTGACACTTTGGTTGTTGAGAAACAGCTCCTAAAACATTATTTTACACTTTTGGTTATTGAGAAACAGCTCCTAAAACATTATTTGACACTTTTGGTTGTTGAAAAACAGCTTCTAACCATTATTTGACACTTTGGTTGTTGAGAAACAGCTCAAAAACATTATTTTACACTTTTGGTTATTGAGAAACAGCTCCTAAAACATTATTTGACACTTTTGGTTGTTGAAAAACAGCTTCTAACCATTATTTGACACTTTGGTTGTTGCAAAACAGCTTCTAACCATTATTTGACACTTTGGTTGTTGAGAAACAGCTCCTAAAACATTATTTTACACTTTTGGTTGTTGAGAAACAGCTCCTAAAACATTATTTGACAGTTTTGGTTGTTGAAAAACAGCTTCTAACCATTATTTGACACTTTGGTTGTTGAGAAACAGCTCCTAAAACATTATTTTACACTTTTGGTTGTTGAGAAACAGCTCCTAAAACATTATTTGACACTTTTGGTTGTTGAAAAACAGCTTCTAACCATTATTTGACACTTTGGTTGTTGAGAAACAGCTCCTAAAACATTATTTTACACTTTTGGTTGTTGAGAAACAGCTCCTAAAACATTATTTGACACTTTTGGTTGTTGAAAAACAGCTTCTAACCATTATTTGACACTTTGGTTGTTGAGAAACAGCTCCTAAAACATTATTTTGGCAAATTATTTTGGGAGGCAAATTATTTTGGGAGGCAAATTATTTTGGCAAATTATTTTGGCAAATTATTTTGGGAGGCAAATTATTTTGGGAGGCAAATTATTTTGGCAGGCAAATTATTTTGGGAGGCAAATTATCTTGGCAAATTATTTTGGCAGGCAAATTATTTTGGCAAATTATTTTGGGAGGCAAATTATTTTGGCAAATTATTTTGGGAGGCAAATTATTTTGGCAAATTATTTTGGGAGGCAAATTATTTTGGAAAATTATTTTGGGAGGCAAATTATTTTGGGAGGCAAATTATTTTGGCAAATTATTTTGGGAGGCAAATTATTTTGGCAAATTATTTTGGGAGGCAAATTATTTTGGGAAATTGTTTTGGGAGGCAAATTATTTTGGGAGGCAAATTATTTTGGAAATTTATTTTGGGAGGCAAATTATTTTGGGAGGCAAATTATTTTGGCAAATTATTTTGGGAGGCAAATTATTTTGGGAGGCAAATTATTTTGGGAGGCAAATTATTTTGGCAAATTATTTTGGGAGGCAAATTATTTTGGCAAATTATTTTGGGAGGCAAATTATTTTGGCAAATTATTTTGGGAGGCAAATTATTTTGGCAAATTATTTTGGGAGGCAAATTATTTTGGCAAATTATTTTGGGAGGCAAATTATTTTGGGAGGCAGATTATTTTGGGAGGCAAATTATTTTGGGAAATTATTTTGGCAAATTATTTTGGGAGGCAAATTATTTTGGGAGGCAAATTATTTTGGCAAATTATTTTGGGAGGCAAATTATTTTGGCAAATTATTTTGGGAGGCAAATTATTTTGGCAAATTATTTTGGGAGGCAAATTATTTTGGGAGGCAAATTATTTTGGCAAATTAAATTATTTTGGGAGGCAAATTATTTTGGCAGGCAAATTATTTTGGGAGGCAAATTATTTTCTAACCATTATTTGACACTTTGGTTGTTGAGAAACAGCTCCTAAAACATTATTTTACACTTTTGGTTATTGAGAAACAGCCCCTAAAACATTATTTGACACTTTTGGTTGTTGAAAAACAGCTTCTAACCATTATTTGACACTTTGGTTGTTGAGAAACAGCTCCTAAAACATTATTTTACACTTTTGGTTATTGAGAAACAGCTCCTAAAACATTATTTGACACTTTTGGTTGTTGAAAAACAGCTTCTAACCATTATTTGACACTTTGGTTGTTGAGAAACAGCTCCTAAAACATTATTTTACACTTTTGGTTATTGAGAAACAGCTCCTAAAACATTATTTGACACTTTTGGTTGTTGAAAAACAGCTTCTAACCATTATTTGACACTTTGGTTGTTGAGAAACAGCTCCTAAAACATTATTTTACACTTTTGGTTATTGAGAAACAGCTCCTAAAACATTATTTGACACTTTTGGTTGTTGAAAAACAGCTTCTAACCATTATTTGACACTTTGGTTGTTGAGAAACAGCTCCTAAAACATTATTTTACACTTTTGGTTATTGAGAAACAGCTCCTAAAACATTATTTGACACTTTTGGTTGTTGAAAAACAGCTTCTAACCATTATTTGACACTTTGGTTGTTGAGAAACAGCTCCTAAAACATTATTTTACACTTTTGGTTATTGAGAAACAGCTCCTAAAACATTATTTTACACTTTTGGTTGTTGAGAAACAGCTCCTAAAACATTATTTGACACTTTTGGTTGTTGAAAAACAGCTTCTAACCATTTTTTGACACTTTGGTTGTTGAGAAACAGCTCCTAAAACATTATTTTACACTTTTGGTTATTGAGAAACAGCTCCTAAAACATTATTTGACACTTTTGGTTGTTGAAAAACAGCTTCTAACCATTATTTGACACTTTGGTTGTTGAGAAACAGCTCCTAAAACATTATTTTACACTTTTGGTTATTGAGAAACAGCTCCTAAAACATTATTTGACACTTTTGGTTGTTGAAAAACAGCTTCTAACCATTATTTGACACTTTGGTTGTTGAGAAACAGCTCCTAAAACATTATTTTACACTTTTGGTTATTGAGAAACAGCTCCTAAAACATTATTTGACACTTTTGGTTGTTGAAAAACAGCTTCTAACCATTATTTGACACTTTGGTTGTTGAGAAACAGCTCCTAAAACATTATTTTACACTTTTGGTTATTGAGAAACAGCTCCTAAAACATTATTTGACACTTTTGGTTGTTGAAAAACAGCTTCTAACCATTATTTGACACTTTGGTTGTTGAGAAACAGCTCCTAAAACATTATTTTACACTTTTGGTTATTGAGAAACAGCTCCTAAAACATTATTTGACACTTTTGGTTGTTGAAAAACAGCTTCTAACCATTATTTGACACTTTGGTTGTTGAGAAACAGCTCCTAAAACATTATTTTACACTTTTGGTTATTGAGAAACGGCTCCTAAAACATTATTTGACACTTTTGGTTGTTGAAAAACAGCTTCTAACCATTATTTGACACTTTGGTTGTTGAGAAACAGCTCCTAAAACATTATTTTACACTTTTGGTTATTGAGAAACAGCTCCTAAAACATTATTTGACACTTTTGGTTGTTGAAAAACAGCTTCTAACCATTATTTGACACTTTGGTTGTTGAGAAACAGCTCCTAAAACATTATTTTACACTTTTGGTTATTGAGAAACAGCTCCTAAAACATTATTTGACACTTTTGGTTGTTGAAAAACAGCTTCTAACCATTATTTGACACTTTGGTTGTTGAGAAACAGCTCCTAAAACATTATTTTACACTTTTGGTTATTGAGAAACAGCTCCTAAAACATTATTTGACACTTTTGGTTGTTGAAAAACAGCTTCTAACCATTATTTGACACTTTGGTTGTTGAGAAACAGCTCCTAAAACATTATTTTACACTTTTGGTTATTGAGAAACAGCTCCTAAAACATTATTTGACACTTTTGGTTGTTGAAAAACAGCTTCTAACCATTATTTGACACTTTGGTTGTTGAGAAACAGCTCCTAAAACATTATTTTACACTTTTGGTTATTGAGAAACAGCTCCTAAAACATTATTTGACACTTTTGGTTGTTGAAAAACAGCTTCTAACCATTATTTGACACTTTGGTTGTTGAGAAACAGCTCCTAAAACATTATTTTACACTTTTGGTTATTGAGAAACAGCTCCTAAAACATTATTTGACACTTTTGGTTGTTGAAAAACAGCTTCTAACCATTATTTGACACTTTGGTTGTTGAGAAGCAGCTCCTAAAACATTATTTTACACTTTTGGTTATTGAGAAACAGCTCCTAAAACATTATTTTACACTTTTGGTTGTTGAGAAACAGCTCCTAAAACATTATTTGACACTTTTGGTTGTTGAAAAACAGCTTCTAACCATTATTTGACACTTTGGTTGTTGAGAAACAGCTCCTAAAACATTATTTTACACTTTTGGTTATTGAGAAACAGCTCCTAAAACATTATTTGACACTTTTGGTTGTTGAAAAACAGCTTCTAACCATTATTTGACACTTTGGTTGTTGAGAAACAGCTCCTAAAACATTATTTTACACTTTTGGTTATTGAGAAACAGCTCCTAAAACATTATTTGACACTTTTGGTTGTTGAAAAACAGCTTCTAACCATTATTTGACACTTTGGTTGTTGAGAAACAGCTCCTAAAACATTATTTTACACTTTTGGTTATTGAGAAACAGCTCCTAAAACATTATTTGACACTTTTGGTTGTTGAAAAACAGCTTCTAACCATTATTTGACACTTTGGTTGTTGAGAAACAGCTCCTAAAACATTATTTTACACTTTTGGTTATTGAGAAACAGCTCCTAAAACATTATTTTACACTTTTGGTTGTTGAGAAACAGCTCCTAAAACATTATTTGACACTTTTGGTTGTTGAAAAACAGCTTCTAACCATTATTTGACACTTTGGTTGTTGAGAAACAGCTCCTAAAACATTATTTTACACTTTTGGTTATTGAGAAACAGCTCCTAAAACATTATTTGACACTTTTGGTTGTTGAAAAACAGCTTCTAACCATTATTTGACACTTTGGTTGTTGAGAAACAGCTCCTAAAACATTATTTTACACTTTTGGTTATTGAGAAACAGCTCCTAAAACATTATTTGACACTTTTGGTTGTTGAAAAACAGCTTCTAACCATTATTTGACACTTTGGTTGTTGAGAAACAGCTCCTAAAACATTATTTTACACTTTTGGTTATTGAGAAACAGCTCCTAAAACATTATTTGACACTTTTGGTTGTTGAAAAACAGCTTCTAACCATTATTTGACACTTTGGTTGTTGAGAAACAGCTCCTAAAACATTATTTTACACTTTTGGTTATTGAGAAACAGCTCCTAAAACATTATTTGACACTTTTGGTTGTTGAAAAACAGCTTCTAACCATTATTTGACACTTTGGTTGTTGAGAAACAGCTCCTAAAACATTATTTTACACTTTTGGTTGTTGAGAAACAGCTCCTAAAACATTATTTTACACTTTTGGTTGTTGAGAAACAGCTCCTAAAACATTATTTGACACTTTTGGTTGTTGAAAAACAGCTTCTAACCATTATTTGACACTTTGGTTGTTGAGAAACAGCTCCTAAAACATTATTTTACACTTTTGGTTATTGAGAAACAGCTCCTAAAACATTATTTGACACTTTTGGTTGTTGAAAAACAGCTTCTAACCATTATTTGACACTTTGGTTGTTGAGAAACAGCTCCTAAAACATTATTTTACACTTTTGGTTGTTGAGAAACAGCTCCTAAAACATTATTTGACACTTTTGGTTGTTGAAAAACAGCTTCTAACCATTATTTGACACTTTGGTTGTTGAGAAACAGCTCCTAAAACATTATTTTACACTTTTGGTTGTTGAGAAACAGCTCCTAAAACATTATTTTACACTTTTGGTTATTGAGAAACAGCTCCTAAAACATTATTTGACACTTTTGGTTGTTGAAAAACAGCTTCTAACCATTATTTGACACTTTGGTTGTTGAGAAACAGCTCCTAAAACATTATTTTACACTTTTGGTTATTGAGAAACAGCTCCTAAAACATTATTTGACACTTTTGGTTGTTGAAAAACAGCTTCTAACCATTATTTGACACTTTGGTTGTTGAGAAACAGCTCCTAAAACATTATTTTACACTTTTGGTTATTGAGAAACAGCTCCTAAAACATTATTTGACACTTTTGGTTGTTGAAAAACAGCTTCTAACCATTATTTGACACTTTGGTTGTTGAGAAACAGCTCCTAAAACATTATTTGACACTTTTGGTTATTGAGAAACAGCTCCTAAAACATTATTTTACACTTTTGGTTGTTGAGAAACAGCTCCTAAAACATTATTTGACACTTTTGGTTGTTGAAAAACAGCTTCTAACCATTATTTGACACTTTGGTTGTTGAGAAACAGCTCCTAAAACATTATTTTACACTTTTGGTTATTGAGAAACAGCTCCTAAAACATTATTTGACACTTTTGGTTGTTGAAAAACAGCTTCTAACCATTATTTGACACTTTGGTTGTTGAGAAACAGCTCCTAAAACATTATTTTACACTTTTGGTTGTTGAGAAACAGCTCCTAAAACATTATTTGACACTTTTGGTTGTTGAAAAACAGCTTCTAACCATTATTTGACACTTTGGTTGTTGAGAAACAGCTCCTAAAACATTATTTTACACTTTTGGTTGTTGAGAAACAGCTCCTAAAACATTATTTGACACTTTTGGTTGTTGAAAAACAGCTTCTAACCATTATTTGACACTTTGGTTGTTGAGAAACAGCTCCTAAAACATTATTTTGGCAAATTATTTTGGGAGGCAAATTATTTTGGCAAATTATTTTGGGAGGCAAATTATTTTGGCAAATTATTTTGGGAGGCAAATTATTTTGGCAAATTATTTTGGGAGGCAAATTATTTTGGGAGGCAAATTATTTTGGGAGGCAAATTATTTTGGGAGGCAAATTATTTTGGCAAATTATTTTGGCAAATTATTTTGGCAAATTATTTTGGCAAATTATTTTGGCAAATTATTTTGGCAAATTATTTTGGGAGGCAAATTATTTTGGCAAATTATTTTGGGAGGCAAATTATTTTGGCAAATTATTTTGGCAAATTATTTTGGGAGGCAAATTATTTTGGGAGGCAAATTATTTTGGGAGGCAAATTATTTGGGAAAATTATTTTGGGAGGCAAATTATTTTGGGAGGCAAATTATTTTGGCAAATTATTTTGGGAGGCAAATTATTTTGGGAGGCAAATTATTTTGGCAAATTATTTTGGGAGGCAAATTATTTTGGCAAATTATTTTGGGAGGCAAATTATTTTGGGAGGCAAATTATTTTGGCAAATTATTCTGGGAGGCAAATTATTTTGGGAGGCAAATTATTTTGGCAAATTATTTTGGCAAATTATTTTGGCAAATTATTTTGGGAGGCAAATTATTTTGGGAGGCAAATTATTTTGGCAAATTATTTTGGGAGGCAAATTATTTTGGGAGGCAAATTAATTTTTTTTTAATTTTGGCAAATTATTCTGGGAGGCAAATTATTTTGGGAGGCAAATTATTTTGGCAAATTATTTTGGGAGGCAAATTATTTTGGGAGGCAAATTATTTTGGCAAATTATTTTGGGAGGCAAATTATTTTGGGAGGCAAATTATTTTGGGAGGCAAATTATTTTGGCAAATTATTTTGGGAGGCAAATTATTTTGGCAAATTATTTTGGGAGGCAAATTATTTTGGCAAATTATTTTGGGAGGCAAATTATTTTGGCAAATTATTTTGGGAGGCAAATTATTTTGGCAAATTATTTTGGGAGGCAAATTATTTTGGGAGGCAAATTATTTTGGGAGGCAAATTATTTTGGCAAATTATTCTGGGAGGCAAATTATTTTGGGAGGCAAATTATTTTGGGAGGCAAATTATTTTGGCAAATTATTTTGGCAAATTATTTTGGGAGGCAAATTATTTTGGGAGGCAAATTATTTGGGAAAATTATTTTGGTAGGCAAATTATTTGGGAAAATTATTTTGGGAGGCAAATTATTTTGGGAGGCAAATTATTTTGGCAAATTATTTTGGGAGGCAAATTATTTTGGGAGGCAAATTATTTTGGGAGGCAAATTATTTTGGCAAATTATTTTGGGAGGCAAATTATTTTGGCAAATTATTTTGGGAGGCAAATTATTTTGGCAAATTATTTTGGGAGGCAAATTATTTTGGCAAATTATTTTGGGAGGCAAATTATTTTGGGAGGCAAATTATTTTGGGAGGCAAATTATTTTGGCAAATTAAATTATTTTGGGAGGCAAATTATTTTGGCAGGCAAATTATTTTGGGAGGCAAATTATTTTCTAACCATTATTTGACACTTTGGTTGTTGAGAAACAGCTCCTAAAACATTATTTTACACTTTGGTTGTTGAGAAACAGCTCCTAAAACATTATTTTACACTTTTGGTTATTGAGAAACAGCTCCTAAAACATTATTTGACACTTTTGGTTATTGAAAAACAGCTTCTAACCATTATTTGACACTTTGGTTGTTGAAAAACAGCTTCTAACCATTATTTGACACTTTGGTTGTTGAGAAACAGCTCCTAAAACATTATTTTACACTTTTGGTTGTTGAAAAAAAGCTTCTAACCATTATTTGACACTTTGGTTGTTGAGAAACAGCTCCTAAAACATTATTTTACACTTTTGGTTATTGAGAAACAGCTCCTAAAACATTATTTGACACTTTTGGTTGTTGAAAAACAGCTTCTAAACATTATTTGACACTTTGGTTGTTGAGAAACAGCTCCTAAAACATTATTTTACACTTTTGGTTATTGAGAAACAGCTCCTAAAACATTATTTGACACTTTTGGTTGTTGAAAAACAGCTTCTAACCATTATTTGACACTTTGGTTGTTGAGAAACAGCTCCTAAAACATTATTTTACACTTTTGGTTGTTGAAAAACAGCTTCTAACCATTATTTGACACTTTGGTTGTTGAGAAACAGCTCCTAAAACATTATTTTACACTTTTGGTTATTGAGAAACAGCTCCTAAAACATTATTTGACACTTTTGGTTGTTGAAAAACAGCTTCTAACCATTATTTGACACTTTGGTTGTTGAGAAACAGCTCCTAAAACATTATTTTACACTTTTGGTTATTGAGAAACAGCTCCTAAAACATTATTTGACACTTTTGGTTGTTGAAAAACAGCTTCTAACCATTATTTGACACTTTGGTTGTTGAGAAACAGCTCCTAAAACATTATTTTACACTTTTGGTTATTGAGAAACAGCTCCTAAAACATTATTTGACACTTTTGGTTGTTGAAAAACAGCTTCTAACCATTATTTGACACTTTGGTTGTTGAGAAACAGCTCCTAAAACATTATTTTACACTTTTGGTTATTGAGAAACAGCTCCTAAAACATTATTTGACACTTTTGGTTGTTGAAAAACAGCTTCTAACCATTATTTGACACTTTGGTTGTTGAGAAACAGCTCCTAAAACATTATTTTACACTTTTGGTTATTGAGAAACAGCTCCTAAAACATTATTTGACACTTTTGGTTGTTGAAAAACAGCTTCTAACCATTATTTGACACTTTGGTTGTTGAGAAACAGCTCCTAAAACATTATTTGACACTTTTGGTTATTGAGAAACAGCTCCTAAAACATTATTTGACACTTTTGGTTGTTGAAAAACAGCTTCTAACCATTATTTGACACTTTGGTTGTTGAGAAACAGCTCCTAAAACATTATTTTACACTTTTGGTTATTGAGAAACAGCTCCTAAAACATTATTTGACACTTTTGGTTGTTGAAAAACAGCTTCTAACCATTATTTGACACTTTGGTTGTTGAGAAACAGCTCCTAAAACATTATTTTACACTTTTGGTTATTGAGAAACAGCTCCTAAAACATTATTTGACACTTTTGGTTGTTGAAAAACAGCTCCTAAAACATTATTTTACACTTTTGGTTATTGAGAAACAGCTCCTAAAACATTATTTGACACTTTTGGTTGTTGAAAAACAGCTTCTAACCATTATTTGACACTTTGGTTGTTGAGAAACAGCTCCTAAAACATTATTTGACACTTTTGGTTGTTGAGAAACAGCTCCTAAAACATTATTTGACACTTTTGGTTGTTGAAAAACAGCTTCTAACCATTATTTGACACTTTGGTTGTTGAGAAACAGCTCCTAAAACATTATTTTACACTTTTGGTTATTGAGAAACAGCTCCTAAAACATTATTTGACACTTTTGGTTGTTGAAAAACAGCTTCTAACCATTATTTGACACTTTGGTTGTTGAGAAACAGCTCCTAAAACATTATTTGACACTTTTGGTTGTTGAAAAACAGCTTCTAACCATTATTTGACACTTTGGTTGTTGAGAAACAGCTCCTAAAACATTATTTTACACTTTTGGTTATTGAGAAACAGCTCCTAAAACATTATTTGACACTTTTGGTTGTTGAAAAACAGCTTCTAACCATTATTTGACACTTTGGTTGTTGAGAAACAGCTCCTAAAACATTATTTTACACTTTTGGTTATTGAGAAACAGCTCCTAAAACATTATTTGACACTTTTGGTTGTTGAAAAACAGCTTCTAACCATTATTTGACACTTTGGTTGTTGAGAAACAGCTCCTAAAACATTATTTTACACTTTTGGTTATTGAGAAACAGCTCCTAAAACATTATTTGACACTTTTGGTTGTTGAAAAACAGCTTCTAACCATTATTTGACACTTTGGTTGTTGAGAAACAGCTCCTAAAACATTATTTTACACTTTTGGTTATTGAGAAACAGCTCCTAAAACATTATTTGACACTTTTGGTTGTTGAAAAACAGCTTCTAACCATTATTTGACACTTTGGTTGTTGAGAAACAGCTCCTAAAACATTATTTTACACTTTTGGTTATTGAGAAACGGCTCCTAAAACATTATTTGACACTTTTGGTTGTTGAAAAACAGCTTCTAACCATTATTTGACACTTTGGTTGTTGAGAAACAGCTCCTAAAACATTATTTTACACTTTTGGTTATTGAGAAACAGCTCCTAAAACATTATTTGACACTTTTGGTTGTTGAAAAACAGCTTCTAACCATTATTTGACACTTTGGTTGTTGAGAAACAGCTCCTAAAACATTATTTTACACTTTTGGTTATTGAGAAACAGCTCCTAAAACATTATTTGACACTTTTGGTTGTTGAAAAACAGCTTCTAACCATTATTTGACACTTTGGTTGTTGAGAAACAGCTCCTAAAACATTATTTTACACTTTTGGTTATTGAGAAACAGCTCCTAAAACATTATTTGACACTTTTGGTTGTTGAAAAACAGCTTCTAACCATTATTTGACACTTTGGTTGTTGAGAAACAGCTCCTAAAACATTATTTTACACTTTTGGTTATTGAGAAACAGCTCCTAAAACATTATTTGACACTTTTGGTTGTTGAAAAACAGCTTCTAACCATTATTTGACACTTTGGTTGTTGAGAAACAGCTCCTAAAACATTATTTTACACTTTTGGTTATTGAGAAACAGCTCCTAAAACATTATTTGACACTTTTGGTTGTTGAAAAACAGCTTCTAACCATTATTTGACACTTTGGTTGTTGAGAAACAGCTCCTAAAACATTATTTTACACTTTTGGTTATTGAGAAACAGCTCCTAAAACATTATTTGACACTTTTGGTTGTTGAAAAACAGCTTCTAACCATTATTTGACACTTTGGTTGTTGAGAAACAGCTCCTAAAACATTATTTTACACTTTTGGTTATTGAGAAACAGCTCCTAAAACATTATTTTACACTTTTGGTTGTTGAGAAACAGCTCCTAAAACATTATTTGACACTTTTGGTTGTTGAAAAACAGCTTCTAACCATTATTTGACACTTTGGTTGTTGAGAAACAGCTCCTAAAACATTATTTTACACTTTTGGTTATTGAGAAACAGCTCCTAAAACATTATTTGACACTTTTGGTTGTTGAAAAACAGCTTCTAACCATTATTTGACACTTTGGTTGTTGAGAAACAGCTCCTAAAACATTATTTTACACTTTTGGTTATTGAGAAACAGCTCCTAAAACATTATTTGACACTTTTGGTTGTTGAAAAACAGCTTCTAACCATTATTTGACACTTTGGTTGTTGAGAAACAGCTCCTAAAACATTATTTTACACTTTTGGTTATTGAGAAACAGCTCCTAAAACATTATTTGACACTTTTGGTTGTTGAAAAACAGCTTCTAACCATTATTTGACACTTTGGTTGTTGAGAAACAGCTCCTAAAACATTATTTTACACTTTTGGTTATTGAGAAACAGCTCCTAAAACATTATTTGACACTTTTGGTTGTTGAAAAACAGCTTCTAACCATTATTTGACACTTTGGTTGTTGAGAAACAGCTCCTAAAACATTATTTTACACTTTTGGTTATTGAGAAACAGCTCCTAAAACATTATTTTACACTTTTGGTTGTTGAGAAACAGCTCCTAAAACATTATTTGACACTTTTGGTTGTTGAAAAACAGCTTCTAACCATTTTTTGACACTTTGGTTGTTGAGAAACAGCTCCTAAAACATTATTTTACACTTTTGGTTATTGAGAAACAGCTCCTAAAACATTATTTGACACTTTTGGTTGTTGAAAAACAGCTTCTAACCATTATTTGACACTTTGGTTGTTGAGAAACAGCTCCTAAAACATTATTTTACACTTTTGGTTATTGAGAAACAGCTCCTAAAACATTATTTGACACTTTTGGTTGTTGAAAAACAGCTTCTAACCATTATTTGACACTTTGGTTGTTGAGAAACAGCTCCTAAAACATTATTTTACACTTTTGGTTATTGAGAAACAGCTCCTAAAACATTATTTGACACTTTTGGTTGTTGAAAAACAGCTTCTAACCATTATTTGACACTTTGGTTGTTGAGAAACAGCTCCTAAAACATTATTTTACACTTTTGGTTATTGAGAAACAGCTCCTAAAACATTATTTGACACTTTTGGTTGTTGAAAAACAGCTTCTAACCATTATTTGACACTTTGGTTGTTGAGAAACAGCTCCTAAAACATTATTTTACACTTTTGGTTATTGAGAAACAGCTCCTAAAACATTATTTGACACTTTTGGTTGTTGAAAAACAGCTTCTAACCATTATTTGACACTTTGGTTGTTGAGAAACAGCTCCTAAAACATTATTTTACACTTTTGGTTATTGAGAAACAGCTCCTAAAACATTATTTGACACTTTTGGTTGTTGAAAAACAGCTTCTAACCATTATTTGACACTTTGGTTGTTGAGAAACAGCTCCTAAAACATTATTTTACACTTTTGGTTATTGAGAAACAGCTCCTAAAACATTATTTGACACTTTTGGTTGTTGAAAAACAGCTTCTAACCATTATTTGACACTTTGGTTGTTGAGAAACAGCTCCTAAAACATTATTTTACACTTTTGGTTATTGAGAAACGGCTCCTAAAACATTATTTGACACTTTTGGTTGTTGAAAAACAGCTTCTAACCATTATTTGACACTTTGGTTGTTGAGAAACAGCTCCTAAAACATTATTTTACACTTTTGGTTATTGAGAAACAGCTCCTAAAACATTATTTGACACTTTTGGTTGTTGAAAAACAGCTTCTAACCATTATTTGACACTTTGGTTGTTGAGAAACAGCTCCTAAAACATTATTTTACACTTTTGGTTATTGAGAAACAGCTCCTAAAACATTATTTGACACTTTTGGTTGTTGAAAAACAGCTTCTAACCATTATTTGACACTTTGGTTGTTGAGAAACAGCTCCTAAAACATTATTTTACACTTTTGGTTATTGAGAAACAGCTCCTAAAACATTATTTGACACTTTTGGTTGTTGAAAAACAGCTTCTAACCATTATTTGACACTTTGGTTGTTGAGAAACAGCTCCTAAAACATTATTTTACACTTTTGGTTATTGAGAAACAGCTCCTAAAACATTATTTGACACTTTTGGTTGTTGAAAAACAGCTTCTAACCATTATTTGACACTTTGGTTGTTGAGAAACAGCTCCTAAAACATTATTTTACACTTTTGGTTATTGAGAAACAGCTCCTAAAACATTATTTGACACTTTTGGTTGTTGAAAAACAGCTTCTAACCATTATTTGACACTTTGGTTGTTGAGAAACAGCTCCTAAAACATTATTTTACACTTTTGGTTATTGAGAAACAGCTCCTAAAACATTATTTGACACTTTTGGTTGTTGAAAAACAGCTTCTAACCATTATTTGACACTTTGGTTGTTGAGAAACAGCTCCTAAAACATTATTTTACACTTTTGGTTATTGAGAAACAGCTCCTAAAACATTATTTTACACTTTTGGTTGTTGAGAAACAGCTCCTAAAACATTATTTGACACTTTTGGTTGTTGAAAAACAGCTTCTAACCATTATTTGACACTTTGGTTGTTGAGAAACAGCTCCTAAAACATTATTTTACACTTTTGGTTATTGAGAAACAGCTCCTAAAACATTATTTGACACTTTTGGTTGTTGAAAAACAGCTTCTAACCATTATTTGACACTTTGGTTGTTGAGAAACAGCTCCTAAAACATTATTTTACACTTTTGGTTATTGAGAAACAGCTCCTAAAACATTATTTGACACTTTTGGTTGTTGAAAAACAGCTTCTAACCATTATTTGACACTTTGGTTGTTGAGAAACAGCTCCTAAAACATTATTTTACACTTTTGGTTATTGAGAAACAGCTCCTAAAACATTATTTGACACTTTTGGTTGTTGAAAAACAGCTTCTAACCATTATTTGACACTTTGGTTGTTGAGAAACAGCTCCTAAAACATTATTTTACACTTTTGGTTATTGAGAAACAGCTCCTAAAACATTATTTTACACTTTTGGTTGTTGAGAAACAGCTCCTAAAACATTATTTGACACTTTTGGTTGTTGAAAAACAGCTTCTAACCATTATTTGACACTTTGGTTGTTGAGAAACAGCTCCTAAAACATTATTTTACACTTTTGGTTATTGAGAAACAGCTCCTAAAACATTATTTGACACTTTTGGTTGTTGAAAAACAGCTTCTAACCATTATTTGACACTTTGGTTGTTGAGAAACAGCTCCTAAAACATTATTTTACACTTTTGGTTATTGAGAAACAGCTCCTAAAACATTATTTGACACTTTTGGTTGTTGAAAAACAGCTTCTAACCATTATTTGACACTTTGGTTGTTGAGAAACAGCTCCTAAAACATTATTTTACACTTTTGGTTATTGAGAAACAGCTCCTAAAACATTATTTGACACTTTTGGTTGTTGAAAAACAGCTTCTAACCATTATTTGACACTTTGGTTGTTGAGAAACAGCTCCTAAAACATTATTTTACACTTTTGGTTATTGAGAAACAGCTCCTAAAACATTATTTGACACTTTTGGTTGTTGAAAAACAGCTTCTAACCATTATTTGACACTTTGGTTGTTGAGAAACAGCTCCTAAAACATTATTTTACACTTTTGGTTGTTGAGAAACAGCTCCTAAAACATTATTTTACACTTTTGGTTGTTGAGAAACAGCTCCTAAAACATTATTTGACACTTTTGGTTGTTGAAAAACAGCTTCTAACCATTATTTGACACTTTGGTTGTTGAGAAACAGCTCCTAAAACATTATTTTACACTTTTGGTTATTGAGAAACAGCTCCTAAAACATTATTTGACACTTTTGGTTGTTGAAAAACAGCTTCTAACCATTATTTGACACTTTGGTTGTTGAGAAACAGCTCCTAAAACATTATTTTACACTTTTGGTTGTTGAGAAACAGCTCCTAAAACATTATTTGACACTTTTGGTTGTTGAAAAACAGCTTCTAACCATTATTTGACACTTTGGTTGTTGAGAAACAGCTCCTAAAACATTATTTTACACTTTTGGTTGTTGAGAAACAGCTCCTAAAACATTATTTTACACTTTTGGTTATTGAGAAACAGCTCCTAAAACATTATTTGACACTTTTGGTTGTTGAAAAACAGCTTCTAACCATTATTTGACACTTTGGTTGTTGAGAAACAGCTCCTAAAACATTATTTTACACTTTTGGTTATTGAGAAACAGCTCCTAAAACATTATTTGACACTTTTGGTTGTTGAAAAACAGCTTCTAACCATTATTTGACACTTTGGTTGTTGAGAAACAGCTCCTAAAACATTATTTTACACTTTTGGTTATTGAGAAACAGCTCCTAAAACATTATTTGACACTTTTGGTTGTTGAAAAACAGCTTCTAACCATTATTTGACACTTTGGTTGTTGAGAAACAGCTCCTAAAACATTATTTGACACTTTTGGTTATTGAGAAACAGCTCCTAAAACATTATTTTACACTTTTGGTTGTTGAGAAACAGCTCCTAAAACATTATTTGACACTTTTGGTTGTTGAAAAACAGCTTCTAACCATTATTTGACACTTTGGTTGTTGAGAAACAGCTCCTAAAACATTATTTTACACTTTTGGTTATTGAGAAACAGCTCCTAAAACATTATTTGACACTTTTGGTTGTTGAAAAACAGCTTCTAACCATTATTTGACACTTTGGTTGTTGAGAAACAGCTCCTAAAACATTATTTTACACTTTTGGTTGTTGAGAAACAGCTCCTAAAACATTATTTGACACTTTTGGTTGTTGAAAAACAGCTTCTAACCATTATTTGACACTTTGGTTGTTGAGAAACAGCTCCTAAAACATTATTTTACACTTTTGGTTGTTGAGAAACAGCTCCTAAAACATTATTTGACACTTTTGGTTGTTGAAAAACAGCTTCTAACCATTATTTGACACTTTGGTTGTTGAGAAACAGCTCCTAAAACATTATTTTGGCAAATTATTTTGGGAGGCAAATTATTTTGGCAAATTATTTTGGCAAATTATTTTGGGAGGCAAATTATTTTGGCAAATTATTTTGGGAGGCAAATTATTTTGGGAGGCAAATTATTTTGGGAGGCAAATTATTTTGGCAAATTATTTTGGCAAATTATTTTGGCAAATTATTTTGGCAAATTATTTTGGGAGGCAAATTATTTTGGCAAATTATTTTGGGAGGCAAATTATTTTGGCAAATTATTTTGGGAGGCAAATTATTTTGGCAAATTATTCTGGGAGGCAAATTATTTTGGGAGGCAAATTATTTTGGGAGGCAAATTATTTTGGCAAATTATTTTGGGAGGCAAAATATTTTGGGAGGCAAATTATTTTGGGAGGCAAATTATTTTGGGAGGCAAATTATTTTGGCAAATTATTTTGGGAGGCAAATTATTTTGGCAAATTATTTTGGGAGGCAAATTATTTTGGGAGGCAAATTATTTTGGCAAATTATTTTGGGAGGCAAATTATTTTGGGAGGCAAATTATTTTGGGAGGCAAATTATTTTGGGAGGCAAATTATTTTGGCAAATTATTTTGGCAAATTATTCTGGGAGGCAAATTATTTTGGGAGGCAAATTATTTTGGCAAATTATTTTGGCAAATTATTTTGGGAGGCAAATTATTTTGGGAGGCAAATTATTTTGGGAGGCAAATTATTTGGGAAAATTATTTTGGGAGGCAAATTATTTTGGGAGGCAAATTATTTTGGCAAATTATTTTGGGAGGCAAATTATTTTGGGAGGCAAATTATTTTGGCAAATTATTTTGGGAGGCAAATTATTTTGGCAAATTATTTTGGGAGGCAAATTATTTTGGGAGGCAAATTATTTTGGCAAATTATTCTGGGAGGCAAATTATTTTGGGAGGCAAATTATTTTGGCAAATTATTTTGGCAAATTATTTTGGCAAATTATTTTGGCAAATTATTTTGGCAAATTATTTTGGGAGGCAAATTATTTTGGGAGGCAAATTATTTTGGCAAATTATTTTGGGAGGCAAATTATTTTGGGAGGCAAATTAATTTTTTTTTAATTTTGGCAAATTATTCTGGGAGGCAAATTATTTTGGGAGGCAAATTATTTTGGCAAATTATTTTGGGAGGCAAATTATTTTGGGAGGCAAATTATTTTGGCAAATTATTTTGGGAGGCAAATTATTTTGGGAGGCAAATTATTTTGGCAAATTATTTTGGGAGGCAAATTATTTTGGCAAATTATTTTGGGAGGCAAATTATTTTGGCAAATTATTTTGGGAGGCAAATTATTTTGGCAAATTATTTTGGGAGGCAAATTATTTTGGCAAATTATTTTGGGAGGCAAATTATTTTGGCAAATTATTTTGGGAGGCAAATTATTTTGGGAGGCAAATTATTTTGGCAAATTATTCTGGGAGGCAAATTATTTTGGGAGGCAAATTATTTTGGGAGGCAAATTATTTTGGCAAATTATTTTGGCAAATTATTTTGGGAGGCAAATTATTTTGGGAGGCAAATTATTTGGGAAAATTATTTTGGTAGGCAAATTATTTGGGAAAATTATTTTGGGAGGCAAATTATTTTGGGAGGCAAATTATTTTGGCAAATTATTTTGGGAGGCAAATTATTTTGGGAGGCAAATTATTTTGGGAGGCAAATTATTTTGGCAAATTATTTTGGGAGGCAAATTATTTTGGCAAATTATTTTGGGAGGCAAATTATTTTGGCAAATTATTTTGGGAGGCAAATTATTTTGGCAAATTATTTTGGGAGGCAAATTATTTTGGGAGGCAAATTATTTTGGGAGGCAAATTATTTTGGCAAATTAAATTATTTTGGGAGGCAAATTATTTTGGCAGGCAAATTATTTTGGGAGGCAAATTATTTTCTAACCATTATTTGACACTTTGGTTGTTGAGAAACAGCTCCTAAAACATTATTTTACACTTTGGTTGTTGAGAAACAGCTCCTAAAACATTATTTTACACTTTTGGTTATTGAGAAACAGCTCCTAAAACATTATTTGACACTTTTGGTTATTGAAAAACAGCTTCTAACCATTATTTGACACTTTGGTTGTTGAAAAACAGCTTCTAACCATTATTTGACACTTTGGTTGTTGAGAAACAGCTCCTAAAACATTATTTTACACTTTTGGTTGTTGAAAAAAAGCTTCTAACCATTATTTGACACTTTGGTTGTTGAGAAACAGCTCCTAAAACATTATTTTACACTTTTGGTTATTGAGAAACAGCTCCTAAAACATTATTTGACACTTTTGGTTGTTGAAAAACAGCTTCTAAACATTATTTGACACTTTGGTTGTTGAGAAACAGCTCCTAAAACATTATTTTACACTTTTGGTTATTGAGAAACAGCTCCTAAAACATTATTTGACACTTTTGGTTGTTGAAAAACAGCTTCTAACCATTATTTGACACTTTGGTTGTTGAGAAACAGCTCCTAAAACATTATTTTACACTTTTGGTTGTTGAAAAACAGCTTCTAACCATTATTTGACACTTTGGTTGTTGAGAAACAGCTCCTAAAACATTATTTTACACTTTTGGTTATTGAGAAACAGCTCCTAAAACATTATTTGACACTTTTGGTTGTTGAAAAACAGCTTCTAACCATTATTTGACACTTTGGTTGTTGAGAAACAGCTCCTAAAACATTATTTTACACTTTTGGTTATTGAGAAACAGCTCCTAAAACATTATTTGACACTTTTGGTTGTTGAAAAACAGCTTCTAACCATTATTTGACACTTTGGTTGTTGAGAAACAGCTCCTAAAACATTATTTTACACTTTTGGTTATTGAGAAACAGCTCCTAAAACATTATTTGACACTTTTGGTTGTTGAAAAACAGCTTCTAACCATTATTTGACACTTTGGTTGTTGAGAAACAGCTCCTAAAACATTATTTTACACTTTTGGTTATTGAGAAACAGCTCCTAAAACATTATTTGACACTTTTGGTTGTTGAAAAACAGCTTCTAACCATTATTTGACACTTTGGTTGTTGAGAAACAGCTCCTAAAACATTATTTTACACTTTTGGTTATTGAGAAACAGCTCCTAAAACATTATTTGACACTTTTGGTTGTTGAAAAACAGCTTCTAACCATTATTTGACACTTTGGTTGTTGAGAAACAGCTCCTAAAACATTATTTGACACTTTTGGTTATTGAGAAACAGCTCCTAAAACATTATTTGACACTTTTGGTTGTTGAAAAACAGCTTCTAACCATTATTTGACACTTTGGTTGTTGAGAAACAGCTCCTAAAACATTATTTTACACTTTTGGTTATTGAGAAACAGCTCCTAAAACATTATTTGACACTTTTGGTTGTTGAAAAACAGCTTCTAACCATTATTTGACACTTTGGTTGTTGAGAAACAGCTCCTAAAACATTATTTTACACTTTTGGTTATTGAGAAACAGCTCCTAAAACATTATTTGACACTTTTGGTTGTTGAAAAACAGCTCCTAAAACATTATTTTACACTTTTGGTTATTGAGAAACAGCTCCTAAAACATTATTTGACACTTTTGGTTGTTGAAAAACAGCTTCTAACCATTATTTGACACTTTGGTTGTTGAGAAACAGCTCCTAAAACATTATTTGACACTTTTGGTTGTTGAGAAACAGCTCCTAAAACATTATTTGACACTTTTGGTTGTTGAAAAACAGCTTCTAACCATTATTTGACACTTTGGTTGTTGAGAAACAGCTCCTAAAACATTATTTTACACTTTTGGTTATTGAGAAACAGCTCCTAAAACATTATTTGACACTTTTGGTTGTTGAAAAACAGCTTCTAACCATTATTTGACACTTTGGTTGTTGAGAAACAGCTCCTAAAACATTATTTGACACTTTTGGTTGTTGAAAAACAGCTTCTAACCATTATTTGACACTTTGGTTGTTGAGAAACAGCTCCTAAAACATTATTTTACACTTTTGGTTATTGAGAAACAGCTCCTAAAACATTATTTGACACTTTTGGTTGTTGAAAAACAGCTTCTAACCATTATTTGACACTTTGGTTGTTGAGAAACAGCTCCTAAAACATTATTTTACACTTTTGGTTATTGAGAAACAGCTCCTAAAACATTATTTGACACTTTTGGTTGTTGAAAAACAGCTTCTAACCATTATTTGACACTTTGGTTGTTGAGAAACAGCTCCTAAAACATTATTTTACACTTTTGGTTATTGAGAAACAGCTCCTAAAACATTATTTGACACTTTTGGTTGTTGAAAAACAGCTTCTAACCATTATTTGACACTTTGGTTGTTGAGAAACAGCTCCTAAAACATTATTTTACACTTTTGGTTATTGAGAAACAGCTCCTAAAACATTATTTGACACTTTTGGTTGTTGAAAAACAGCTTCTAACCATTATTTGACACTTTGGTTGTTGAGAAACAGCTCCTAAAACATTATTTTACACTTTTGGTTATTGAGAAACGGCTCCTAAAACATTATTTGACACTTTTGGTTGTTGAAAAACAGCTTCTAACCATTATTTGACACTTTGGTTGTTGAGAAACAGCTCCTAAAACATTATTTTACACTTTTGGTTATTGAGAAACAGCTCCTAAAACATTATTTGACACTTTTGGTTGTTGAAAAACAGCTTCTAACCATTATTTGACACTTTGGTTGTTGAGAAACAGCTCCTAAAACATTATTTTACACTTTTGGTTATTGAGAAACAGCTCCTAAAACATTATTTGACACTTTTGGTTGTTGAAAAACAGCTTCTAACCATTATTTGACACTTTGGTTGTTGAGAAACAGCTCCTAAAACATTATTTTACACTTTTGGTTATTGAGAAACAGCTCCTAAAACATTATTTGACACTTTTGGTTGTTGAAAAACAGCTTCTAACCATTATTTGACACTTTGGTTGTTGAGAAACAGCTCCTAAAACATTATTTTACACTTTTGGTTATTGAGAAACAGCTCCTAAAACATTATTTGACACTTTTGGTTGTTGAAAAACAGCTTCTAACCATTATTTGACACTTTGGTTGTTGAGAAACAGCTCCTAAAACATTATTTTACACTTTTGGTTATTGAGAAACAGCTCCTAAAACATTATTTGACACTTTTGGTTGTTGAAAAACAGCTTCTAACCATTATTTGACACTTTGGTTGTTGAGAAACAGCTCCTAAAACATTATTTTACACTTTTGGTTATTGAGAAACAGCTCCTAAAACATTATTTGACACTTTTGGTTGTTGAAAAACAGCTTCTAACCATTATTTGACACTTTGGTTGTTGAGAAACAGCTCCTAAAACATTATTTTACACTTTTGGTTATTGAGAAACAGCTCCTAAAACATTATTTTACACTTTTGGTTGTTGAGAAACAGCTCCTAAAACATTATTTGACACTTTTGGTTGTTGAAAAACAGCTTCTAACCATTATTTGACACTTTGGTTGTTGAGAAACAGCTCCTAAAACATTATTTTACACTTTTGGTTATTGAGAAACAGCTCCTAAAACATTATTTGACACTTTTGGTTGTTGAAAAACAGCTTCTAACCATTATTTGACACTTTGGTTGTTGAGAAACAGCTCCTAAAACATTATTTTACACTTTTGGTTATTGAGAAACAGCTCCTAAAACATTATTTGACACTTTTGGTTGTTGAAAAACAGCTTCTAACCATTATTTGACACTTTGGTTGTTGAGAAACAGCTCCTAAAACATTATTTTACACTTTTGGTTATTGAGAAACAGCTCCTAAAACATTATTTGACACTTTTGGTTGTTGAAAAACAGCTTCTAACCATTATTTGACACTTTGGTTGTTGAGAAACAGCTCCTAAAACATTATTTTACACTTTTGGTTATTGAGAAACAGCTCCTAAAACATTATTTTACACTTTTGGTTGTTGAGAAACAGCTCCTAAAACATTATTTGACACTTTTGGTTGTTGAAAAACAGCTTCTAACCATTATTTGACACTTTGGTTGTTGAGAAACAGCTCCTAAAACATTATTTTACACTTTTGGTTATTGAGAAACAGCTCCTAAAACATTATTTGACACTTTTGGTTGTTGAAAAACAGCTTCTAACCATTATTTGACACTTTGGTTGTTGAGAAACAGCTCCTAAAACATTATTTTACACTTTTGGTTATTGAGAAACAGCTCCTAAAACATTATTTGACACTTTTGGTTGTTGAAAAACAGCTTCTAACCATTATTTGACACTTTGGTTGTTGAGAAACAGCTCCTAAAACATTATTTTACACTTTTGGTTATTGAGAAACAGCTCCTAAAACATTATTTGACACTTTTGGTTGTTGAAAAACAGCTTCTAACCATTATTTGACACTTTGGTTGTTGAGAAACAGCTCCTAAAACATTATTTTACACTTTTGGTTATTGAGAAACAGCTCCTAAAACATTATTTGACACTTTTGGTTGTTGAAAAACAGCTTCTAACCATTATTTGACACTTTGGTTGTTGAGAAACAGCTCCTAAAACATTATTTTACACTTTTGGTTATTGAGAAACAGCTCCTAAAACATTATTTTACACTTTTGGTTGTTGAGAAACAGCTCCTAAAACATTATTTGACACTTTTGGTTGTTGAAAAACAGCTTCTAACCATTATTTGACACTTTGGTTGTTGAGAAACAGCTCCTAAAACATTATTTTACACTTTTGGTTATTGAGAAACAGCTCCTAAAACATTATTTGACACTTTTGGTTGTTGAAAAACAGCTTCTAACCATTATTTGACACTTTGGTTGTTGAGAAACAGCTCCTAAAACATTATTTTACACTTTTGGTTGTTGAGAAACAGCTCCTAAAACATTATTTGACACTTTTGGTTGTTGAAAAACAGCTTCTAACCATTATTTGACACTTTGGTTGTTGAGAAACAGCTCCTAAAACATTATTTTACACTTTTGGTTGTTGAGAAACAGCTCCTAAAACATTATTTTACACTTTTGGTTATTGAGAAACAGCTCCTAAAACATTATTTGACACTTTTGGTTGTTGAAAAACAGCTTCTAACCATTATTTGACACTTTGGTTGTTGAGAAACAGCTCCTAAAACATTATTTTACACTTTTGGTTATTGAGAAACAGCTCCTAAAACATTATTTGACACTTTTGGTTGTTGAAAAACAGCTTCTAACCATTATTTGACACTTTGGTTGTTGAGAAACAGCTCCTAAAACATTATTTTACACTTTTGGTTATTGAGAAACAGCTCCTAAAACATTATTTGACACTTTTGGTTGTTGAAAAACAGCTTCTAACCATTATTTGACACTTTGGTTGTTGAGAAACAGCTCCTAAAACATTATTTGACACTTTTGGTTATTGAGAAACAGCTCCTAAAACATTATTTTACACTTTTGGTTGTTGAGAAACAGCTCCTAAAACATTATTTGACACTTTTGGTTGTTGAAAAACAGCTTCTAACCATTATTTGACACTTTGGTTGTTGAGAAACAGCTCCTAAAACATTATTTTACACTTTTGGTTATTGAGAAACAGCTCCTAAAACATTATTTGACACTTTTGGTTGTTGAAAAACAGCTTCTAACCATTATTTGACACTTTGGTTGTTGAGAAACAGCTCCTAAAACATTATTTTACACTTTTGGTTGTTGAGAAACAGCTCCTAAAACATTATTTGACACTTTTGGTTGTTGAAAAACAGCTTCTAACCATTATTTGACACTTTGGTTGTTGAGAAACAGCTCCTAAAACATTATTTTACACTTTTGGTTGTTGAGAAACAGCTCCTAAAACATTATTTGACACTTTTGGTTGTTGAAAAACAGCTTCTAACCATTATTTGACACTTTGGTTGTTGAGAAACAGCTCCTAAAACATTATTTTGGCAAATTATTTTGGGAGGCAAATTATTTTGGGAGGCAAATTATTTTGGCAAATTATTTTGGGAGGCAAATTATTTTGGCAAATTATTTTGGGAGGCAAATTATTTTGGGAGGCAAATTATTTTGGGAGGCAAATTATTTTGGGAGGCAAATTATTTTGGCAAATTATTTTGGCAAATTATTTTGTCAAATTATTTTGTCAAATTATTTTGGCAAATTATTTTGGCAAATTATTTTGGCAAATTATTTTGGCAAATTATTTTGGGAGGCAAATTATTTTGGCAAATTATTTTGGGAGGCAAATTATTTTGGCAAATTATTTTGGGAGGCAAATTATTTTGGCAAATTATTCTGGGAGGCAAATTATTTTGGGAGGCAAATTATTTTGGGAGGCAAATTATTTTGGCAAATTATTTTGGGAGGCAAAATATTTTGGGAGGCAAATTATTTTGGGAGGCAAATTATTTTGGGAGGCAAATTATTTTGGCAAATTATTTTGGGAGGCAAATTATTTTGGCAAATTATTTTGGGAGGCAAATTATTTTGGGAGGCAAATTATTTTGGCAAATTATTTTGGGAGGCAAATTATTTTGGGAGGCAAATTATTTTGGGAGGCAAATTATTTTGGCAAATTATTTTGGCAAATTATTCTGGGAGGCAAATTATTTTGGGAGGCAAATTATTTTGGCAAATTATTTTGGCAAATTATTTTGGGAGGCAAATTATTTTGGGAGGCAAATTATTTTGGGAGGCAAATTATTTGGGAAAATTATTTTGGGAGGCAAATTATTTTGGGAGGCAAATTATTTTGGCAAATTATTTTGGGAGGCAAATTATTTTGGGAGGCAAATTATTTTGGCAAATTATTTTGGGAGGCAAATTATTTTGGCAAATTATTTTGGGAGGCAAATTATTTTGGGAGGCAAATTATTTTGGCAAATTATTCTGGGAGGCAAATTATTTTGGGAGGCAAATTATTTTGGCAAATTATTTTGGCAAATTATTTTGGCAAATTATTTTGGGAGGCAAATTATTTTGGGAGGCAAATTATTTTGGCAAATTATTTTGGGAGGCAAATTATTTTGGGAGGCAAATTAATTTTTTTTTAATTTTGGCAAATTATTCTGGGAGGCAAATTATTTTGGGAGGCAAATTATTTTGGCAAATTATTTTGGGAGGCAAATTATTTTGGGAGGCAAATTATTTTGGCAAATTATTTTGGGAGGCAAATTATTTTGGGAGGCAAATTATTTTGGCAAATTATTTTGGGAGGCAAATTATTTTGGCAAATTATTTTGGGAGGCAAATTATTTTGGCAAATTATTTTGGGAGGCAAATTATTTTGGCAAATTATTTTGGGAGGCAAATTATTTTGGCAAATTATTTTGGGAGGCAAATTATTTTGGCAAATTATTTTGGGAGGCAAATTATTTTGGGAGGCAAATTATTTTGGCAAATTATTCTGGGAGGCAAATTATTTTGGGAGGCAAATTATTTTGGGAGGCAAATTATTTTGGCAAATTATTTTGGCAAATTATTTTGGGAGGCAAATTATTTTGGCAAATTATTTTGGGAGGCAAATTATTTTGGGAGGCAAATTATTTGGGAAAATTATTTTGGTAGGCAAATTATTTGGGAAAATTATTTTGGGAGGCAAATTATTTTGGGAGGCAAATTATTTTGGCAAATTATTTTGGGAGGCAAATTATTTTGGGAGGCAAATTATTTTGGGAGGCAAATTATTTTGGCAAATTATTTTGGGAGGCAAATTATTTTGGCAAATTATTTTGGGAGGCAAATTATTTTGGCAAATTATTTTGGGAGGCAAATTATTTTGGCAAATTATTTTGGGAGGCAAATTATTTTGGGAGGCAAATTATTTTGGGAGGCAAATTATTTTGGCAAATTAAATTATTTTGGGAGGCAAATTATTTTGGCAGGCAAATTATTTTGGGAGGCAAATTATTTTCTAACCATTATTTGACACTTTGGTTGTTGAGAAACAGCTCCTAAAACATTATTTTACACTTTGGTTGTTGAGAAACAGCTCCTAAAACATTATTTTACACTTTTGGTTATTGAGAAACAGCTCCTAAAACATTATTTGACACTTTTGGTTATTGAAAAACAGCTTCTAACCATTATTTGACACTTTGGTTGTTGAAAAACAGCTTCTAACCATTATTTGACACTTTGGTTGTTGAGAAACAGCTCCTAAAACATTATTTTACACTTTTGGTTGTTGAAAAAAAGCTTCTAACCATTATTTGACACTTTGGTTGTTGAGAAACAGCTCCTAAAACATTATTTTACACTTTTGGTTATTGAGAAACAGCTCCTAAAACATTATTTGACACTTTTGGTTGTTGAAAAACAGCTTCTAAACATTATTTGACACTTTGGTTGTTGAGAAACAGCTCCTAAAACATTATTTTACACTTTTGGTTATTGAGAAACAGCTCCTAAAACATTATTTGACACTTTTGGTTGTTGAAAAACAGCTTCTAACCATTATTTGACACTTTGGTTGTTGAGAAACAGCTCCTAAAACATTATTTTACACTTTTGGTTGTTGAAAAACAGCTTCTAACCATTATTTGACACTTTGGTTGTTGAGAAACAGCTCCTAAAACATTATTTTACACTTTTGGTTATTGAGAAACAGCTCCTAAAACATTATTTGACACTTTTGGTTGTTGAAAAACAGCTTCTAACCATTATTTGACACTTTGGTTGTTGAGAAACAGCTCCTAAAACATTATTTTACACTTTTGGTTATTGAGAAACAGCTCCTAAAACATTATTTGACACTTTTGGTTGTTGAAAAACAGCTTCTAACCATTATTTGACACTTTGGTTGTTGAGAAACAGCTCCTAAAACATTATTTTACACTTTTGGTTATTGAGAAACAGCTCCTAAAACATTATTTGACACTTTTGGTTGTTGAAAAACAGCTTCTAACCATTATTTGACACTTTGGTTGTTGAGAAACAGCTCCTAAAACATTATTTTACACTTTTGGTTATTGAGAAACAGCTCCTAAAACATTATTTGACACTTTTGGTTGTTGAAAAACAGCTTCTAACCATTATTTGACACTTTGGTTGTTGAGAAACAGCTCCTAAAACATTATTTTACACTTTTGGTTATTGAGAAACAGCTCCTAAAACATTATTTGACACTTTTGGTTGTTGAAAAACAGCTTCTAACCATTATTTGACACTTTGGTTGTTGAGAAACAGCTCCTAAAACATTATTTGACACTTTTGGTTATTGAGAAACAGCTCCTAAAACATTATTTGACACTTTTGGTTGTTGAAAAACAGCTTCTAACCATTATTTGACACTTTGGTTGTTGAGAAACAGCTCCTAAAACATTATTTTACACTTTTGGTTATTGAGAAACAGCTCCTAAAACATTATTTGACACTTTTGGTTGTTGAAAAACAGCTTCTAACCATTATTTGACACTTTGGTTGTTGAGAAACAGCTCCTAAAACATTATTTTACACTTTTGGTTATTGAGAAACAGCTCCTAAAACATTATTTGACACTTTTGGTTGTTGAAAAACAGCTCCTAAAACATTATTTTACACTTTTGGTTATTGAGAAACAGCTCCTAAAACATTATTTGACACTTTTGGTTGTTGAAAAACAGCTTCTAACCATTATTTGACACTTTGGTTGTTGAGAAACAGCTCCTAAAACATTATTTGACACTTTTGGTTGTTGAGAAACAGCTCCTAAAACATTATTTGACACTTTTGGTTGTTGAAAAACAGCTTCTAACCATTATTTGACACTTTGGTTGTTGAGAAACAGCTCCTAAAACATTATTTTACACTTTTGGTTATTGAGAAACAGCTCCTAAAACATTATTTGACACTTTTGGTTGTTGAAAAACAGCTTCTAACCATTATTTGACACTTTGGTTGTTGAGAAACAGCTCCTAAAACATTATTTGACACTTTTGGTTGTTGAAAAACAGCTTCTAACCATTATTTGACACTTTGGTTGTTGAGAAACAGCTCCTAAAACATTATTTTACACTTTTGGTTATTGAGAAACAGCTCCTAAAACATTATTTGACACTTTTGGTTGTTGAAAAACAGCTTCTAACCATTATTTGACACTTTGGTTGTTGAGAAACAGCTCCTAATACATTATTTTACACTTTTGGTTATTGAGAAACAGCTCCTAAAACATTATTTGACACTTTTGGTTGTTGAAAAACAGCTTCTAACCATTATTTGACACTTTGGTTGTTGAGAAACAGCTCCTAAAACATTATTTTACACTTTTGGTTATTGAGAAACAGCTCCTAAAACATTATTTGACCCTTTTGGTTGTTGAAAAACAGCTTCTAACCATTATTTGACACTTTGGTTGTTGAGAAACAGCTCCTAAAACATTATTTTACACTTTTGGTTATTGAGAAACAGCTCCTAAAACATTATTTGACACTTTTGGTTGTTGAAAAACAGCTTCTAACCATTATTTGACACTTTGGTTGTTGAGAAACAGCTCCTAAAACATTATTTTACACTTTTGGTTATTGAGAAACAGCTCCTAAAACATTATTTGACACTTTTGGTTGTTGAAAAACAGCTTCTAACCATTATTTGACACTTTGGTTGTTGAGAAACAGCTCCTAAAACATTATTTGACACTTTTGGTTGTTGAAAAACAGCTCCTAAAACATTATTTGACACTTTTGGTTGTTGAAAAACAGCTTCTAACCATTATTTGACACTTTGGTTGTTGAGAAACAGCTCCTAAAACATTATTTTACACTTTTGGTTATTGAGAAACAGCTCCTAAAACATTATTTGACACTTTTGGTTGTTGAAAAACAGCTTCTAACCATTATTTGACACTTTGGTTGTTGAGAAACAGCTCCTAAAACATTATTTGACACTTTTGGTTATTGAGAAACAGCTCCTAAAACATTATTTGACACTTTTGGTTGTTGAAAAACAGCTTCTAACCATTATTTGACACTTTGGTTGTTGAGAAACAGCTCCTAAAACATTATTTTACACTTTTGGTTATTGAGAAACAGCTCCTAAAACATTATTTGACACTTTTGGTTGTTGAAAAACAGCTTCTAACCATTATTTGACACTTTGGTTGTTGAGAAACAGCTCCTAAAACATTATTTTACACTTTTGGTTATTGAGAAACAGCTCCTAAAACATTATTTGACACTTTTGGTTGTTGAAAAACAGCTCCTAAAACATTATTTTACACTTTTGGTTATTGAGAAACAGCTCCTAAAACATTATTTGACACTTTTGGTTGTTGAAAAACAGCTTCTAACCATTATTTGACACGTTGGTTGTTGAGAAACAGCTCCTAAAACATTATTTGACACTTTTGGTTGTTGAGAAACAGCTCCTAAAACATTATTTGACACTTTTGGTTGTTGAAAAACAGCTTCTAACCATTATTTGACACTTTGGTTGTTGAGAAACAGCTCCTAAAACATTATTTTACACTTTTGGTTCTTGAGAAACAGCTCCTAAAACATTATTTGACACTTTTGGTTGTTGAAAAACAGCTTCTAACCATTATTTGACACTTTGGTTGTTGAGAAACAGCTCCTAAAACATTATTTGACACTTTTGGTTGTTGAAAAACAGCTTCTAACCATTATTTGACACTTTGGTTGTTGAGAAACAGCTCCTAAAACATTATTTTACACTTTTGGTTATTGAGAAACAGCTCCTAAAACATTATTTGACACTTTTGGTTGTTGAAAAACAGCTTCTAACCATTATTTGACACTTTGGTTGTTGAGAAACAGCTCCTAATACATTATTTTACACTTTTGGTTATTGAGAAACAGCTCCTAAAACATTATTTGACACTTTTGGTTGTTGAAAAACAGCTTCTAACCATTATTTGACACTTTGGTTGTTGAGAAACAGCTCCTAATACATTATTTTACACTTTTGGTTATTGAGAAACAGCTCCTAAAACATTATTTGACACTTTTGGTTGTTGAAAAACAGCTTCTAACCATTATTTGACACTTTGGTTGTTGAGAAACAGCTCCTAAAACATTATTTTACACTTTTGGTTATTGAGAAACAGCTCCTAAAACATTATTTGACCCTTTTGGTTGTTGAAAAACAGCTTCTAACCATTATTTGACACTTTGGTTGTTGAGAAACAGCTCCTAAAACATTATTTTACACTTTTGGTTATTGAGAAACAGCTCCTAAAACATTATTTGACACTTTTGGTTGTTGAAAAACAGCTTCTAACCATTATTTGACACTTTGGTTGTTGAGAAACAGCTCCTAAAACATTATTTTACACTTTTGGTTATTGAGAAACAGCTCCTAAAACATTATTTGACACTTTTGGTTGTTGAAAAACAGCTTCTAACCATTATTTGACACTTTGGTTGTTGAGAAACAGCTCCTAAAACATTATTTGACACTTTTGGTTGTTGAAAAACAGCTCCTAAAACATTATTTGACACTTTTGGTTGTTGAAAAACAGCTTCTAACCATTATTTGACACTTTGGTTGTTGAGAAACAGCTCCTAAAACATTATTTTACACTTTTGGTTGTTGAGAAACAGCTCCTAAAACATTATTTGACACTTTTGGTTGTTGAAAAACAGCTTCTAACCATTATTTGACACTTTGGTTGTTGAGAAACAGCTCCTAAAACATTATTTTACACTTTTGGTTATTGAGAAACAGCTCCTAAAACATTATTTGACACTTTTGGTTGTTGAAAAACAGCTTCTAACCATTATTTGACACTTTGGTTGTTGAGAAACAGCTCCTAAAACATTATTTTACACTTTTGGTTATTGAGAAACAGCTCCTAAAACATTATTTGACACTTTTGGTTGTTGAAAAACAGCTTAAAAACATTATTTTACACTTTTGGTTATTGAGAAACAGCTCCTAAAACATTATTTGACACTTTTGGTTATTGAAAAACAGCTTCTAACCATTATTTGACACTTTGGTTGTTGAAAAACAGCTTCTAACCATTATTTGACACTTTGGTTGTTGAGAAACAGCTCCTAAAACATTATTTTACACTTTTGGTTGTTGAAAAAAAGCTTCTAACCATTATTTGACACTTTGGTTGTTGAGAAACAGCTCCTAAAACATTATTTTACACTTTTGGTTATTGAGAAACAGCTCCTAAAACATTATTTGACACTTTTGGTTGTTGAAAAACAGCTTCTAAACATTATTTGACACTTTGGTTGTTGAGAAACAGCTCCTAAAACATTATTTTACACTTTTGGTTGTTGAAAAACAGCTTCTAACCATTATTTGACACTTTGGTTGTTGAGAAACAGCTCCTAAAACATTATTTTACACTTTTGGTTATTGAGAAACAGCTCCTAAAACATTATTTGACACTTTTGGTTGTTGAAAAACAGCTTCTAACCATTATTTGACACTTTGGTTGTTGAGAAACAGCTCCTAAAACATTATTTTACACTTTTGGTTATTGAGAAACAGCTCCTAAAACATTATTTGACACTTTTGGTTGTTGAAAAACAGCTTCTAACCATTATTTGACACTTTGGTTGTTGAGAAACAGCTCCTAAAACATTATTTGACACTTTTGGTTATTGAGAAACAGCTCCTAAAACATTATTTGACACTTTTGGTTGTTGAAAAACAGCTTCTAACCATTATTTGACACTTTGGTTGTTGAGAAACAGCTCCTAAAACATTATTTTACACTTTTGGTTATTGAGAGACAGCTCCTAAAACATTATTTGACACTTTTGGTTGTTGAAAAACAGCTTCTAACCATTATTTGACACTTTGGTTGTTGAGAAACAGCTCCTAAAACATTATTTTACACTTTTGGTTATTGAGAAACAGCTCCTAAAACATTATTTGACACTTTTGGTTGTTGAAAAACAGCTTCTAACCATTATTTGACACTTTGGTTGTTGAGAAACAGCTCCTAAAACATTATTTTACACTTTTGGTTATTGAGAAACAGCTCCTAAAACATTATTTGACACTTTTGGTTGTTGAAAAACAGCTTCTAACCATTATTTGACACTTTGGTTGTTGAGAAACAGCTCCTAAAACATTATTTTGGCAAATTATTTTGGGAGGCAAATTATTTTGGGAGGCAAATTATTTTGGCAAATTATTTTGGCAAATTATTTTGGCAAATTATTTTGGCAAATTATTTTGGGAGGCAAATTATTTTGGGAGGCAAATTATTTTGGCAGGCAAATTATTTTGGGAGGCAAATTATCTTGGCAAATTATTTTGGCAGGCAAATTATTTTGGCAAATTATTTTGGGAGGCAAATTATTTTGGCAAATTATTTTGGGAGGCAAATTATTTTGGCAAATTATTTTGGGAGGCAAATTATTTTGGAAAATTATTTTGGGAGGCAAATTATTTTGGGAGGCAAATTATTTTGGCAAATTATTTTGGGAGGCAAATTATTTTGGCTAATTATTTTGGGAGGCAAATTATTTTGGGAAATTGTTTTGGGAGGCAAATTATTTTGGGAGGCAAATTATTTTGGAAATTTATTTTGGGAGGCAAATTATTTTGGGAGGCAAATTATTTTGGCAAATTATTTTGGGAGGCAAATTATTTTGGGAGGCAAATTATTTTGGGAGGCAAATTATTTTGGGAGGCAAATTATTTTGGCAAATTATTTTGGGAGGCAAATTATTTTGGCAAATTATTTTGGGAGGCAAATTATTTTGGCAAATTATTTTGGGAGGCAAATTATTTTGGCAAATTATTTTGGGAGGCAAATTATTTTGGCAAATTATTTTGGGAGGCAAATTATTTTGGGAGGCAGATTATTTTGGGAGGCAAATTATTTTGGGAAATTATTTTGGCAAATTATTTTGGGAGGCAAATTATTTTGGGAGGCAAATTATTTTGGCAAATTATTTTGGGAGGCAAATTATTTTGGCAAATTATTTTGGGAGGCAAATTATTTTGGCAAATTATTTTGGGAGGCAAATTATTTTGGGAGGCAAATTATTTTGGCAAATTAAATTATTTTGGGAGGCAAATTATTTTGGCAGGCAAATTATTTTGGGAGGCAAATTATTTTCTAACCATTATTTGACACTTTGGTTGTTGAGAAACAGCTCCTAAAACATTATTTTACACTTTTGGTTATTGAGAAACAGCCCCTAAAACATTATTTGACACTTTTGGTTGTTGAAAAACAGCTTCTAACCATTATTTGACACTTTGGTTGTTGAGAAACAGCTCCTAAAACATTATTTTACACTTTTGGTTATTGAGAAACAGCTCCTAAAACATTATTTGACACTTTTGGTTGTTGAAAAACAGCTTCTAACCATTATTTGACACTTTGGTTGTTGAGAAACAGCTCCTAAAACATTATTTTACACTTTTGGTTATTGAGAAACAGCTCCTAAAACATTATTTGACACTTTTGGTTGTTGAAAAACAGCTTCTAACCATTATTTGACACTTTGGTTGTTGAGAAACAGCTCCTAAAACATTATTTTACACTTTTGGTTATTGAGAAACAGCTCCTAAAACATTATTTGACACTTTTGGTTGTTGAAAAACAGCTTCTAACCATTATTTGACACTTTGGTTGTTGAGAAACAGCTCCTAAAACATTATTTTACACTTTTGGTTATTGAGAAACAGCTCCTAAAACATTATTTGACACTTTTGGTTGTTGAAAAACAGCTTCTAACCATTATTTGACACTTTGGTTGTTGAGAAACAGCTCCTAAAACATTATTTTACACTTTTGGTTATTGAGAAACAGCTCCTAAAACATTATTTTACACTTTTGGTTGTTGAGAAACAGCTCCTAAAACATTATTTGACACTTTTGGTTGTTGAAAAACAGCTTCTAACCATTTTTTGACACTTTGGTTGTTGAGAAACAGCTCCTAAAACATTATTTTACACTTTTGGTTATTGAGAAACAGCTCCTAAAACATTATTTGACACTTTTGGTTGTTGAAAAACAGCTTCTAACCATTATTTGACACTTTGGTTGTTGAGAAACAGCTCCTAAAACATTATTTTACACTTTTGGTTATTGAGAAACAGCTCCTAAAACATTATTTGACACTTTTGGTTGTTGAAAAACAGCTTCTAACCATTATTTGACACTTTGGTTGTTGAGAAACAGCTCCTAAAACATTATTTTACACTTTTGGTTATTGAGAAACAGCTCCTAAAACATTATTTGACACTTTTGGTTGTTGAAAAACAGCTTCTAACCATTATTTGACACTTTGGTTGTTGAGAAACAGCTCCTAAAACATTATTTTACACTTTTGGTTATTGAGAAACAGCTCCTAAAACATTATTTGACACTTTTGGTTGTTGAAAAACAGCTTCTAACCATTATTTGACACTTTGGTTGTTGAGAAACAGCTCCTAAAACATTATTTTACACTTTTGGTTATTGAGAAACAGCTCCTAAAACATTATTTGACACTTTTGGTTGTTGAAAAACAGCTTCTAACCATTATTTGACACTTTGGTTGTTGAGAAACAGCTCCTAAAACATTATTTTACACTTTTGGTTATTGAGAAACAGCTCCTAAAACATTATTTGACACTTTTGGTTGTTGAAAAACAGCTTCTAACCATTATTTGACACTTTGGTTGTTGAGAAACAGCTCCTAAAACATTATTTTACACTTTTGGTTATTGAGAAACAGCTCCTAAAACATTATTTGACACTTTTGGTTGTTGAAAAACAGCTTCTAACCATTATTTGACACTTTGGTTGTTGAGAAACAGCTCCTAAAACATTATTTTACACTTTTGGTTATTGAGAAACAGCTCCTAAAACATTATTTGACACTTTTGGTTGTTGAAAAACAGCTTCTAACCATTATTTGACACTTTGGTTGTTGAGAAACAGCTCCTAAAACATTATTTTACACTTTTGGTTATTGAGAAACAGCTCCTAAAACATTATTTGACACTTTTGGTTGTTGAAAAACAGCTTCTAACCATTATTTGACACTTTGGTTGTTGAGAAACAGCTCCTAAAACATTATTTTACACTTTTGGTTATTGAGAAACAGCTCCTAAAACATTATTTGACACTTTTGGTTGTTGAAAAACAGCTTCTAACCATTATTTGACACTTTGGTTGTTGAGAAACAGCTCCTAAAACATTATTTTACACTTTTGGTTATTGAGAAACAGCTCCTAAAACATTATTTGACACTTTTGGTTGTTGAAAAACAGCTTCTAACCATTATTTGACACTTTGGTTGTTGAGAAACAGCTCCTAAAACATTATTTTACACTTTTGGTTATTGAGAAACAGCTCCTAAAACATTATTTGACACTTTTGGTTGTTGAAAAACAGCTTCTAACCATTATTTGACACTTTGGTTGTTGAGAAACAGCTCCTAAAACATTATTTTACACTTTTGGTTATTGAGAAACAGCTCCTAAAACATTATTTTACACTTTTGGTTGTTGAGAAACAGCTCCTAAAACATTATTTGACACTTTTGGTTGTTGAAAAACAGCTTCTAACCATTATTTGACACTTTGGTTGTTGAGAAACAGCTCCTAAAACATTATTTTACACTTTTGGTTATTGAGAAACAGCTCCTAAAACATTATTTGACACTTTTGGTTGTTGAAAAACAGCTTCTAACCATTATTTGACACTTTGGTTGTTGAGAAACAGCTCCTAAAACATTATTTTACACTTTTGGTTATTGAGAAACAGCTCCTAAAACATTATTTGACACTTTTGGTTGTTGAAAAACAGCTTCTAACCATTATTTGACACTTTGGTTGTTGAGAAACAGCTCCTAAAACATTATTTTACACTTTTGGTTATTGAGAAACAGCTCCTAAAACATTATTTGACACTTTTGGTTGTTGAAAAACAGCTTCTAACCATTATTTGACACTTTGGTTGTTGAGAAACAGCTCCTAAAACATTATTTTACACTTTTGGTTATTGAGAAACAGCTCCTAAAACATTATTTTACACTTTTGGTTGTTGAGAAACAGCTCCTAAAACATTATTTGACACTTTTGGTTGTTGAAAAACAGCTTCTAACCATTATTTGACACTTTGGTTGTTGAGAAACAGCTCCTAAAACATTATTTTACACTTTTGGTTATTGAGAAACAGCTCCTAAAACATTATTTGACACTTTTGGTTGTTGAAAAACAGCTTCTAACCATTATTTGACACTTTGGTTGTTGAGAAACAGCTCCTAAAACATTATTTTACACTTTTGGTTATTGAGAAACAGCTCCTAAAACATTATTTGACACTTTTGGTTGTTGAAAAACAGCTTCTAACCATTATTTGACACTTTGGTTGTTGAGAAACAGCTCCTAAAACATTATTTTACACTTTTGGTTATTGAAAAACAGCTTCTAACCATTATTTGACACTTTGGTTGTTGAGAAACAGCTCCTAAAACATTATTTTACACTTTTGGTTATTGAGAAACAGCTCCTAAAACATTATTTGACACTTTTGGTTGTTGAAAAACAGCTTCTAACCATTATTTGACACTTTGGTTGTTGAGAAACAGCTCCTAAAACATTATTTTACACTTTTGGTTATTGAGAAACAGCTCCTAAAACATTATTTTACACTTTTGGTTGTTGAGAAACAGCTCCTAAAACATTATTTGACACTTTTGGTTGTTGAAAAACAGCTTCTAACCATTATTTGACACTTTGGTTGTTGAGAAACAGCTCCTAAAACATTATTTTACACTTTTGGTTATTGAGAAACAGCTCCTAAAACATTATTTGACACTTTTGGTTGTTGAAAAACAGCTTCTAACCATTATTTGACACTTTGGTTGTTGAGAAACAGCTCCTAAAACATTATTTTACACTTTTGGTTGTTGAGAAACAGCTCCTAAAACATTATTTGACACTTTTGGTTGTTGAAAAACAGCTTCTAACCATTATTTGACACTTTGGTTGTTGAGAAACAGCTCCTAAAACATTATTTTACACTTTTGGTTGTTGAGAAACAGCTCCTAAAACATTATTTTACACTTTTGGTTATTGAGAAACAGCTCCTAAAACATTATTTGACACTTTTGGTTGTTGAAAAACAGCTTCTAACCATTATTTGACACTTTGGTTGTTGAGAAACAGCTCCTAAAACATTATTTTACACTTTTGGTTATTGAGAAACAGCTCCTAAAACATTATTTGACACTTTTGGTTGTTGAAAAACAGCTTCTAACCATTATTTGACACTTTGGTTGTTGAGAAACAGCTCCTAAAACATTATTTTACACTTTTGGTTATTGAGAAACAGCTCCTAAAACATTATTTGACACTTTTGGTTGTTGAAAAACAGCTTCTAACCATTATTTGACACTTTGGTTGTTGAGAAACAGCTCCTAAAACATTATTTGACACTTTTGGTTATTGAGAAACAGCTCCTAAAACATTATTTTACACTTTTGGTTGTTGAGAAACAGCTCCTAAAACATTATTTGACACTTTTGGTTGTTGAAAAACAGCTTCTAACCATTATTTGACACTTTGGTTGTTGAGAAACAGCTCCTAAAACATTATTTTACACTTTTGGTTATTGAGAAACAGCTCCTAAAACATTATTTGACACTTTTGGTTGTTGAAAAACAGCTTCTAACCATTATTTGACACTTTGGTTGTTGAGAAACAGCTCCTAAAACATTATTTTACACTTTTGGTTGTTGAGAAACAGCTCCTAAAACATTATTTGACACTTTTGGTTGTTGAAAAACAGCTTCTAACCATTATTTGACACTTTGGTTGTTGAGAAACAGCTCCTAAAACATTATTTTACACTTTTGGTTGTTGAGAAACAGCTCCTAAAACATTATTTGACACTTTTGGTTGTTGAAAAACAGCTTCTAACCATTATTTGACACTTTGGTTGTTGAGAAACAGCTCCTAAAACATTATTTTGGCAAATTATTTTGGGAGGCAAATTATTTTGGCAAATTATTTTGGGAGGCAAATTATTTTGGCAAATTATTTTGGGAGGCAAATTATTTTGGGAGGCAAATTATTTTGGGAGGCAAATTATTTTGGGAGGCAAATTATTTTGGGAGGCAAATTATTTTGGCAAATTATTTTGGCAAATTATTTTGGCAAATTATTTTGGCAAATTATTTTGGCAAATTATTTTGGCAAATTATTTTGGCAAATTATTTTGGCAAATTATTTTGGCAAATTATTTTGGGAGGCAAATTATTTTGGCAAATTATTTTGGGAGGCAAATTATTTTGGGAGGCAAATTATTTTGGCAAATTATTCTGGGAGGCAAATTATTTTGGGAGGCAAATTATTTTGGGAGGCAAATTATTTTGGCAAATTATTTTGGGAGGCAAAATATTTTGGGAGGCAAATTATTTTGGGAGGCAAATTATTTTGGGAGGCAAATTATTTTGGCAAATTATTTTGGGAGGCAAATTATTTTGGCAAATTATTTTGGGAGGCAAATTATTTTGGGAGGCAAATTATTTTGGGAGGCAAATTATTTTGGGAGGCAAATTATTTTGGGAGGCAAATTATTTTGGGAGGCAAATTATTTTGGCAAATTATTTTGGCAAATTATTCTGGGAGGCAAATTATTTTGGGAGGCAAATTATTTTGGCAAATTATTTTGGCAAATTATTTTGGGAGGCAAATTATTTTGGGAGGCAAATTATTTTGGGAGGCAAATTATTTGGGAAAATTATTTTGGGAGGCAAATTATTTTGGGAGGCAAATTATTTTGGCAAATTATTTTGGGAGGCAAATTATTTTGGGAGGCAAATTATTTTGGGAGGCAAATTATTTTGGCAAATTATTTTGGGAGGCAAATTATTTTGGCAAATTATTTTGGGAGGCAAATTATTTTGGGAGGCAAATTATTTTGGCAAATTATTCTGGGAGGCAAATTATTTTGGGAGGCAAATTATTTTGGCAAATTATTTTGGCAAATTATTTTGGCAAATTATTTTGGGAGGCAAATTATTTTGGGAGGCAAATTATTTTGGCAAATTATTTTGGCAAATTATTTTGGGAGGCAAATTATTTTGGGAGGCAAATTAATTTTTTTTTAATTTTGGCAAATTATTCTGGGAGGCAAATTATTTTGGGAGGCAAATTATTTTGGCAAATTATTTTGGGAGGCAAATTATTTTGGCAAATTATTTTGGCAAATTATTTTGGGAGGCAAATTATTTTGGGAGGCAAATTATTTTGGCAAATTATTTTGGGAGGCAAATTATTTTGGCAAATTATTTTGGGAGGCAAATTATTTTGGGAGGCAAATTATTTTGGCAAATTATTTTGGGAGGCAAATTATTTTGGCAAATTATTTTGGGAGGCAAATTATTTTGGCAAATTATTTTGGGAGGCAAATTATTTTGGGAGGCAAATTATTTTGGCAAATTATTCTGGGAGGCAAATTATTTTGGGAGGCAAATTATTTTGGGAGGCAAATTATTTTGGCAAATTATTTTGGGAGGCAAATTATTTTGGCAAATTATTTTGGGAGGCAAATTATTTTGGGAGGCAAATTATTTGGGAAAATTATTTTGGGAGGCAAATTATTTGGGAAAATTATTTTGGGAGGCAAATTATTTTGGGAGGCAAATTATTTTGGCAAATTATTTTGGGAGGCAAATTATTTTGGGAGGCAAATTATTTTGGGAGGCAAATTATTTTGGCAAATTATTTTGGGAGGCAAATTATTTTGGCAAATTATTTTGGGAGGCAAATTATTTTGGCAAATTATTTTGGGAGGCAAATTATTTTGGCAAATTATTTTGGGAGGCAAATTATTTTGGGAGGCAAATTATTTTGGGAGGCAAATTATTTTGGGAGGCAAATTATTTTGGCAAATTAAATTATTTTGGGAGGCAAATTATTTTGGCAGGCAAATTATTTTGGGAGGCAAATTATTTTCTAACCATTATTTGACACTTTGGTTGTTGAGAAACAGCTCCTAAAACATTATTTTACACTTTGGTTGTTGAGAAACAGCTCCTAAAACATTATTTTACACTTTTGGTTATTGAGAAACAGCTCCTAAAACATTATTTGACACTTTTGGTTATTGAAAAACAGCTTCTAACCATTATTTGACACTTTGGTTGTTGAAAAACAGCTTCTAACCATTATTTGACACTTTGGTTGTTGAGAAACAGCTCCTAAAACATTATTTTACACTTTTGGTTGTTGAAAAACAGCTTCTAACCATTATTTGACACTTTGGTTGTTGAGAAACAGCTCCTAAAACATTATTTTACACTTTTGGTTATTGAGAAACAGCTCCTAAAACATTATTTGACACTTTTGGTTGTTGAAAAACAGCTTCTAACCATTATTTGACACTTTGGTTGTTGAGAAACAGCTCCTAAAACATTATTTTACACTTTTGGTTATTGAGAAACAGCTCCTAAAACATTATTTGACACTTTTGGTTGTTGAAAAACAGCTTCTAACCATTATTTGACACTTTGGTTGTTGAGAAACAGCTCCTAAAACATTATTTTACACTTTTGGTTATTGAGAAACAGCTCCTAAAACATTATTTGACACTTTTGGTTGTTGAAAAACAGCTTCTAACCATTATTTGACACTTTGGTTGTTGAGAAACAGCTCCTAAAACATTATTTTACACTTTTGGTTATTGAGAAACAGCTCCTAAAACATTATTTGACACTTTTGGTTGTTGAAAAACAGCTTCTAACCATTATTTGACACTTTGGTTGTTGAGAAACAGCTCCTAAAACATTATTTTACACTTTTGGTTATTGAGAAACAGCTCCTAAAACATTATTTGACACTTTTGGTTGTTGAAAAACAGCTTCTAACCATTATTTGACACTTTGGTTGTTGAGAAACAGCTCCTAAAACATTATTTGACACTTTTGGTTATTGAGAAACAGCTCCTAAAACATTATTTGACACTTTTGGTTGTTGAAAAACAGCTTCTAACCATTATTTGACACTTTGGTTGTTGAGAAACAGCTCCTAAAACATTATTTTACACTTTTGGTTATTGAGAAACAGCTCCTAAAACATTATTTGACACTTTTGGTTGTTGAAAAACAGCTTCTAACCATTATTTGACACTTTGGTTGTTGAGAAACAGCTCCTAAAACATTATTTTACACTTTTGGTTATTGAGAAACAGCTCCTAAAACATTATTTGACACTTTTGGTTGTTGAAAAACAGCTCCTAAAACATTATTTTACACTTTTGGTTATTGAGAAACAGCTCCTAAAACATTATTTGACACTTTTGGTTGTTGAAAAACAGCTTCTAACCATTATTTGACACTTTGGTTGTTGAGAAACAGCTCCTAAAACATTATTTGACACTTTTGGTTGTTGAGAAACAGCTCCTAAAACATTATTTGACACTTTTGGTTGTTGAAAAACAGCTTCTAACCATTATTTGACACTTTGGTTGTTGAGAAACAGCTCCTAAAACATTATTTTACACTTTTGGTTATTGAGAAACAGCTCCTAAAACATTATTTGACACTTTTGGTTGTTGAAAAACAGCTTCTAACCATTATTTGACACTTTGGTTGTTGAGAAACAGCTCCTAAAACATTATTTGACACTTTTGGTTGTTGAAAAACAGCTTCTAACCATTATTTGACACTTTGGTTGTTGAGAAACAGCTCCTAAAACATTATTTTACACTTTTGGTTATTGAGAAACAGCTCCTAAAACATTATTTGACACTTTTGGTTGTTGAAAAACAGCTTCTAACCATTATTTGACACTTTGGTTGTTGAGAAACAGCTCCTAAAACATTATTTTACACTTTTGGTTATTGAGAAACAGCTCCTAAAACATTATTTGACACTTTTGGTTGTTGAAAAACAGCTTCTAACCATTATTTGACACTTTGGTTGTTGAGAAACAGCTCCTAAAACATTATTTTACACTTTTGGTTATTGAGAAACAGCTCCTAAAACATTATTTGACCCTTTTGGTTGTTGAAAAACAGCTTCTAACCATTATTTGACACTTTGGTTGTTGAGAAACAGCTCCTAAAACATTATTTTACACTTTTGGTTATTGAGAAACAGCTCCTAAAACATTATTTGACACTTTTGGTTGTTGAAAAACAGCTTCTAACCATTATTTGACACTTTGGTTGTTGAGAAACAGCTCCTAAAACATTATTTTACACTTTTGGTTATTGAGAAACAGCTCCTAAAACATTATTTGACACTTTTGGTTGTTGAAAAACAGCTTCTAACCATTATTTGACACTTTGGTTGTTGAGAAACAGCTCCTAAAACATTATTTGACACTTTTGGTTGTTGAAAAACAGCTCCTAAAACATTATTTGACACTTTTGGTTGTTGAAAAACAGCTTCTAACCATTATTTGACACTTTGGTTGTTGAGAAACAGCTCCTAAAACATTATTTTACACTTTTGGTTATTGAGAAACAGCTCCTAAAACATTATTTGACACTTTTGGTTGTTGAAAAACAGCTTCTAACCATTATTTGACACTTTGGTTGTTGAGAAACAGCTCCTAAAACATTATTTGACACTTTTGGTTATTGAGAAACAGCTCCTAAAACATTATTTGACACTTTTGGTTGTTGAAAAACAGCTTCTAACCATTATTTGACACTTTGGTTGTTGAGAAACAGCTCCTAAAACATTATTTTACACTTTTGGTTATTGAGAAACAGCTCCTAAAACATTATTTGACACTTTTGGTTGTTGAAAAACAGCTTCTAACCATTATTTGACACTTTGGTTGTTGAGAAACAGCTCCTAAAACATTATTTTACACTTTTGGTTATTGAGAAACAGCTCCTAAAACATTATTTGACACTTTTGGTTGTTGAAAAACAGCTCCTAAAACATTATTTTACACTTTTGGTTATTGAGAAACAGCTCCTAAAACATTATTTGACACTTTTGGTTGTTGAAAAACAGCTTCTAACCATTATTTGACACGTTGGTTGTTGAGAAACAGCTCCTAAAACATTATTTGACACTTTTGGTTGTTGAGAAACAGCTCCTAAAACATTATTTGACACTTTTGGTTGTTGAAAAACAGCTTCTAACCATTATTTGACACTTTGGTTGTTGAGAAACAGCTCCTAAAACATTATTTTACACTTTTGGTTCTTGAGAAACAGCTCCTAAAACATTATTTGACACTTTTGGTTGTTGAAAAACAGCTTCTAACCATTATTTGACACTTTGGTTGTTGAGAAACAGCTCCTAAAACATTATTTGACACTTTTGGTTGTTGAAAAACAGCTTCTAACCATTATTTGACACTTTGGTTGTTGAGAAACAGCTCCTAAAACATTATTTTACACTTTTGGTTATTGAGAAACAGCTCCTAAAACATTATTTGACACTTTTGGTTGTTGAAAAACAGCTTCTAACCATTATTTGACACTTTGGTTGTTGAGAAACAGCTCCTAATACATTATTTTACACTTTTGGTTATTGAGAAACAGCTCCTAAAACATTATTTGACACTTTTGGTTGTTGAAAAACAGCTTCTAACCATTATTTGACACTTTGGTTGTTGAGAAACAGCTCCTAATACATTATTTTACACTTTTGGTTATTGAGAAACAGCTCCTAAAACATTATTTGACACTTTTGGTTGTTGAAAAACAGCTTCTAACCATTATTTGACACTTTGGTTGTTGAGAAACAGCTCCTAAAACATTATTTTACACTTTTGGTTATTGAGAAACAGCTCCTAAAACATTATTTGACCCTTTTGGTTGTTGAAAAACAGCTTCTAACCATTATTTGACACTTTGGTTGTTGAGAAACAGCTCCTAAAACATTATTTTACACTTTTGGTTATTGAGAAACAGCTCCTAAAACATTATTTGACACTTTTGGTTGTTGAAAAACAGCTTCTAACCATTATTTGACACTTTGGTTGTTGAGAAACAGCTCCTAAAACATTATTTTACACTTTTGGTTATTGAGAAACAGCTCCTAAAACATTATTTGACACTTTTGGTTGTTGAAAAACAGCTTCTAACCATTATTTGACACTTTGGTTGTTGAGAAACAGCTCCTAAAACATTATTTGACACTTTTGGTTGTTGAAAAACAGCTCCTAAAACATTATTTGACACTTTTGGTTGTTGAAAAACAGCTTCTAACCATTATTTGACACTTTGGTTGTTGAGAAACAGCTCCTAAAACATTATTTTACACTTTTGGTTGTTGAGAAACAGCTCCTAAAACATTATTTGACACTTTTGGTTGTTGAAAAACAGCTTCTAACCATTATTTGACACTTTGGTTGTTGAGAAACAGCTCCTAAAACATTATTTTACACTTTTGGTTATTGAGAAACAGCTCCTAAAACATTATTTGACACTTTTGGTTGTTGAAAAACAGCTTCTAACCATTATTTGACACTTTGGTTGTTGAGAAACAGCTCCTAAAACATTATTTTACACTTTTGGTTATTGAGAAACAGCTCCTAAAACATTATTTGACACTTTTGGTTGTTGAAAAACAGCTTAAAAACATTATTTTACACTTTTGGTTATTGAGAAACAGCTCCTAAAACATTATTTGACACTTTTGGTTATTGAAAAACAGCTTCTAACCATTATTTGACACTTTGGTTGTTGAAAAACAGCTTCTAACCATTATTTGACACTTTGGTTGTTGAGAAACAGCTCCTAAAACATTATTTTACACTTTTGGTTGTTGAAAAAAAGCTTCTAACCATTATTTGACACTTTGGTTGTTGAGAAACAGCTCCTAAAACATTATTTTACACTTTTGGTTATTGAGAAACAGCTCCTAAAACATTATTTGACACTTTTGGTTGTTGAAAAACAGCTTCTAAACATTATTTGACACTTTGGTTGTTGAGAAACAGCTCCTAAAACATTATTTTACACTTTTGGTTGTTGAAAAACAGCTTCTAACCATTATTTGACACTTTGGTTGTTGAGAAACAGCTCCTAAAACATTATTTTACACTTTTGGTTATTGAGAAACAGCTCCTAAAACATTATTTGACACTTTTGGTTGTTGAAAAACAGCTTCTAACCATTATTTGACACTTTGGTTGTTGAGAAACAGCTCCTAAAACATTATTTTACACTTTTGGTTATTGAGAAACAGCTCCTAAAACATTATTTGACACTTTTGGTTGTTGAAAAACAGCTTCTAACCATTATTTGACACTTTGGTTGTTGAGAAACAGCTCCTAAAACATTATTTTACACTTTTGGTTATTGAGAAACAGCTCCTAAAACATTATTTGACACTTTTGGTTGTTGAAAAACAGCTTCTAACCATTATTTGACACTTTGGTTGTTGAGAAACAGCTCCTAAAACATTATTTTACACTTTTGGTTATTGAGAAACAGCTCCTAAAACATTATTTGACACTTTTGGTTGTTGAAAAACAGCTTCTAACCATTATTTGACACTTTGGTTGTTGAGAAACAGCTCCTAAAACATTATTTTACACTTTTGGTTATTGAGAAACAGCTCCTAAAACATTATTTGACACTTTTGGTTGTTGAAAAACAGCTTCTAACCATTATTTGACACTTTGGTTGTTGAGAAACAGCTCCTAAAACATTATTTTACACTTTTGGTTATTGAGAAACAGCTCCTAAAACATTATTTGACACTTTTGGTTGTTGAAAAACAGCTTCTAACCATTATTTGACACTTTGGTTGTTGAGAAACAGCTCCTAAAACATTATTTTACACTTTTGGTTATTGAGAAACAGCTCCTAAAACATTATTTGACACTTTTGGTTGTTGAAAAACAGCTTCTAACCATTATTTGACACTTTGGTTGTTGAGAAACAGCTCCTAAAACATTATTTTACACTTTTGGTTATTGAGAAACAGCTCCTAAAACATTATTTGACACTTTTGGTTGTTGAAAAACAGCTTCTAACCATTATTTGACACTTTGGTTGTTGAGAAACAGCTCCTAAAACATTATTTTACACTTTTGGTTATTGAGAAACAGCTCCTAAAACATTATTTGACACTTTTGGTTGTTGAAAAACAGCTTCTAACCATTATTTGACACTTTGGTTGTTGAGAAACAGCTCCTAAAACATTATTTTACACTTTTGGTTATTGAGAAACAGCTCCTAAAACATTATTTGACACTTTTGGTTGTTGAAAAACAGCTTCTAACCATTATTTGACACTTTGGTTGTTGAGAAACAGCTCCTAAAACATTATTTTACACTTTTGGTTATTGAGAAACAGCTCCTAAAACATTATTTTACACTTTTGGTTGTTGAGAAACAGCTCCTAAAACATTATTTGACACTTTTGGTTGTTGAAAAACAGCTTCTAACCATTATTTGACACTTTGGTTGTTGAGAAACAGCTCCTAAAACATTATTTTACACTTTTGGTTATTGAGAAACAGCTCCTAAAACATTATTTGACACTTTTGGTTGTTGAAAAACAGCTTCTAACCATTATTTGACACTTTGGTTGTTGAGAAACAGCTCCTAAAACATTATTTTACACTTTTGGTTATTGAGAAACAGCTCCTAAAACATTATTTGACACTTTTGGTTGTTGAAAAACAGCTTCTAACCATTATTTGACACTTTGGTTGTTGAGAAACAGCTCCTAAAACATTATTTTACACTTTTGGTTATTGAGAAACAGCTCCTAAAACATTATTTGACACTTTTGGTTGTTGAAAAACAGCTTCTAACCATTATTTGACACTTTGGTTGTTGAGAAACAGCTCCTAAAACATTATTTTACACTTTTGGTTATTGAGAAACAGCTCCTAAAACATTATTTTACACTTTTGGTTGTTGAGAAACAGCTCCTAAAACATTATTTGACACTTTTGGTTGTTGAAAAACAGCTTCTAACCATTATTTGACACTTTGGTTGTTGAGAAACAGCTCCTAAAACATTATTTTACACTTTTGGTTATTGAGAAACAGCTCCTAAAACATTATTTGACACTTTTGGTTGTTGAAAAACAGCTTCTAACCATTATTTGACACTTTGGTTGTTGAGAAACAGCTCCTAAAACATTATTTTACACTTTTGGTTATTGAGAAACAGCTCCTAAAACATTATTTGACACTTTTGGTTGTTGAAAAACAGCTTCTAACCATTATTTGACACTTTGGTTGTTGAGAAACAGCTCCTAAAACATTATTTTACACTTTTGGTTATTGAGAAACAGCTCCTAAAACATTATTTGACACTTTTGGTTGTTGAAAAACAGCTTCTAACCATTATTTGACACTTTGGTTGTTGAGAAACAGCTCCTAAAACATTATTTTACACTTTTGGTTATTGAGAAACAGCTCCTAAAACATTATTTGACACTTTTGGTTGTTGAAAAACAGCTTCTAACCATTATTTGACACTTTGGTTGTTGAGAAACAGCTCCTAAAACATTATTTTACACTTTTGGTTATTGAGAAACAGCTCCTAAAACATTATTTTACACTTTTGGTTGTTGAGAAACAGCTCCTAAAACATTAGACACTTTTGGTTGTTGAAAAACAGCTTCTAACCATTATTTGACACTTTGGTTGTTGAGAAACAGCTCCTAAAACATTATTTTACACTTTTGGTTATTGAGAAACAGCTCCTAAAACATTATTTGACACTTTTGGTTGTTGAAAAACAGCTTCTAACCATTATTTGACACTTTGGTTGTTGAGAAACAGCTCCTAAAACATTATTTTACACTTTTGGTTGTTGAGAAACAGCTCCTAAAACATTATTTGACACTTTTGGTTGTTGAAAAACAGCTTCTAACCATTATTTGACACTTTGGTTGTTGAGAAACAGCTCCTAAAACATTATTTTACACTTTTGGTTGTTGAGAAACAGCTCCTAAAACATTATTTTACACTTTTGGTTATTGAGAAACAGCTCCTAAAACATTATTTGACACTTTTGGTTGTTGAAAAACAGCTTCTAACCATTATTTGACACTTTGGTTGTTGAGAAACAGCTCCTAAAACATTATTTTACACTTTTGGTTATTGAGAAACAGCTCCTAAAACATTATTTGACACTTTTGGTTGTTGAAAAACAGCTTCTAACCATTATTTGACACTTTGGTTGTTGAGAAACAGCTCCTAAAACATTATTTTACACTTTTGGTTATTGAGAAACAGCTCCTAAAACATTATTTGACACTTTTGGTTGTTGAAAAACAGCTTCTAACCATTATTTGACACTTTGGTTGTTGAGAAACAGCTCCTAAAACATTATTTGACACTTTTGGTTATTGAGAAACAGCTCCTAAAACATTATTTTACACTTTTGGTTGTTGAGAAACAGCTCCTAAAACATTATTTGACACTTTTGGTTGTTGAAAAACAGCTTCTAACCATTATTTGACACTTTGGTTGTTGAGAAACAGCTCCTAAAACATTATTTTACACTTTTGGTTATTGAGAAACAGCTCCTAAAACATTATTTGACACTTTTGGTTGTTGAAAAACAGCTTCTAACCATTATTTGACACTTTGGTTGTTGAGAAACAGCTCCTAAAACATTATTTTACACTTTTGGTTGTTGAGAAACAGCTCCTAAAACATTATTTGACACTTTTGGTTGTTGAAAAACAGCTTCTAACCATTATTTGACACTTTGGTTGTTGAGAAACAGCTCCTAAAACATTATTTTACACTTTTGGTTGTTGAGAAACAGCTCCTAAAACATTATTTGACACTTTTGGTTGTTGAAAAACAGCTTCTAACCATTATTTGACACTTTGGTTGTTGAGAAACAGCTCCTAAAACATTATTTTGGCAAATTATTTTGGGAGGCAAATTATTTTGGCAAATTATTTTGGGAGGCAAATTATTTTGGCAAATTATTTTGGGAGGCAAATTATTTTGGCAAATTATTTTGGGAGGCAAATTATTTTGGGAGGCAAATTATTTTGGGAGGCAAATTATTTTGGGAGGCAAATTATTTTGGCAAATTATTTTGGCAAATTATTTTGGCAAATTATTTTGGCAAATTATTTTGGCAAATTATTTTGGCAAATTATTTTGGGAGGCAAATTATTTTGGCAAATTATTTTGGCAAATTATTTTGGGAGGCAAATTATTTTGGCAAATTATTCTGGGAGGCAAATTATTTTGGGAGGCAAATTATTTTGGGAGGCAAATTATTTTGGCAAATTATTTTGGGAGGCAAAATATTTTGGGAGGCAAATTATTTTGGGAGGCAAATTATTTTGGGAGGCAAATTATTTTGGCAAATTATTTTGGGAGGCAAATTATTTTGGCAAATTATTTTGGGAGGCAAATTATTTTGGGAGGCAAATTATTTTGGCAAATTATTTTGGGAGGCAAATTATTTTGGGAGGCAAATTATTTTGGGAGGCAAATTATTTTGGCAAATTATTTTGGCAAATTATTCTGGGAGGCAAATTATTTTGGGAGGCAAATTATTTTGGCAAATTATTTTGGCAAATTATTTTGGGAGGCAAATTATTTTGGGAGGCAAATTATTTTGGGAGGCAAATTATTTGGGAAAATTATTTTGGGAGGCAAATTATTTTGGGAGGCAAATTATTTTGGCAAATTATTTTGGGAGGCAAATTATTTTGGGAGGCAAATTATTTTGGGAGGCAAATTATTTTGGCAAATTATTTTGGGAGGCAAATTATTTTGGCAAATTATTTTGGGAGGCAAATTATTTTGGGAGGCAAATTATTTTGGCAAATTATTCTGGGAGGCAAATTATTTTGGGAGGCAAATTATTTTGGCAAATTATTTTGGCAAATTATTTTGGCAAATTATTTTGGGAGGCAAATTATTTTGGGAGGCAAATTATTTTGGCAAATTATTTTGGGAGGCAAATTATTTTGGGAGGCAAATTAATTTTTTTTTAATTTTGGCAAATTATTCTGGGAGGCAAATTATTTTGGGAGGCAAATTATTTTGGCAAATTATTTTGGGAGGCAAATTATTTTGGGAGGCAAATTATTTTGGCAAATTATTTTGGGAGGCAAATTATTTTGGGAGGCAAATTATTTTGGCAAATTATTTTGGGAGGCAAATTATTTTGGCAAATTATTTTGGGAGGCAAATTATTTTGGCAAATTATTTTGGGAGGCAAATTATTTTGGCAAATTATTTTGGGAGGCAAATTATTTTGGCAAATTATTTTGGGAGGCAAATTATTTTGGCAAATTATTTTGGGAGGCAAATTATTTTGGGAGGCAAATTATTTTGGCAAATTATTCTGGGAGGCAAATTATTTTGGGAGGCAAATTATTTTGGGAGGCAAATTATTTTGGCAAATTATTTTGGCAAATTATTTTGGGAGGCAAATTATTTTGGCAAATTATTTTGGGAGGCAAATTATTTTGGGAGGCAAATTATTTGGGAAAATTATTTTGGGAGGCAAATTATTTGGGAAAATTATTTTGGGAGGCAAATTATTTTGGGAGGCAAATTATTTTGGCAAATTATTTTGGGAGGCAAATTATTTTGGGAGGCAAATTATTTTGGGAGGCAAATTATTTTGGCAAATTATTTTGGGAGGCAAATTATTTTGGCAAATTATTTTGGGAGGCAAATTATTTTGGCAAATTATTTTGGGAGGCAAATTATTTTGGCAAATTATTTTGGGAGGCAAATTATTTTGGGAGGCAAATTATTTTGGGAGGCAAATTATTTTGGGAGGCAAATTATTTTGGCAAATTAAATTATTTTGGGAGGCAAATTATTTTGGCAGGCAAATTATTTTGGGAGGCAAATTATTTTCTAACCATTATTTGACACTTTGGTTGTTGAGAAACAGCTCCTAAAACATTATTTTACACTTTGGTTGTTGAGAAACAGCTCCTAAAACATTATTTTACACTTTTGGTTATTGAGAAACAGCTCCTAAAACATTATTTGACACTTTTGGTTATTGAAAAACAGCTTCTAACCATTATTTGACACTTTGGTTGTTGAAAAACAGCTTCTAACCATTATTTGACACTTTGGTTGTTGAGAAACAGCTCCTAAAACATTATTTTACACTTTTGGTTGTTGAAAAAAAGCTTCTAACCATTATTTGACACTTTGGTTGTTGAGAAACAGCTCCTAAAACATTATTTTACACTTTTGGTTATTGAGAAACAGCTCCTAAAACATTATTTGACACTTTTGGTTGTTGAAAAACAGCTTCTAAACATTATTTGACACTTTGGTTGTTGAGAAACAGCTCCTAAAACATTATTTTACACTTTTGGTTATTGAGAAACAGCTCCTAAAACATTATTTGACACTTTTGGTTGTTGAAAAACAGCTTCTAACCATTATTTGACACTTTGGTTGTTGAGAAACAGCTCCTAAAACATTATTTTACACTTTTGGTTGTTGAAAAACAGCTTCTAACCATTATTTGACACTTTGGTTGTTGAGAAACAGCTCCTAAAACATTATTTTACACTTTTGGTTATTGAGAAACAGCTCCTAAAACATTATTTGACACTTTTGGTTGTTGAAAAACAGCTTCTAACCATTATTTGACACTTTGGTTGTTGAGAAACAGCTCCTAAAACATTATTTTACACTTTTGGTTATTGAGAAACAGCTCCTAAAACATTATTTGACACTTTTGGTTGTTGAAAAACAGCTTCTAACCATTATTTGACACTTTGGTTGTTGAGAAACAGCTCCTAAAACATTATTTTACACTTTTGGTTATTGAGAAACAGCTCCTAAAACATTATTTGACACTTTTGGTTGTTGAAAAACAGCTTCTAACCATTATTTGACACTTTGGTTGTTGAGAAACAGCTCCTAAAACATTATTTTACACTTTTGGTTATTGAGAAACAGCTCCTAAAACATTATTTGACACTTTTGGTTGTTGAAAAACAGCTTCTAACCATTATTTGACACTTTGGTTGTTGAGAAACAGCTCCTAAAACATTATTTTACACTTTTGGTTATTGAGAAACAGCTCCTAAAACATTATTTGACACTTTTGGTTGTTGAAAAACAGCTTCTAACCATAATTTTGGCAAATTATTTTGGGAGGCAAATTATTTTGGCAAATTATTTTGGGAGGCAAATTATTTTGGCAAATTATTTTGGGAGGCAAATTATTTTGGGAGGCAAATTATTTTGGGAGGCAAATTATTTTGGGAGGCAAATTATTTTGGCAAATTAAATTATTTTGGGAGGCAAATTATTTTGGCAGGCAAATTATTTTGGGAGGCAAATTATTTTCTAACCATTATTTGACACTTTGGTTGTTGAGAAACAGCTCCTAAAACATTATTTTACACTTTGGTTGTTGAGAAACAGCTCCTAAAACATTATTTTACACTTTTGGTTATTGAGAAACAGCTCCTAAAACATTATTTGACACTTTTGGTTATTGAAAAACAGCTTCTAACCATTATTTGACACTTTGGTTGTTGAAAAACAGCTTCTAACCATTATTTGACACTTTGGTTGTTGAGAAACAGCTCCTAAAACATTATTTTACACTTTTGGTTGTTGAAAAAAAGCTTCTAACCATTATTTGACACTTTGGTTGTTGAGAAACAGCTCCTAAAACATTATTTTACACTTTTGGTTATTGAGAAACAGCTCCTAAAACATTATTTGACACTTTTGGTTGTTGAAAAACAGCTTCTAAACATTATTTGACACTTTGGTTGTTGAGAAACAGCTCCTAAAACATTATTTTACACTTTTGGTTATTGAGAAACAGCTCCTAAAACATTATTTGACACTTTTGGTTGTTGAAAAACAGCTTCTAACCATTATTTGACACTTTGGTTGTTGAGAAACAGCTCCTAAAACATTATTTTACACTTTTGGTTGTTGAAAAACAGCTTCTAACCATTATTTGACACTTTGGTTGTTGAGAAACAGCTCCTAAAACATTATTTTACACTTTTGGTTATTGAGAAACAGCTCCTAAAACATTATTTGACACTTTTGGTTGTTGAAAAACAGCTTCTAACCATTATTTGACACTTTGGTTGTTGAGAAACAGCTCCTAAAACATTATTTTACACTTTTGGTTATTGAGAAACAGCTCCTAAAACATTATTTGACACTTTTGGTTGTTGAAAAACAGCTTCTAACCATTATTTGACACTTTGGTTGTTGAGAAACAGCTCCTAAAACATTATTTTACACTTTTGGTTATTGAGAAACAGCTCCTAAAACATTATTTGACACTTTTGGTTGTTGAAAAACAGCTTCTAACCATTATTTGACACTTTGGTTGTTGAGAAACAGCTCCTAAAACATTATTTTACACTTTTGGTTATTGAGAAACAGCTCCTAAAACATTATTTGACACTTTTGGTTGTTGAAAAACAGCTTCTAACCATTATTTGACACTTTGGTTGTTGAGAAACAGCTCCTAAAACATTATTTTACACTTTTGGTTATTGAGAAACAGCTCCTAAAACATTATTTGACACTTTTGGTTGTTGAAAAACAGCTTCTAACCATAATTTTGGCAAATTATTTTGGGAGGCAAATTATTTTGGCAAATTATTTTGGGAGGCAAATTATTTTGGCAAATTATTTTGGGAGGCAAATTATTTTGGGAGGCAAATTATTTTGGCAAATTATTCTGGGAGGCAAATTATTTTGGGAGGCAAATTATTTTGGGAGGCAAATTATTTTGGCAAATTATTTTGGCAAATTATTTTGGGAGGCAAATTATTTTGGCAAATTATTTTGGGAGGCAAATTATTTTGGGAGGCAAATTATTTGGGAAAATTATTTTGGGAGGCAAATTATTTGGGAAAATTATTTTGGGAGGCAAATTATTTTGGGAGGCAAATTATTTTGGCAAATTATTTTGGGAGGCAAATTATTTTGGGAGGCAAATTATTTTGGGAGGCAAATTATTTTGGCAAATTATTTTGGGAGGCAAATTATTTTGGCAAATTATTTTGGGAGGCAAATTATTTTGGCAAATTATTTTGGGAGGCAAATTATTTTGGCAAATTATTTTGGGAGGCAAATTATTTTGGGAGGCAAATTATTTTGGGAGGCAAATTATTTTGGGAGGCAAATTATTTTGGCAAATTAAATTATTTTGGGAGGCAAATTATTTTGGCAGGCAAATTATTTTGGGAGGCAAATTATTTTCTAACCATTATTTGACACTTTGGTTGTTGAGAAACAGCTCCTAAAACATTATTTTACACTTTGGTTGTTGAGAAACAGCTCCTAAAACATTATTTTACACTTTTGGTTATTGAGAAACAGCTCCTAAAACATTATTTGACACTTTTGGTTATTGAAAAACAGCTTCTAACCATTATTTGACACTTTGGTTGTTGAAAAACAGCTTCTAACCATTATTTGACACTTTGGTTGTTGAGAAACAGCTCCTAAAACATTATTTTACACTTTTGGTTGTTGAAAAAAAGCTTCTAACCATTATTTGACACTTTGGTTGTTGAGAAACAGCTCCTAAAACATTATTTTACACTTTTGGTTATTGAGAAACAGCTCCTAAAACATTATTTGACACTTTTGGTTGTTGAAAAACAGCTTCTAAACATTATTTGACACTTTGGTTGTTGAGAAACAGCTCCTAAAACATTATTTTACACTTTTGGTTATTGAGAAACAGCTCCTAAAACATTATTTGACACTTTTGGTTGTTGAAAAACAGCTTCTAACCATTATTTGACACTTTGGTTGTTGAGAAACAGCTCCTAAAACATTATTTTACACTTTTGGTTGTTGAAAAACAGCTTCTAACCATTATTTGACACTTTGGTTGTTGAGAAACAGCTCCTAAAACATTATTTTACACTTTTGGTTATTGAGAAACAGCTCCTAAAACATTATTTGACACTTTTGGTTGTTGAAAAACAGCTTCTAACCATTATTTGACACTTTGGTTGTTGAGAAACAGCTCCTAAAACATTATTTTACACTTTTGGTTATTGAGAAACAGCTCCTAAAACATTATTTGACACTTTTGGTTGTTGAAAAACAGCTTCTAACCATTATTTGACACTTTGGTTGTTGAGAAACAGCTCCTAAAACATTATTTTACACTTTTGGTTATTGAGAAACAGCTCCTAAAACATTATTTGACACTTTTGGTTGTTGAAAAACAGCTTCTAACCATTATTTGACACTTTGGTTGTTGAGAAACAGCTCCTAAAACATTATTTTACACTTTTGGTTATTGAGAAACAGCTCCTAAAACATTATTTGACACTTTTGGTTGTTGAAAAACAGCTTCTAACCATTATTTGACACTTTGGTTGTTGAGAAACAGCTCCTAAAACATTATTTTACACTTTTGGTTATTGAGAAACAGCTCCTAAAACATTATTTGACACTTTTGGTTGTTGAAAAACAGCTTCTAACCATTATTTGACACTTTGGTTGTTGAGAAACAGCTCCTAAAACATTATTTGACACTTTTGGTTATTGAGAAACAGCTCCTAAAACATTATTTGACACTTTTGGTTGTTGAAAAACAGCTTCTAACCATTATTTGACACTTTGGTTGTTGAGAAACAGCTCCTAAAACATTATTTTACACTTTTGGTTATTGAGAAACAGCTCCTAAAACATTATTTGACACTTTTGGTTGTTGAAAAACAGCTTCTAACCATTATTTGACACTTTGGTTGTTGAGAAACAGCTCCTAAAACATTATTTTACACTTTTGGTTATTGAGAAACAGCTCCTAAAACATTATTTGACACTTTTGGTTGTTGAAAAACAGCTCCTAAAACATTATTTTACACTTTTGGTTATTGAGAAACAGCTCCTAAAACATTATTTGACACTTTTGGTTGTTGAAAAACAGCTTCTAACCATTATTTGACACTTTGGTTGTTGAGAAACAGCTCCTAAAACATTATTTGACACTTTTGGTTGTTGAGAAACAGCTCCTAAAACATTATTTGACACTTTTGGTTGTTGAAAAACAGCTTCTAACCATTATTTGACACTTTGGTTGTTGAGAAACAGCTCCTAAAACATTATTTTACACTTTTGGTTATTGAGAAACAGCTCCTAAAACATTATTTGACACTTTTGGTTGTTGAAAAACAGCTTCTAACCATTATTTGACACTTTGGTTGTTGAGAAACAGCTCCTAAAACATTATTTGACACTTTTGGTTGTTGAAAAACAGCTTCTAACCATTATTTGACACTTTGGTTGTTGAGAAACAGCTCCTAAAACATTATTTTACACTTTTGGTTATTGAGAAACAGCTCCTAAAACATTATTTGACACTTTTGGTTGTTGAAAAACAGCTTCTAACCATTATTTGACACTTTGGTTGTTGAGAAACAGCTCCTAATACATTATTTTACACTTTTGGTTATTGAGAAACAGCTCCTAAAACATTATTTGACACTTTTGGTTGTTGAAAAACAGCTTCTAACCATTATTTGACACTTTGGTTGTTGAGAAACAGCTCCTAAAACATTATTTTACACTTTTGGTTATTGAGAAACAGCTCCTAAAACATTATTTGACCCTTTTGGTTGTTGAAAAACAGCTTCTAACCATTATTTGACACTTTGGTTGTTGAGAAACAGCTCCTAAAACATTATTTTACACTTTTGGTTATTGAGAAACAGCTCCTAAAACATTATTTGACACTTTTGGTTGTTGAAAAACAGCTTCTAACCATTATTTGACACTTTGGTTGTTGAGAAACAGCTCCTAAAACATTATTTTACACTTTTGGTTATTGAGAAACAGCTCCTAAAACATTATTTGACACTTTTGGTTGTTGAAAAACAGCTTCTAACCATTATTTGACACTTTGGTTGTTGAGAAACAGCTCCTAAAACATTATTTGACACTTTTGGTTGTTGAAAAACAGCTCCTAAAACATTATTTGACACTTTTGGTTGTTGAAAAACAGCTTCTAACCATTATTTGACACTTTGGTTGTTGAGAAACAGCTCCTAAAACATTATTTTACACTTTTGGTTATTGAGAAACAGCTCCTAAAACATTATTTGACACTTTTGGTTGTTGAAAAACAGCTTCTAACCATTATTTGACACTTTGGTTGTTGAGAAACAGCTCCTAAAACATTATTTGACACTTTTGGTTATTGAGAAACAGCTCCTAAAACATTATTTGACACTTTTGGTTGTTGAAAAACAGCTTCTAACCATTATTTGACACTTTGGTTGTTGAGAAACAGCTCCTAAAACATTATTTTACACTTTTGGTTATTGAGAAACAGCTCCTAAAACATTATTTGACACTTTTGGTTGTTGAAAAACAGCTTCTAACCATTATTTGACACTTTGGTTGTTGAGAAACAGCTCCTAAAACATTATTTTACACTTTTGGTTATTGAGAAACAGCTCCTAAAACATTATTTGACACTTTTGGTTGTTGAAAAACAGCTCCTAAAACATTATTTTACACTTTTGGTTATTGAGAAACAGCTCCTAAAACATTATTTGACACTTTTGGTTGTTGAAAAACAGCTTCTAACCATTATTTGACACGTTGGTTGTTGAGAAACAGCTCCTAAAACATTATTTGACACTTTTGGTTGTTGAGAAACAGCTCCTAAAACATTATTTGACACTTTTGGTTGTTGAAAAACAGCTTCTAACCATTATTTGACACTTTGGTTGTTGAGAAACAGCTCCTAAAACATTATTTTACACTTTTGGTTCTTGAGAAACAGCTCCTAAAACATTATTTGACACTTTTGGTTGTTGAAAAACAGCTTCTAACCATTATTTGACACTTTGGTTGTTGAGAAACAGCTCCTAAAACATTATTTGACACTTTTGGTTGTTGAAAAACAGCTTCTAACCATTATTTGACACTTTGGTTGTTGAGAAACAGCTCCTAAAACATTATTTTACACTTTTGGTTATTGAGAAACAGCTCCTAAAACATTATTTGACACTTTTGGTTGTTGAAAAACAGCTTCTAACCATTATTTGACACTTTGGTTGTTGAGAAACAGCTCCTAATACATTATTTTACACTTTTGGTTATTGAGAAACAGCTCCTAAAACATTATTTGACACTTTTGGTTGTTGAAAAACAGCTTCTAACCATTATTTGACACTTTGGTTGTTGAGAAACAGCTCCTAATACATTATTTTACACTTTTGGTTATTGAGAAACAGCTCCTAAAACATTATTTGACACTTTTGGTTGTTGAAAAACAGCTTCTAACCATTATTTGACACTTTGGTTGTTGAGAAACAGCTCCTAAAACATTATTTTACACTTTTGGTTATTGAGAAACAGCTCCTAAAACATTATTTGACCCTTTTGGTTGTTGAAAAACAGCTTCTAACCATTATTTGACACTTTGGTTGTTGAGAAACAGCTCCTAAAACATTATTTTACACTTTTGGTTATTGAGAAACAGCTCCTAAAACATTATTTGACACTTTTGGTTGTTGAAAAACAGCTTCTAACCATTATTTGACACTTTGGTTGTTGAGAAACAGCTCCTAAAACATTATTTTACACTTTTGGTTATTGAGAAACAGCTCCTAAAACATTATTTGACACTTTTGGTTGTTGAAAAACAGCTTCTAACCATTATTTGACACTTTGGTTGTTGAGAAACAGCTCCTAAAACATTATTTGACACTTTTGGTTGTTGAAAAACAGCTCCTAAAACATTATTTGACACTTTTGGTTGTTGAAAAACAGCTTCTAACCATTATTTGACACTTTGGTTGTTGAGAAACAGCTCCTAAAACATTATTTTACACTTTTGGTTGTTGAGAAACAGCTCCTAAAACATTATTTGACACTTTTGGTTGTTGAAAAACAGCTTCTAACCATTATTTGACACTTTGGTTGTTGAGAAACAGCTCCTAAAACATTATTTTACACTTTTGGTTATTGAGAAACAGCTCCTAAAACATTATTTGACACTTTTGGTTGTTGAAAAACAGCTTCTAACCATTATTTGACACTTTGGTTGTTGAGAAACAGCTCCTAAAACATTATTTTACACTTTTGGTTATTGAGAAACAGCTCCTAAAACATTATTTGACACTTTTGGTTGTTGAAAAACAGCTCCTAAAACATTATTTTACACTTTTGGTTATTGAGAAACAGCTCCTAAAACATTATTTGACACTTTTGGTTGTTGAAAAACAGCTTCTAACCATTATTTGACACGTTGGTTGTTGAGAAACAGCTCCTAAAACATTATTTGACACTTTTGGTTGTTGAGAAACAGCTCCTAAAACATTATTTGACACTTTTGGTTGTTGAAAAACAGCTTCTAACCATTATTTGACACTTTGGTTGTTGAGAAACAGCTCCTAAAACATTATTTTACACTTTTGGTTCTTGAGAAACAGCTCCTAAAACATTATTTGACACTTTTGGTTGTTGAAAAACAGCTTCTAACCATTATTTGACACTTTGGTTGTTGAGAAACAGCTCCTAAAACATTATTTGACACTTTTGGTTGTTGAAAAACAGCTTCTAACCATTATTTGACACTTTGGTTGTTGAGAAACAGCTCCTAAAACATTATTTTACACTTTTGGTTATTGAGAAACAGCTCCTAAAACATTATTTGACACTTTTGGTTGTTGAAAAACAGCTTCTAACCATTATTTGACACTTTGGTTGTTGAGAAACAGCTCCTAATACATTATTTTACACTTTTGGTTATTGAGAAACAGCTCCTAAAACATTATTTGACACTTTTGGTTGTTGAAAAACAGCTTCTAACCATTATTTGACACTTTGGTTGTTGAGAAACAGCTCCTAATACATTATTTTACACTTTTGGTTATTGAGAAACAGCTCCTAAAACATTATTTGACACTTTTGGTTGTTGAAAAACAGCTTCTAACCATTATTTGACACTTTGGTTGTTGAGAAACAGCTCCTAAAACATTATTTTACACTTTTGGTTATTGAGAAACAGCTCCTAAAACATTATTTGACCCTTTTGGTTGTTGAAAAACAGCTTCTAACCATTATTTGACACTTTGGTTGTTGAGAAACAGCTCCTAAAACATTATTTTACACTTTTGGTTATTGAGAAACAGCTCCTAAAACATTATTTGACACTTTTGGTTGTTGAAAAACAGCTTCTAACCATTATTTGACACTTTGGTTGTTGAGAAACAGCTCCTAAAACATTATTTTACACTTTTGGTTATTGAGAAACAGCTCCTAAAACATTATTTGACACTTTTGGTTGTTGAAAAACAGCTTCTAACCATTATTTGACACTTTGGTTGTTGAGAAACAGCTCCTAAAACATTATTTGACACTTTTGGTTGTTGAAAAACAGCTCCTAAAACATTATTTGACACTTTTGGTTGTTGAAAAACAGCTTCTAACCATTATTTGACACTTTGGTTGTTGAGAAACAGCTCCTAAAACATTATTTTACACTTTTGGTTGTTGAGAAACAGCTCCTAAAACATTATTTGACACTTTTGGTTGTTGAAAAACAGCTTCTAACCATTATTTGACACTTTGGTTGTTGAGAAACAGCTCCTAAAACATTATTTTACACTTTTGGTTATTGAGAAACAGCTCCTAAAACATTATTTGACACTTTTGGTTGTTGAAAAACAGCTTCTAACCATTATTTGACACTTTGGTTGTTGAGAAACAGCTCCTAAAACATTATTTTACACTTTTGGTTATTGAGAAACAGCTCCTAAAACATTATTTGACACTTTTGGTTGTTGAAAAACAGCTTAAAAACATTATTTTACACTTTTGGTTATTGAGAAACAGCTCCTAAAACATTATTTGACACTTTTGGTTATTGAAAAACAGCTTCTAACCATTATTTGACACTTTGGTTGTTGAAAAACAGCTTCTAACCATTATTTGACACTTTGGTTGTTGAGAAACAGCTCCTAAAACATTATTTTACACTTTTGGTTGTTGAAAAAAAGCTTCTAACCATTATTTGACACTTTGGTTGTTGAGAAACAGCTCCTAAAACATTATTTTACACTTTTGGTTATTGAGAAACAGCTCCTAAAACATTATTTGACACTTTTGGTTGTTGAAAAACAGCTTCTAAACATTATTTGACACTTTGGTTGTTGAGAAACAGCTCCTAAAACATTATTTTACACTTTTGGTTGTTGAAAAACAGCTTCTAACCATTATTTGACACTTTGGTTGTTGAGAAACAGCTCCTAAAACATTATTTTACACTTTTGGTTATTGAGAAACAGCTCCTAAAACATTATTTGACACTTTTGGTTGTTGAAAAACAGCTTCTAACCATTATTTGACACTTTGGTTGTTGAGAAACAGCTCCTAAAACATTATTTTACACTTTTGGTTATTGAGAAACAGCTCCTAAAACATTATTTGACACTTTTGGTTGTTGAAAAACAGCTTCTAACCATTATTTGACACTTTGGTTGTTGAGAAACAGCTCCTAAAACATTATTTGACACTTTTGGTTATTGAGAAACAGCTCCTAAAACATTATTTGACACTTTTGGTTGTTGAAAAACAGCTTCTAACCATTATTTGACACTTTGGTTGTTGAGAAACAGCTCCTAAAACATTATTTTACACTTTTGGTTATTGAGAGACAGCTCCTAAAACATTATTTGACACTTTTGGTTGTTGAAAAACAGCTTCTAACCATTATTTGACACTTTGGTTGTTGAGAAACAGCTCCTAAAACATTATTTTACACTTTTGGTTATTGAGAAACAGCTCCTAAAACATTATTTGACACTTTTGGTTGTTGAAAAACAGCTTCTAACCATTATTTGACACTTTGGTTGTTGAGAAACAGCTCCTAAAACATTATTTTACACTTTTGGTTATTGAGAAACAGCTCCTAAAACATTATTTGACACTTTTGGTTGTTGAAAAACAGCTTCTAACCATTATTTGACACTTTGGTTGTTGAGAAACAGCTCCTAAAACATTATTTGACACTTTTGGTTGTTGAGAAACAGCTCCTAAAACATTATTTGACACTTTTGGTTGTTGAAAAACAGCTTCTAACCATTATTTGACACTTTGGTTGTTGAGAAACAGCTCCTAAAACATTATTTTACACTTTTGGTTATTGAGAAACAGCTCCTAAAACATTATTTGACACTTTTGGTTGTTGAAAAACAGCTTCTAACCATTATTTGACACTTTGGTTGTTGAGAAACAGCTCCTAAAACATTATTTTACACTTTTGGTTATTGAGAAACAGCTCCTAAAACATTATTTGACACTTTTGGTTGTTGAAAAACAGCTTCTAACCATTATTTGACACTTTGGTTGTTGAGAAACAGCTCCTAAAACATTATTTTACACTTTTGGTTATTGAGAAACAGCTCCTAAAACATTATTTGACACTTTTGGTTGTTGAAAAACAGCTTCTAACCATTATTTGACACTTTGGTTGTTGAGAAACAGCTCCTAATACATTATTTTACACTTTTGGTTATTGAGAAACAGCTCCTAAAACATTATTTGACACTTTTGGTTGTTGAAAAACAGCTTCTAACCATTATTTGACACTTTGGTTGTTGAGAAACAGCTCCTAAAACATTATTTTACACTTTTGGTTATTGAGAAACAGCTCCTAAAACATTATTTGACACTTTTGGTTGTTGAAAAACAGCTTCTAACCATTATTTGACACTTTGGTTGTTGAGAAACAGCTCCTAAAACATTATTTTACACTTTTGGTTATTGAGAAACAGCTCCTAAAACATTATTTGACACTTTTGGTTGTTGAAAAACAGCTTCTAACCATTATTTGACACTTTGGTTGTTGAGAAACAGCTCCTAAAACATTATTTTACACTTTTGGTTATTGAGAAACAGCTCCTAAAACATTATTTGACACTTTTGGTTGTTGAAAAACAGCTTCTAACCATTATTTGACACTTTGGTTGTTGAGAAACAGCTCCTAAAACATTATTTGACACTTTTGGTTGTTGAAAAACAGCTCCTAAAACATTATTTGACACTTTTGGTTGTTGAAAAACAGCTTCTAACCATTATTTGACACTTTGGTTGTTGAGAAACAGCTCCTAAAACATTATTTTACACTTTTGGTTGTTGAGAAACAGCTCCTAAAACATTATTTGACACTTTTGGTTGTTGAAAAACAGCTTCTAACCATTATTTGACACTTTGGTTGTTGAGAAACAGCTCCTAAAACATTATTTTACACTTTTGGATATTGAGAAACAGCTCCTAAAACATTATTTGACACTTTTGGTTGTTGAAAAACAGCTTCTAACCATTATTTGACACTTTGGTTGTTGAGAAACAGCTCCTAAAACATTATTTTACACTTTTGGTTGTTGAGAAACAGCTCCTAAAACATTATTTGACACTTTTGGTTGTTGAAAAACAGCTTCTAACCATTAATTGATACTTTGGTTGTTGAGAAACAGCTCCTAAGACATTATTTTACACTTTTGGTTATTGAGAAACAGCTCCTAAAACATTATTTGACACTTTTGGTTGTTGAAAAACAGCTTCTAACCATTATTTGACACTTTGGTTGTTGAGAAACAGCTCCTAAAACATTATTTTACACTTTTGGTTGTTGAGAAACAGCTCCTAAAACATTATTTGACACTTTTGGTTGTTGAAAAACAGCTTCTAACCATTATTTGATACTTTGGTTGTTGAGAAACAGCTCCTAAAACATTATTTTACACTTTTGGTTGTTGAGAAACAGCTCCTAAAACATTATTTGACACTTTTGGTTGTTGAAAAACAGCTTCTAACCATTATTTGACACTTTGGTTGTTGAGAAACAGCTCCTAAAACATTATTTGACACTTTTGGTTGTTGAAAAACAGCTCCTAAAACATTATTTGACACTTTTGGTTGTTGAAAAACAGCTTCTAACCATTATTTGACACTTTGGTTGTTGAGAAACAGCTCCTAAAACATTATTTGACACTTTTGGTTATTGAGAAACAGCTCCTAAAACATTATTTGACACTTTTGGTTGTTGAAAAACAGCTTCTAACCATTATTTGACACTTTGGTTGTTGAGAAACAGCTCCTAAAACATTATTTTACACTTTTGGTTGTTGAGAAACAGCTCCTAAAACATTATTTGACACTTTTGGTTGTTGAAAAACAGCTTCTAACCATTATTTGACACTTTGGTTGTTGAGAAACAGCTCCTAAAACATTATTTTGGCTAATTATTTTGGGAGGCAAATTATTTTGGCAAATTATTTTGGGAGGCAAATTATTTTGGCAAATTATTTTGGGAGGCAAATTATTTTGGGAGGCAAATTATTTTGGGAGGCAAATTATTTTGGCAGGCAAATTATTTTGGCAAATTATTTTGGGAGGCAAATTATTTTGGCAAATTATTCTGGGAGGCAAATTATTTTGGGAGGCAAATTATTTTGGCAAATTATTTTGGGAGGCAAATAATTTTGGGAGGCAAATTATTTTGGCAAATTATTTTGGGAGGCAAATTATTTTGGGAGGCAAATTATTTTGGCAGGCAAATTATTTTGGGAGGCAAATTATTTTGGCAAATTATTTTGGGAGGCAAATTATTTTGGCAAATTATTTTGGGAGGCAAATTATTTTGGCAAATTATTTTGGGAGGCAAATTATTTTGGCAAATTATTTTGGGAGGCAAATTATTTTGGCAAATTATTCTGGGAGGCAAATTATTTTGGGAGGCAAATTATTTTGGCAAATTATTTTGGGAGGCAAATTATTTTGGGAGGCAAATTATTTTGGCAAATTATTTTGGGAGGCAAATTATTTTGGCAAATTATTTTGGGAGGCAAATTATTTTGGCAAATTATTTTGGGAGGCAAATTATTTTGGGAGGCAAATTATTTTGGGAGGCAAATTATTTTGGGAGGCAAATTATTTTGGCAAATTATTCTGGGAGGCAAATTATTTTGGGAGGCAAATTATTTTGGCAAATTATTTTGGCAAATTATTTTGGGAGGCAAATTATTTTGGCAAATTATTTTGGGAGGCAAATTATTTTGGGAGGCAAATTATTTTGGGAGGCAAATTATTTGGGAAAATTATTTTGGGAGGCAAATTATTTGGGAAAATTATTTTGGGAGGCAAATTATTTTGGCAAATTATTTTGGGAGGCAAATTATTTTGGCAAATTATTTTGGGAGGCAAATTATTTTGGGAGGCAAATTATTTTGGCAAATTATTTTGGGAGGCAAATTATTTTGGCAAATTATTTTGGGAGGCAAATTATTTTGGCAAATTATTTTGGGAGGCAAATTATTTTGGCAAATTATTTTGGGAGGCAAATTATTTTGGGAGGCAAATTATTTTGGCAAATTATTTTGGGAGGCAAATTATTTTGGGAGGCAAATTATTTTGGCAAATTATTTTGGCAAATTATTTTGGGAGGCAAATTATTTTGGCAAATTAAATTATTTTGGGAGGCAAATTATTTTGGCAGGCAAATTATTTTGGGAGGCAAATTATTTTCTAACCATTATTTGACACTTTGGTTGTTGAAAAACAGCTTCTAACCATTATTTGACACTTTGGTTGTTGCAAAACAGCTTCTAACCATTATTTGACACTTTGGTTGTTGAGAAACAGCTCCTAAAACATTATTTTACACTTTTGGTTGTTGAGAAACAGCTCCTAAAACATTATTTGACAGTTTTGGTTGTTGAAAAACAGCTTCTAACCATTATTTGACACTTTGGTTGTTGAGAAGCAGCTCCTAAAACATTATTTTACACTTTTGGTTGTTGAGAAACAGCTCCTAAAACATTATTTGACACTTTTGGTTGTTGAAAAACAGCTTCTAACCATTATTTGACACTTTGGTTGTTGAGAAACAGCTCCTAAAACATTATTTTACACTTTTGGTTGTTGAGAAACAGCTCCTAAAACATTATTTGACACTTTTGGTTGTTGAAAAACAGCTTCTAACCATTATTTGACACTTTGGTTGTTGAGAAACAGCTCCTAAAACAATATTTTGGCAAATTATTTTGGGAGGCAAATTATTTTGGGAGGCAAATTATTTTGGCAAATTATTTTGGCAAATTATTTTGGCAAATTATTTTGGGAGGCAAATTATTTTGGGAGGCAAATTATTTTGGGAGGCAAATTATTTTGGCAGGCAAATTATTTTGGGAGGCAAATTATCTTGGCAAATTATTTTGGCAGGCAAATTATTTTGGCAAATTATTTTGGGAGGCAAATTATTTTGGGAGGCAAATTATTTTGGCAAATTATTTTGGGAGGCAAATTATTTTGGCAAATTATTTTGGGAGGCAAATTATTTTGGCAAATTATTTTGGCAAATTATTTTGGGAGGCAAATTATTTTGGGAAATTGTTTTGGGAGGCAAATTATTTTGGGAGGCAAATTATTTTGGAAATTTATTTTGGGAGGCAAATTATTTTGGGAGGCAAATTATTTTGGGAGGCAAATTATTTTGGGAGGCAAATTATTTTGGGAGGCAAATTATTTTGGGAGGCAAATTATTTTGGCAAATTATTTTGGGAGGCAAATTATTTTGGGAGGCAAATTATTTTGGGAGGCAAATTATTTTGGCAAATTATTTTGGGAGGCAAATTATTTTGGGAGGCAAATTATTTTGGGAGGCAAATTATTTTGGGAGGCAAATTATTTTGGCAAATTATTTTGGGAGGCAAATTATTTTGGCAAATTATTTTGGGAGGCAAATTATTTTGGGAGGCAAATTATTTTGGCAAATTATTTTGGGAGGCAAATTATTTTGGCAAATTATTTTGGGAGGCAAATTATTTTGGCAAATTAAATTATTTTGGGAGGCAAATTATTTTGGCAGGCAAATTATTTTGGGAGGCAAATTATTTTCTAACCATTATTTGACACTTTGGTTGTTGAGAAACAGCTCCTAAAACATTATTTTACACTTTTGGTTATTGAGAAACAGCTCCTAAAACATTATTTGACACTTTTGGTTGTTGAAAAACAGCTTCTAACCATTATTTGACACTTTGGTTGTTGAGAAACAGCTCCTAAAACATTATTTTACACTTTTGGTTATTGAGAAACAGCTCCTAAAACATTATTTGACACTTTTGGTTGTTGAAAAACAGCTTCTAACCATTATTTGACACTTTGGTTGTTGAGAAACAGCTCAAAAACATTATTTTACACTTTTGGTTATTGAGAAACAGCTCCTAAAACATTATTTGACACTTTTGGTTGTTGAAAAACAGCTTCTAACCATTATTTGACACTTTGGTTGTTGAAAAACAGCTTCTAACCATTATTTGACACTTTGGTTGTTGAGAAACAGCTCCTAAAACATTATTTTGGCAAATTATTTTGGGAGGCAAATTATTTTGGGAGGCAAATTATTTTGGGAGGCAAATTATTTTGGGAGGCAAATTATTTTGGGAGGCAAATTATTTTGGCAAATTATTTTGGGAGGCAAATTATTTTGGGAGGCAAATTATTTTGGCAGGCAAATTATTTTGGCAAATTATTTTGGGAGGCAAATTATTTTGGCAAATTATTTTGGGAGGCAAATTATTTTGGGAGGCAAATTATTTTGGCAAATTATTTTGGGAGGCAAATTATTTTGGAAAATTATTTTGGCAAATTATTTTGGGAGGCAAATTATTTTGGGAGGCAAATTATTTTGGCAAATTATTTTGGGAGGCAAATTATTTTGGAAAATTGTTTTGGGAGGCAAATTATTTTGGGAGGCAAATTATTTTGGAAAATTATTTTGGGAGGCAAATTATTTTGGGAGGCAAATTATTTTGGGAGGCAAATTATTTTGGAAAATTATTTTGGGAGGCAAATTATTTTGGCAAATTATTTTGGGAGGCAAATTACTTTGGCAAATTATTTTGGGAGGCAAATTATTTTGGCAAATTATTTTGGGAGGCAAATTATTTTGGCAAATTATTTTGGGAGGCAAATTATTTTGGCAAATTATTTTGGGAGGCAAATTATTTTGGCAAATTATTTTGGGAGGCAAATTATTTTGGGAGGCAAATTATTTTGGGAGGCAAATTATTTTGGGAGGCAAATTATTTTGGCAAATTATTTTGGGAGGCAAATTATTTTGGCAAATTATTTTGGGAGGCAAATTACTTTGGCAAATTATTTTGGCAGGCAAATTATTTTGGGAGGCAAATTATTTTGGCAGGCAAATTATTTTGGGAGGCAAATTATTTTGGCAAATTATTTTGGGAGGCAAATTATTTTGGCAAATTATTTTGGGAGGCAAATTATTTTGGCAAATTATTTTGGGAGGCAAATTATTTTGGCAAATTATTTTGGGAGGCAAATTATTTTGGCAAATTATTTTGGGAGGCAAATTATTTTGGGAGGCAAATTATTTTGGGAGGCAAATTATTTTGGCAAATTATTTTGGGAGGCAAATTATTTTGGCAAATTATTTTGGGAGGCAAATTATTTTGGGAGGCAAATTATTTTGGCAGGCAAATTATTTTGGAAAATTGTTTTGGGAGGCAAATTATTTTGGGAGGCAAATTATTTTGGGAGGCAAATTATTTTGGGAGGCAAATTATTTTGGGAGGCAAATTATTTTGGCAAATTATTTTGGGAGGCAAATTATTTTGGCAAATTATTTTGGGAGGCAAATTACTTTGGCAAATTATTTTGGCAGGCAAATTATTTTGGGAGGCAAATTATTTTGGCAGGCAAATTATTTTGGGAGGCAAATTATTTTGGCAAATTATTTTGGGAGGCAAATTATTTTGGCAAATTATTTTGGGAGGCAAATTATTTTGGCAAATTATTTTGGGAGGCAAATTATTTTGGCAAATTATTTTGGGAGGCAAATTATTTTGGCAAATTATTTTGGGAGGCAAATTATTTTGGGAGGCAAATTATTTTGGGAGGCAAATTATTTTGGGAGGCAAATTATTTTGGCAAATTATTTTGGGAGGCAAATTATTTTGGGAGGCAAATTATTTTGGCAGGCAAATTATTTTGGCAGGCAAATTATTTTGGCAGGCAAATTATTTTGGGAGGCAAATTATTTTGGCAAATTATTTTGGGAGGCAAATTATTTTGGCAAATTATTTTGGGAGGCAAATTATTTTGGGAGGCAAATTATTTTGGCAAATTATTTTGGGAGGCAGATTATTTTGGGAGGCAAATTATTTTGGGAGGCAAATTATTTTGGGAGGCAAATTATTTTGGCAAATTATTTTGGGAGGCAAATTATTTTGGGAGGCAAATTATTTTGGCAAATTATTTTGGCAAATTATTTTGGCAAATTATTTTGGCAAATTATTTTGGCAAATTATTTTGGCAAATTATTTTGGCAAATTATTTTGGCAAATTATTTTGGCAAATTATTTTGGCAAATTATTTTGGCAAATTATTTTGGGAGGCAAATTACTTTGGCAAATTATTTTGGCAGGCAAATTATTTTGGGAGGCAAATTATTTTGGCAGGCAAATTATTTTGGGAGGCAAATTATTTTGGCAAATTATTTTGGGAGGCAAATTATTTTGGCAAATTATTTTGGGAGGCAAATTATTTTGGCAAATTATTTTGGGAGGCAAATTATTTTGGCAAATTATTTTGGGAGGCAGATTATTTTGGGAGGCAAATTATTTTCGGAGGCAAATTATTTTGGGAGGCAAATTATTTTGGGAGGCAAATTATTTTGGCAAATTATTTTGGGAGGCAAATTATTTTGGCAAATTATTTTGGGAGGCAAATTTTTTTGGGAGACAAATTATTTTGGCAAATTATTTTGGGAGGCAAATTATTTTGGCAAATTATTTTGGCAAATTATTTTGGGAGGCAAATTATTTTGGGAGGCAAATTATTTTGGGAGGCAAATTATTTTGGCAAATTATTTTGGGAGGCAAATTATTTTGGGAGGCAAATTATTTTGGCAAATTATTTTGGGAGGCAAATTATTTTGGAAATTTATTTTGGGAGGCAAATTATTTTGGGAGGCAAATTATTTTGGGAGGCAAATTATTTTGGCAAATTATTTTGGGAGGCAGATTATTTTGGGAGGCAAATTATTTTGGCAGGCAAATTATTTTGGGAGGCAAATTATTTTGGCAAATTATTTTGGGAGGCAAATTATTTTGGCAAATTATTTTGGGAGGCAAATTATTTTGGGAGACAAATTATTTTGGCAAATTATTTTGGGAGGCTAATTATTTTGGCAAATTATTTTGGGAGGCAAATTATTTTGGGAGGCAAATTATTTTGGGAGGCAAATTATTTTGGCAAATTATTTTGGGAGGCAAATTATTTTGGGAGGCAAATTATTTTGGCAAATTATTTTGGGAGGCAAATTATTTTGGAAATTTATTTTGGGAGGCAAATTATTTTGGGAGGCAAATTATTTTGGGAGGCAAATTATTTTGGGAGGCAAATTATTTTGGCAAATTATTTTGGGAGGCAAATTATTTTGGGAGGCAAATTATTTTGGCAAATTATTTTGGGAGACAAATTATTTTGGGAGGCAAATTATTTTGGGAGGCTAATTATTTTGGGAGGCAAATTATTTTGGGAGGCAAATTATTTTGGCAAATTATTTTGGGAGGCAAATTATTTTGGCAAATTATTTTGGCAGGCAAATTATTTTGGGAGGCAAATTATTTTGGGAGGCAAATTATTTTGGAAAATTATTTTGGGAGGCAAATTATTTTGGCAAATTATTTTGGGAGGCAAATTATTTTGGCAAATTATTTTGGGAGGCAAATTATTTTGGGAGGCAGATTATTTTGGGAGGCAAATTATTTTGGGAAATTATTTTGGCAAATTATTTTGGGAGGCAAATTATTTTGGGAGGCAAATTATTTTGGCAAATTATTTTGGGAGGCAAATTATTTTGGCAAATTATTTTGGGAGGCAAATTATTTTGGCAAATTATTTTGGGAGGCAAATTATTTTGGGAGGCAAATTATTTTGGCAAATTAAATTATTTTGGGAGGCAAATTATTTTGGCAGGCAAATTATTTTGGGAGGCAAATTATTTTCTAACCATTATTTGACACTTTGGTTGTTGAGAAACAGCTCCTAAAACATTATTTTACACTTTTGGTTATTGAGAAACAGCCCCTAAAACATTATTTGTCACTTTTGGTTGTTGAAAAACAGCTTCTAACCATTATTTGACACTTTGGTTGTTGAGAAACAGCTCCTAAAACATTATTTTACACTTTTGGTTATTGAGAAACAGCTCCTAAAACATTATTTGACACTTTTGGTTGTTGAAAAACAGCTTCTAACCATTATTTGACACTTTGGTTGTTGAGAAACAGCTCCTAAAACATTATTTTACACTTTTGGTTATTGAGAAACAGCTCCTAAAACATTATTTGACACTTTTGGTTGTTGAAAAACAGCTTCTAACCATTATTTGACACTTTGGTTGTTGAGAAACAGCTCCTAAAACATTATTTTACACTTTTGGTTATTGAGAAACAGCTCCTAAAACATTATTTGACACTTTTGGTTGTTGAAAAACAGCTTCTAACCATTATTTGACACTTTGGTTGTTGAGAAACAGCTCCTAAAACATTATTTTACACTTTTGGTTATTGAGAAACAGCTCCTAAAACATTATTTTACACTTTTGGTTGTTGAGAAACAGCTCCTAAAACATTATTTGACACTTTTGGTTGTTGAAAAACAGCTTCTAACCATTATTTGACACTTTGGTTGTTGAGAAACAGCTCCTAAAACATTATTTTACACTTTTGGTTATTGAGAAACAGCTCCTAAAACATTATTTGACACTTTTGGTTGTTGAAAAACAGCTTCTAACCATTATTTGACACTTTGGTTGTTGAGAAACAGCTCCTAAAACATTATTTTACACTTTTGGTTATTGAGAAACAGCTCCTAAAACATTATTTGACACTTTTGGTTGTTGAAAAACAGCTTCTAACCATTATTTGACACTTTGGTTGTTGAGAAACAGCTCCTAAAACATTATTTTACACTTTTGGTTATTGAGAAACAGCTCCTAAAACATTATTTGACACTTTTGGTTGTTGAAAAACAGCTTCTAACCATTATTTGACACTTTGGTTGTTGAGAAACAGCTCCTAAAACATTATTTTACACTTTTGGTTATTGAGAAACAGCTCCTAAAACATTATTTGACACTTTTGGTTGTTGAAAAACAGCTTCTAACCATTATTTGACACTTTGGTTGTTGAGAAACAGCTCCTAAAACATTATTTTACACTTTTGGTTATTGAGAAACAGCTCCTAAAACATTATTTTACACTTTTGGTTGTTGAGAAACAGCTCCTAAAACATTATTTGACACTTTTGGTTGTTGAAAAACAGCTTCTAACCATTATTTGACACTTTGGTTGTTGAGAAACAGCTCCTAAAACATTATTTTACACTTTTGGTTATTGAGAAACAGCTCCTAAAACATTATTTGACACTTTTGGTTGTTGAAAAACAGCTTCTAACCATTATTTGACACTTTGGTTGTTGAGAAACAGCTCCTAAAACATTATTTTACACTTTTGGTTGTTGAGAAACAGCTCCTAAAACATTATTTGACACTTTTGGTTGTTGAAAAACAGCTTCTAACCATTATTTGACACTTTGGTTGTTGAGAAACAGCTCCTAAAACATTATTTTACACTTTTGGTTGTTGAGAAACAGCTCCTAAAACATTATTTTACACTTTTGGTTATTGAGAAACAGCTCCTAAAACATTATTTGACACTTTTGGTTGTTGAAAAACAGCTTCTAACCATTATTTGACACTTTGGTTGTTGAGAAACAGCTCCTAAAACATTATTTTACACTTTTGGTTATTGAGAAACAGCTCCTAAAACATTATTTGACACTTTTGGTTGTTGAAAAACAGCTTCTAACCATTATTTGACACTTTGGTTGTTGAGAAACAGCTCCTAAAACATTATTTTACACTTTTGGTTATTGAGAAACAGCTCCTAAAACATTATTTGACACTTTTGGTTGTTGAAAAACAGCTTCTAACCATTATTTGACACTTTGGTTGTTGAGAAACAGCTCCTAAAACATTATTTTACACTTTTGGTTATTGAGAAACAGCTCCTAAAACATTATTTTACACTTTTGGTTGTTGAGAAACAGCTCCTAAAACATTATTTGACACTTTTGGTTGTTGAAAAACAGCTTCTAACCATTATTTGACACTTTGGTTGTTGAGAAACAGCTCCTAAAACATTATTTTACACTTTTGGTTATTGAGAAACAGCTCCTAAAACATTATTTGACACTTTTGGTTGTTGAAAAACAGCTTCTAACCATTATTTGACACTTTGGTTGTTGAGAAACAGCTCCTAAAACATTATTTTACACTTTTGGTTGTTGAGAAACAGCTCCTAAAACATTATTTGACACTTTTGGTTGTTGAAAAACAGCTTCTAACCATTATTTGACACTTTGGTTGTTGAGAAACAGCTCCTAAAACATTATTTTACACTTTTGGTTGTTGAGAAACAGCTCCTAAAACATTATTTGACACTTTTGGTTGTTGAAAAACAGCTTCTAACCATTATTTGACACTTTGGTTGTTGAGAAACAGCTCCTAAAACATTATTTTGGCAAATTATTTTGGGAGGCAAATTATTTTGGCAAATTATTTTGGGAGGCAAATTATTTTGGCAAATTATTTTGGGAGGCAAATTATTTTGGGAGGCAAATTATTTTGGGAGGCAAATTATTTTGGGAGGCAAATTATTTTGGGAGGCAAATTATTTTGGCAAATTATTTTGGCAAATTATTTTGGCAAATTATTTTGGCAAATTATTTTGGGAGGCAAATTATTTTGGCAAATTATTTTGGGAGGCAAATTATTTTGGCAAATTATTTTGGGAGGCAAATTATTTTGGCAAATTATTCTGGGAGGCAAATTATTTTGGGAGGCAAATTATTTTGGGAGGCAAATTATTTTGGCAAATTATTTTGGGAGGCAAAATATTTTGGGAGGCAAATTATTTTGGGAGGCAAATTATTTTGGGAGGCAAATTATTTTGGCAAATTATTTTGGGAGGCAAATTATTTTGGCAAATTATTTTGGGAGGCAAATTATTTTGGGAGGCAAATTATTTTGGGAGGCAAATTATTTTGGGAGGCAAATTATTTTGGCAAATTATTTTGGCAAATTATTCTGGGAGGCAAATTATTTTGGGAGGCAAATTATTTTGGCAAATTATTTTGGCAAATTATTTTGCGAGGCAAATTATTTTGGGAGGCAAATTATTTTGGCAAATTATTTTGGGAGGCAAATTATTTTGGGAGGCAAATTATTTTGGGAGGCAAATTATTTGGGAAAATTATTTTGGGAGGCAAATTATTTTGGCAAATTATTTTGGGAGGCAAATTATTTTGGCAAATTATTTTGGGAGGCAAATTATTTTGGGAGGCAAATTATTTTGGGAGGCAAATTATTTTGGCAAATTATTTTGGGAGGCAAATTATTTTGGCAAATTATTTTGGGAGGCAAATTATTTTGGCAAATTATTTTGGGAGGCAAATTATTTTGGGAGGCAAATTATTTTGGCAAATTATTCTGGGAGGCAAATTATTTTGGGAGGCAAATTATTTTGGCAAATTATTTTGGCAAATTATTTTGGGAGGCAAATTATTTTGGGAGGCAAATTATTTTGGCAAATTATTTTGGGAGGCAAATTATTTTGGGAGGCAAATTATTTTTTTTTTAATTTTGGCAAATTATTCTGGGAGGCAAATTATTTTGGGAGGCAAATTATTTTGGCAAATTATTTTGGGAGGCAAATTATTTTGGGAGGCAAATTATTTTGGCAAATTATTTTGGGAGGCAAATTATTTTGGCAAATTATTTTGGGAGGCAAATTATTTTGGCAAATTATTTTGGGAGGCAAATTATTTTGGCAAATTATTTTGGGAGGCAAATTATTTTGGCAAATTATTTTGGGAGGCAAATTATTTTGGCAAATTATTTTGGGAGGCAAATTATTTTGGGAGGCAAATTATTTTGGCAAATTATTCTGGGAGGCAAATTATTTTGGGAGGCAAATTATTTTGGCAAATTATTTTGGCAAATTATTTTGGGAGGCAAATTATTTTGGCAAATTATTTTGGGAGGCAAATTATTTTGGGAGGCAAATTATTTGGGAAAATTATTTTGGGAGGCAAATTATTTGGGAAAATTATTTTGGGAGGCAAATTATTTTGGCAAATTATTTTGGGAGGCAAATTATTTTGGCAAATTATTTTGGGAGGCAAATTATTTTGGGAGGCAAATTATTTTGGGAGGCAAATTATTTTGGCAAATTATTTTGGGAGGCAAATTATTTTGGCAAATTATTTTGGGAGGCAAATTATTTTGGCAAATTATTTTGGGAGGCAAATTATTTTGGGAGGCAAATTATTTTGGGAGGCAAATTATTTTGGCAAATTAAATTATTTTGGGAGGCAAATTATTTTGGCAGGCAAATTATTTTGGGAGGCAAATTATTTTCTAACCATTATTTGACACTTTGGTTGTTGAGAAACAGCTCCTAAAACATTATTTTACACTTTGGTTGTTGAGAAACAGCTCCTAAAACATTATTTTACACTTTTGGTTATTGAGAAACAGCTCCTAAAACATTATTTGACACTTTTGGTTATTGAAAAACAGCTTCTAACCATTATTTGACACTTTGGTTGTTGAAAAACAGCTTCTAACCATTATTTGACACTTTGGTTGTTGAGAAACAGCTCCTAAAACATTATTTTACACTTTTGGTTGTTGAAAAAAAGCTTCTAACCATTATTTGACACTTTGGTTGTTGAGAAACAGCTCCTAAAACATTATTTTACACTTTTGGTTATTGAGAAACAGCTCCTAAAACATTATTTGACACTTTTGGTTGTTGAAAAACAGCTTCTAAACATTATTTGACACTTTGGTTGTTGAGAAACAGCTCCTAAAACATTATTTTACACTTTTGGTTATTGAGAAACAGCTCCTAAAACATTATTTGACACTTTTGGTTGTTGAAAAACAGCTTCTAACCATTATTTGACACTTTGGTTGTTGAGAAACAGCTCCTAAAACATTATTTTACACTTTTGGTTGTTGAAAAACAGCTTCTAACCATTATTTGACACTTTGGTTGTTGAGAAACAGCTCCTAAAACATTATTTTACACTTTTGGTTATTGAGAAACAGCTCCTAAAACATTATTTGACACTTTTGGTTGTTGAAAAACAGCTTCTAACCATTATTTGACACTTTGGTTGTTGAGAAACAGCTCCTAAAACATTATTTTACACTTTTGGTTATTGAGAAACAGCTCCTAAAACATTATTTGACACTTTTGGTTGTTGAAAAACAGCTTCTAACCATTATTTGACACTTTGGTTGTTGAGAAACAGCTCCTAAAACATTATTTTACACTTTTGGTTATTGAGAAACAGCTCCTAAAACATTATTTGACACTTTTGGTTGTTGAAAAACAGCTTCTAACCATTATTTGACACTTTGGTTGTTGAGAAACAGCTCCTAAAACATTATTTTACACTTTTGGTTATTGAGAAACAGCTCCTAAAACATTATTTGACACTTTTGGTTGTTGAAAAACAGCTTCTAACCATTATTTGACACTTTGGTTGTTGAGAAACAGCTCCTAAAACATTATTTTACACTTTTGGTTATTGAGAAACAGCTCCTAAAACATTATTTGACACTTTTGGTTGTTGAAAAACAGCTTCTAACCATTATTTGACACTTTGGTTGTTGAGAAACAGCTCCTAAAACATTATTTGACACTTTTGGTTATTGAGAAACAGCTCCTAAAACATTATTTGACACTTTTGGTTGTTGAAAAACAGCTTCTAACCATTATTTGACACTTTGGTTGTTGAGAAACAGCTCCTAAAACATTATTTTACACTTTTGGTTATTGAGAAACAGCTCCTAAAACATTATTTGACACTTTTGGTTGTTGAAAAACAGCTTCTAACCATTATTTGACACTTTGGTTGTTGAGAAACAGCTCCTAAAACATTATTTTACACTTTTGGTTATTGAGAAACAGCTCCTAAAACATTATTTGACACTTTTGGTTGTTGAAAAACAGCTCCTAAAACATTATTTTACACTTTTGGTTATTGAGAAACAGCTCCTAAAACATTATTTGACACTTTTGGTTGTTGAAAAACAGCTTCTAACCATTATTTGACACTTTGGTTGTTGAGAAACAGCTCCTAAAACATTATTTGACACTTTTGGTTGTTGAGAAACAGCTCCTAAAACATTATTTGACACTTTTGGTTGTTGAAAAACAGCTTCTAACCATTATTTGACACTTTGGTTGTTGAGAAACAGCTCCTAAAACATTATTTTACACTTTTGGTTATTGAGAAACAGCTCCTAAAACATTATTTGACACTTTTGGTTGTTGAAAAACAGCTTCTAACCATTATTTGACACTTTGGTTGTTGAGAAACAGCTCCTAAAACATTATTTGACACTTTTGGTTGTTGAAAAACAGCTTCTAACCATTATTTGACACTTTGGTTGTTGAGAAACAGCTCCTAAAACATTATTTTACACTTTTGGTTATTGAGAAACAGCTCCTAAAACATTATTTGACACTTTTGGTTGTTGAAAAACAGCTTCTAACCATTATTTGACACTTTGGTTGTTGAGAAACAGCTCCTAAAACATTATTTTACACTTTTGGTTATTGAGAAACAGCTCCTAAAACATTATTTGACACTTTTGGTTGTTGAAAAACAGCTTCTAACCATTATTTGACACTTTGGTTGTTGAGAAACAGCTCCTAAAACATTATTTTACACTTTTGGTTATTGAGAAACAGCTCCTAAAACATTATTTGACACTTTTGGTTGTTGAAAAACAGCTTCTAACCATTATTTGACACTTTGGTTGTTGAGAAACAGCTCCTAAAACATTATTTTACACTTTTGGTTATTGAGAAACAGCTCCTAAAACATTATTTTACACTTTTGGTTGTTGAGAAACAGCTCCTAAAACATTATTTGACACTTTTGGTTGTTGAAAAACAGCTTCTAACCATTATTTGACACTTTGGTTGTTGAGAAACAGCTCCTAAAACATTATTTTACACTTTTGGTTATTGAGAAACAGCTCCTAAAACATTATTTGACACTTTTGGTTGTTGAAAAACAGCTTCTAACCATTATTTGACACTTTGGTTGTTGAGAAACAGCTCCTAAAACATTATTTTACACTTTTGGTTATTGAGAAACAGCTCCTAAAACATTATTTGACACTTTTGGTTGTTGAAAAACAGCTTCTAACCATTATTTGACACTTTGGTTGTTGAGAAACAGCTCCTAAAACATTATTTTACACTTTTGGTTATTGAGAAACAGCTCCTAAAACATTATTTGACACTTTTGGTTGTTGAAAAACAGCTTCTAACCATTATTTGACACTTTGGTTGTTGAGAAACAGCTCCTAAAACATTATTTTACACTTTTGGTTATTGAGAAACAGCTCCTAAAACATTATTTGACACTTTTGGTTGTTGAAAAACAGCTTCTAACCATTATTTGACACTTTGGTTGTTGAGAAACAGCTCCTAAAACATTATTTTACACTTTTGGTTATTGAGAAACAGCTCCTAAAACATTATTTTACACTTTTGGTTGTTGAGAAACAGCTCCTAAAACATTATTTGACACTTTTGGTTGTTGAAAAACAGCTTCTAACCATTATTTGACACTTTGGTTGTTGAGAAACAGCTCCTAAAACATTATTTTACACTTTTGGTTATTGAGAAACAGCTCCTAAAACATTATTTGACACTTTTGGTTGTTGAAAAACAGCTTCTAACCATTATTTGACACTTTGGTTGTTGAGAAACAGCTCCTAAAACATTATTTTACACTTTTGGTTGTTGAGAAACAGCTCCTAAAACATTATTTGACACTTTTGGTTGTTGAACAACAGCTTCTAACCATTATTTGACACTTTGGTTGTTGAGAAACAGCTCCTAAAACATTATTTTACACTTTTGGTTGTTGAGAAACAGCTCCTAAAACATTATTTTACACTTTTGGTTATTGAGAAACAGCTCCTAAAACATTATTTGACACTTTTGGTTGTTGAAAAACAGCTTCTAACCATTATTTGACACTTTGGTTGTTGAGAAACAGCTCCTAAAACATTATTTTACACTTTTGGTTATTGAGAAACAGCTCCTAAAACATTATTTGACACTTTTGGTTGTTGAAAAACAGCTTCTAACCATTATTTGACACTTTGGTTGTTGAGAAACAGCTCCTAAAACATTATTTTACACTTTTGGTTATTGAGAAACAGCTCCTAAAACATTATTTGACACTTTTGGTTGTTGAAAAACAGCTTCTAACCATTATTTGACACTTTGGTTGTTGAGAAACAGCTCCTAAAACATTATTTTACACTTTTGGTTATTGAGAAACAGCTCCTAAAACATTATTTTACACTTTTGGTTGTTGAGAAACAGCTCCTAAAACATTATTTGACACTTTTGGTTGTTGAAAAACAGCTTCTAACCATTATTTGACACTTTGGTTGTTGAGAAACAGCTCCTAAAACATTATTTTACACTTTTGGTTATTGAGAAACAGCTCCTAAAACATTATTTGACACTTTTGGTTGTTGAAAAACAGCTTCTAACCATTATTTGACACTTTGGTTGTTGAGAAACAGCTCCTAAAACATTATTTTACACTTTTGGTTGTTGAGAAACAGCTCCTAAAACATTATTTGACACTTTTGGTTGTTGAAAAACAGCTTCTAACCATTATTTGACACTTTGGTTGTTGAGAAACAGCTCCTAAAACATTATTTTACACTTTTGGTTATTGAGAAACAGCTCCTAAAACATTATTTGACACTTTTGGTTGTTGAAAAACAGCTTCTAACCATTATTTGACACTTTGGTTGTTGAGAAACAGCTCCTAAAACATTATTTTACACTTTTGGTTATTGAGAAACAGCTCCTAAAACATTATTTGACACTTTTGGTTGTTGAAAAACAGCTTCTAACCATTATTTGACACTTTGGTTGTTGAGAAACAGCTCCTAAAACATTATTTTACACTTTTGGTTATTGAGAAACAGCTCCTAAAACATTATTTTACACTTTTGGTTGTTGAGAAACAGCTCCTAAAACATTATTTGACACTTTTGGTTGTTGAAAAACAGCTTCTAACCATTATTTGACACTTTGGTTGTTGAGAAACAGCTCCTAAAACATTATTTTACACTTTTGGTTATTGAGAAACAGCTCCTAAAACATTATTTGACACTTTTGGTTGTTGAAAAACAGCTTCTAACCATTATTTGACACTTTGGTTGTTGAGAAACAGCTCCTAAAACATTATTTTACACTTTTGGTTATTGAGAAACAGCTCCTAAAACATTATTTGACACTTTTGGTTGTTGAAAAACAGCTTCTAACCATTATTTGACACTTTGGTTGTTGAGAAACAGCTCCTAAAACATTATTTTACACTTTTGGTTATTGAGAAACAGCTCCTAAAACATTATTTGACACTTTTGGTTGTTGAAAAACAGCTTCTAACCATTATTTGACACTTTGGTTGTTGAGAAACAGCTCCTAAAACATTATTTTACACTTTTGGTTATTGAGAAACAGCTCCTAAAACATTATTTGACACTTTTGGTTGTTGAAAAACAGCTTCTAACCATTATTTGACACTTTGGTTGTTGAGAAACAGCTCCTAAAACATTATTTTACACTTTTGGTTATTGAGAAACAGCTCCTAAAACATTATTTTACACTTTTGGTTGTTGAGAAACAGCTCCTAAAACATTATTTGACACTTTTGGTTGTTGAAAAACAGCTTCTAACCATTATTTGACACTTTGGTTGTTGAGAAACAGCTCCTAAAACATTATTTTACACTTTTGGTTATTGAGAAACAGCTCCTAAAACATTATTTGACACTTTTGGTTGTTGAAAAACAGCTTCTAACCATTATTTGACACTTTGGTTGTTGAGAAACAGCTCCTAAAACATTATTTGACACTTTTGGTTATTGAGAAACAGCTCCTAAAACATTATTTGACACTTTTGGTTGTTGAAAAACAGCTTCTAACCATTATTTGACACTTTGGTTGTTGAGAAACAGCTCCTAAAACATTATTTTACACTTTTGGTTATTGAGAAACAGCTCCTAAAACATTATTTGACACTTTTGGTTGTTGAAAAACAGCTTCTAACCATTATTTGACACTTTGGTTGTTGAGAAACAGCTCCTAAAACATTATTTTACACTTTTGGTTATTGAGAAACAGCTCCTAAAACATTATTTGACACTTTTGGTTGTTGAAAAACAGCTCCTAAAACATTATTTTACACTTTTGGTTATTGAGAAACAGCTCCTAAAACATTATTTGACACTTTTGGTTGTTGAAAAACAGCTTCTAACCATTATTTGACACGTTGGTTGTTGAGAAACAGCTCCTAAAACATTATTTGACACTTTTGGTTGTTGAGAAACAGCTCCTAAAACATTATTTGACACTTTTGGTTGTTGAAAAACAGCTTCTAACCATTATTTGACACTTTGGTTGTTGAGAAACAGCTCCTAAAACATTATTTTACACTTTTGGTTATTGAGAAACAGCTCCTAAAACATTATTTGACACTTTTGGTTGTTGAAAAACAGCTTCTAACCATTATTTGACACTTTGGTTGTTGAGAAACAGCTCCTAAAACATTATTTGACACTTTTGGTTGTTGAAAAACAGCTTCTAACCATTATTTGACACTTTGGTTGTTGAGAAACAGCTCCTAAAACATTATTTTACACTTTTGGTTATTGAGAAACAGCTCCTAAAACATTATTTGACACTTTTGGTTGTTGAAAAACAGCTTCTAACCATTATTTGACACTTTGGTTGTTGAGAAACAGCTCCTAATACATTATTTTACACTTTTGGTTATTGAGAAACAGCTCCTAAAACATTATTTGACACTTTTGGTTGTTGAAAAACAGCTTCTAACCATTATTTGACACTTTGGTTGTTGAGAAACAGCTCCTAAAACATTATTTTACACTTTTGGTTATTGAGAAACAGCTCCTAAAACATTATTTGACCCTTTTGGTTGTTGAAAAACAGCTTCTAACCATTATTTGACACTTTGGTTGTTGAGAAACAGCTCCTAAAACATTATTTTACACTTTTGGTTATTGAGAAACAGCTCCTAAAACATTATTTGACACTTTTGGTTGTTGAAAAACAGCTTCTAACCATTATTTGACACTTTGGTTGTTGAGAAACAGCTCCTAAAACATTATTTTACACTTTTGGTTATTGAGAAACAGCTCCTAAAACATTATTTGACACTTTTGGTTGTTGAAAAACAGCTTCTAACCATTATTTGACACTTTGGTTGTTGAGAAACAGCTCCTAAAACATTATTTGACACTTTTGGTTGTTGAAAAACAGCTCCTAAAACATTATTTGACACTTTTGGTTGTTGAAAAACAGCTTCTAACCATTATTTGACACTTTGGTTGTTGAGAAACAGCTCCTAAAACATTATTTTACACTTTTGGTTGTTGAGAAACAGCTCCTAAAACATTATTTGACACTTTTGGTTGTTGAAAAACAGCTTAAAAACATTATTTTACACTTTTGGTTATTGAGAAACAGCTCCTAAAACATTATTTGACACTTTTGGTTATTGAAAAACAGCTTCTAACCATTATTTGACACTTTGGTTGTTGAAAAACAGCTTCTAACCATTATTTGACACTTTGGTTGTTGAGAAACAGCTCCTAAAACATTATTTTACACTTTTGGTTGTTGAAAAAAAGCTTCTAACCATTATTTGACACTTTGGTTGTTGAGAAACAGCTCCTAAAACATTATTTTACACTTTTGGTTATTGAGAAACAGCTCCTAAAACATTATTTGACACTTTTGGTTGTTGAAAAACAGCTTCTAAACATTATTTGACACTTTGGTTGTTGAGAAACAGCTCCTAAAACATTATTTTACACTTTTGGTTGTTGAAAAACAGCTTCTAACCATTATTTGACACTTTGGTTGTTGAGAAACAGCTCCTAAAACATTATTTTACACTTTTGGTTATTGAGAAACAGCTCCTAAAACATTATTTGACACTTTTGGTTGTTGAAAAACAGCTTCTAACCATTATTTGACACTTTGGTTGTTGAGAAACAGCTCCTAAAACATTATTTTACACTTTTGGTTATTGAGAAACAGCTCCTAAAACATTATTTGACACTTTTGGTTGTTGAAAAACAGCTTCTAACCATTATTTGACACTTTGGTTGTTGAGAAACAGCTCCTAAAACATTATTTTACACTTTTGGTTATTGAGAAACAGCTCCTAAAACATTATTTTACACTTTTGGTTGTTGAGAAACAGCTCCTAAAACATTATTTGACACTTTTGGTTGTTGAAAAACAGCTTAAAAACATTATTTTACACTTTTGGTTATTGAGAAACAGCTCCTAAAACATTATTTGACACTTTTGGTTATTGAAAAACAGCTTCTAACCATTATTTGACACTTTGGTTGTTGAAAAACAGCTTCTAACCATTATTTGACACTTTGGTTGTTGAGAAACAGCTCCTAAAACATTATTTTACACTTTTGGTTGTTGAAAAAAAGCTTCTAACCATTATTTGACACTTTGGTTGTTGAGAAACAGCTCCTAAAACATTATTTTACACTTTTGGTTATTGAGAAACAGCTCCTAAAACATTATTTGACACTTTTGGTTGTTGAAAAACAGCTTCTAAACATTATTTGACACTTTGGTTGTTGAGAAACAGCTCCTAAAACATTATTTTACACTTTTGGTTGTTGAAAAACAGCTTCTAACCATTATTTGACACTTTGGTTGTTGAGAAACAGCTCCTAAAACATTATTTTACACTTTTGGTTATTGAGAAACAGCTCCTAAAACATTATTTGACACTTTTGGTTGTTGAAAAACAGCTTCTAACCATTATTTGACACTTTGGTTGTTGAGAAACAGCTCCTAAAACATTATTTTACACTTTTGGTTATTGAGAAACAGCTCCTAAAACATTATTTGACACTTTTGGTTGTTGAAAAACAGCTTCTAACCATTATTTGACACTTTGGTTGTTGAGAAACAGCTCCTAAAACATTATTTTACACTTTTGGTTATTGAGAAACAGCTCCTAAAACATTATTTGACACTTTTGGTTGTTGAAAAACAGCTTCTAACCATTATTTGACACTTTGGTTGTTGAGAAACAGCTCCTAAAACATTATTTGACACTTTTGGTTATTGAGAAACAGCTCCTAAAACATTATTTGACACTTTTGGTTGTTGAAAAACAGCTTCTAACCATTATTTGACACTTTGGTTGTTGAGAAACAGCTCCTAAAACATTATTTTACACTTTTGGTTATTGAGAGACAGCTCCTAAAACATTATTTGACACTTTTGGTTGTTGAAAAACAGCTTCTAACCATTATTTGACACTTTGGTTGTTGAGAAACAGCTCCTAAAACATTATTTTACACTTTTGGTTATTGAGAAACAGCTCCTAAAACATTATTTGACACTTTTGGTTGTTGAAAAACAGCTTCTAACCATTATTTGACACTTTGGTTGTTGAGAAACAGCTCCTAAAACATTATTTTACACTTTTGGTTATTGAGAAACAGCTCCTAAAACATTATTTGACACTTTTGGTTGTTGAAAAACAGCTTCTAACCATTATTTGACACTTTGGTTGTTGAGAAACAGCTCCTAAAACATTATTTGACACTTTTGGTTGTTGAGAAACAGCTCCTAAAACATTATTTGACACTTTTGGTTGTTGAAAAACAGCTTCTAACCATTATTTGACACTTTGGTTGTTGAGAAACAGCTCCTAAAACATTATTTTACACTTTTGGTTATTGAGAAACAGCTCCTAAAACATTATTTGACACTTTTGGTTGTTGAAAAACAGCTTCTAACCATTATTTGACACTTTGGTTGTTGAGAAACAGCTCCTAAAACATTATTTTACACTTTTGGTTATTGAGAAACAGCTCCTAAAACATTATTTGACACTTTTGGTTGTTGAAAAACAGCTTCTAACCATTATTTGACACTTTGGTTGTTGAGAAACAGCTCCTAAAACATTATTTTACACTTTTGGTTATTGAGAAACAGCTCCTAAAACATTATTTGACACTTTTGGTTGTTGAAAAACAGCTTCTAACCATTATTTGACACTTTGGTTGTTGAGAAACAGCTCCTAATACATTATTTTACACTTTTGGTTATTGAGAAACAGCTCCTAAAACATTATTTGACACTTTTGGTTGTTGAAAAACAGCTTCTAACCATTATTTGACACTTTGGTTGTTGAGAAACAGCTCCTAAAACATTATTTTACACTTTTGGTTATTGAGAAACAGCTCCTAAAACATTATTTGACACTTTTGGTTGTTGAAAAACAGCTTCTAACCATTATTTGACACTTTGGTTGTTGAGAAACAGCTCCTAAAACATTATTTTACACTTTTGGTTATTGAGAAACAGCTCCTAAAACATTATTTGACACTTTTGGTTGTTGAAAAACAGCTTCTAACCATTATTTGACACTTTGGTTGTTGAGAAACAGCTCCTAAAACATTATTTTACACTTTTGGTTGTTGAAAAACAGCTCCTAAAACATTATTTGACACTTTTGGTTGTTGAAAAACAGCTTCTAACCATTATTTGACACTTTGGTTGTTGAGAAACAGCTCCTAAAACATTATTTTACACTTTTGGTTGTTGAGAAACAGCTCCTAAAACATTATTTGACACTTTTGGTTGTTGAAAAACAGCTTCTAACCATTATTTGACACTTTGGTTGTTGAGAAACAGCTCCTAAAACATTATTTTACACTTTTGGTTATTGAGAAACAGCTCCTAAAACATTATTTGACACTTTTGGTTGTTGAAAAACAGCTTCTAACCATTATTTGACACTTTGGTTGTTGAGAAACAGCTCCTAAAACATTATTTTACACTTTTGGTTGTTGAGAAACAGCTCCTAAAACATTATTTGACACTTTTGGTTGTTGAAAAACAGCTTCTAACCATTATTTGATACTTTGGTTGTTGAGAAACAGCTCCTAAAACATTATTTTACACTTTTGGTTATTGAGAAACAGCTCCTAAAACATTATTTGACACTTTTGGTTGTTGAAAAACAGCTTCTAACCATTATTTGACACTTTGGTTGTTGAGAAACAGCTCCTAAAACATTATTTTACACTTTTGGTTGTTGAGAAACAGCTCCTAAAACATTATTTGACACTTTTGGTTGTTGAAAAACAGCTTCTAACCATTATTTGATACTTTGGTTGTTGAGAAACAGCTCCTAAAACATTATTTTACACTTTTGGTTGTTGAGAAACAGCTCCTAAAACATTATTTGACACTTTTGGTTGTTGAAAAACAGCTTCTAACCATTATTTGACACTTTGGTTGTTGAGAAACAGCTCCTAAAACATTATTTGACACTTTTGGTTGTTGAAAAACAGCTCCTAAAACATTATTTGACACTTTTGGTTGTTGAAAAACAGCTTCTAACCATTATTTGACACTTTGGTTGTTGAGAAACAGCTCCTAAAACATTATTTTACACTTTTGGTTATTGAGAAACAGCTCCTAAAACATTATTTGACACTTTTGGTTGTTGAAAAACAGCTTCTAACCATTATTTGACACTTTGGTTGTTGAGAAACAGCTCAAAAACATTATTTTACACTTTTGGTTATTGAGAAACAGCTCCTAAAACATTATTTGACACTTTTGGTTGTTGAAAAAACAGCTTCTAACCATTATTTGACACTTTGGTTGTTGCAAAACAGCTTCTAACCATTATTTGACACTTTGGTTGTTGAGAAACAGCTCCTAAAACATTATTTTACACTTTTGGTTGTTGAGAAACAGCTCCTAAAACATTATTTGACAGTTTTGGTTGTTGAAAAACAGCTTCTAACCATTATTTGACACTTTGGTTGTTGAGAAGCAGCTCCTAAAACATTATTTTACACTTTTGGTTGTTGAGAAACAGCTCCTAAAACATTATTTGACACTTTTGGTTGTTGAAAAACAGCTTCTAACCATTATTTGACACTTTGGTTGTTGAGAAACAGCTCCTAAAACATTATTTTACACTTTTGGTTGTTGAGAAACAGCTCCTAAAACATTATTTGACACTTTTGGTTGTTGAAAAACAGCTTCTAACCATTATTTGACACTTTGGTTGTTGAGAAACAGCTCCTAAAACATTATTTTGGCAAATTATTTTGGGAGGCAAATTATTTTGGGAGGCAAATTATTTTGGGAGGCAAATTATTTTGGGAGGCAAATTATTTTGGCAAATTATTTTGGCAAATTATTTTGGCAAATTATTTTGGCAAATTATTTTGGGAGGCAAATTATTTTGGGAGGCAAATTATTTTGGGAGGCAAATTATTTTGGCAGGCAAATTATTTTGGGAGGCAAATTATCTTGGCAAATTATTTTGGCAGGCAAATTATTTTGGCAAATTATTTTGGGAGGCAAATTATTTTGGGAGGCAAATTATTTTGGCAAATTATTTTGGGAGGCAAATTATTTTGGCAAATTATTTTGGGAGGCAAATTATTTTGGCAAATTATTTTGGGAGGCAAATTATTTTGGGAAATTGTTTTGGGAGGCAAATTATTTTGGGAGGCAAATTATTTTGGAAATTTATTTTGGGAGGCAAATTATTTTGGGAGGCAAATTATTTTGGGAGGCAAATTATTTTGGCAAATTATTTTGGGAGGCAAATTATTTTGGGAGGCAAATTATTTTGGGAGGCAAATTATTTTGGCAAATTATTTTGGGAGGCAAATTATTTTGGCAAATTATTTTGGGAGGCAAATTATTTTGGCAAATTATTTTGGGAGGCAAATTATTTTGGCAAATTATTTTGGGAGGCAAATTATTTTGGCAAATTATTTTGGGAGGCAAATTATTTTGGGAGGCAAATTATTTTGGGAGGCAAATTATTTTGGCAAATTATTTTGGGAGGCAAATTATTTTGGCAAATTATTTTGGGAGGCAAATTATTTTGGCAAATTAAATTATTTTGGGAGGCAAATTATTTTGGCAGGCAAATTATTTTGGGAGGCAAATTATTTTCTAACCATTATTTGACACTTTGGTTGTTGAGAAACAGCTCCTAAAACATTATTTTACACTTTTGGTTGTTGAAAAACAGCTTCTAACCATTATTTGACACTTTGGTTGTTGAGAAACAGCTCCTAAAACATTATTTTACACTTTTGGTTATTGAGAAACAGCTCCTAAAACATTATTTGACACTTTTGGTTGTTGAAAAACAGCTTCTAACCATTATTTGACACTTTGGTTGTTGAGAAACAGCTCAAAAACATTATTTTACACTTTTGGTTATTGAGAAACAGCTCCTAAAACATTATTTGACACTTTTGGTTGTTGAAAAACAGCTTCTAACCATTATTTGACACTTTGGTTGTTGAAAAACAGCTCCTAAAACATTATTTTGGCAAATTATTTTGGGAGGCAAATTATTTTGGGAGGCAAATTATTTTGGCAAATTATTTTGGGAGGCAAATTATTTTGGCAAATTATTTTGGGAGGCAAATTATTTTGGGAGGCAAATTATTTTGGGAGGCAAATTATTTTGGGAGGCAAATTATTTTGGCAAATTATTTTGGGAGGCAAATTATTTTGGGAGGCAAATTATTTTGGCAGGCAAATTATTTTGGCAAATTATTTTGGGAGGCAAATTATTTTGGCAAATTATTTTGGGAGGCAAATTATTTTGGGAGGCAAATTATTTTGGCAAATTATTTTGGGAGGCAAATTATTTTGGCAAATTATTTTGGCAAATTATTTTGGGAGGCAAATTATTTTGGAAAATTGTTTTGGGAGGCAAATTATTTTGGGAGGCAAATTATTTTGGAAAATTATTTTGGAAAATTATTTTGGGAGGCAAATTATTTTGGGAGGCAAATTATTTTGGGAGGCAAATTATTTTGGAAAATTATTTTGGGAGGCAAATTATTTTGGCAAATTATTTTGGGAGGCAAATTACTTTGGCAAATTATTTTGGGAGGCAAATTATTTTGGCAGGCAAATTATTTTGGGAGGCAAATTATTTTGGCAAATTATTTTGGGAGGCAAATTATTTTGGCAAATTATTTTGGGAGGCAAATTATTTTGGCAAATTATTTTGGGAGGCAAATTATTTTGGGAGGCAAATTATTTTGGGAGGCAAATTATTTTGGCAAATTATTTTGGGAGGCAAATTATTTTGGGAGGCAAATTATTTTGGCAAATTATTTTGGGAGGCAAATTATTTTGGCAAATTATTTTGGCAGGCAAATTATTTTGGAAAATTGTTTTGGGAGGCAAATTATTTTGGGAGGCAAATTATTTTGGGAGGCAAATTATTTTGGGAGGCAAATTATTTTGGGAGGCAAATTATTTTGGCAAATTATTTTGGCAAATTATTTTGGGAGGCAAATTACTTTGGCAAATTATTTTGGCAGGCAAATTATTTTGGGAGGCAAATTATTTTGGCAGGCAAATTATTTTGGGAGGCAAATTATTTTGGCAAATTATTTTGGGAGGCAAATTATTTTGGCAAATTATTTTGGGAGGCAAATTATTTTGGCAAATTATTTTGGGAGGCAAATTATTTTGGCAAATTATTTTGGGAGGCAAATTATTTTGGCAAATTATTTTGGGAGGCAAATTATTTTGGGAGGCAAATTATTTTGGCAAATTATTTTGGGAGGCAAATTATTTTGGCAAATTATTTTGGGAGGCAAATTATTTTGGGAGGCAAATTATTTTGGGAGGCAAATTATTTTGGCAGGCAAATTATTTTGGCAGGCAAATTATTTTGGCAAATTATTTTGGGAGGCAAATTATTTTGGGAGGCAAATTATTTTGGCAAATTATTTTGGGAGGCAAATTATTTTGGGAGGCAAATTATTTTGGCAAATTATTTTGGGAGGCAAATTATTTTGGCAAATTATTTTGGCAGGCAAATTATTTTGGAAAATTGTTTTGGGAGGCAAATTATTTTGGGAGGCAAATTATTTTGGGAGGCAAATTATTTTGGGAGGCAAATTATTTTGGCAAATTATTTTGGGAGGCAAATTATTTTGGCAAATTATTTTGGCAAATTATTTTGGGAGGCAAATTATTTTGGCAGGCAAATTATTTTGGGAGGCAAATTATTTTGGCAGGCAAATTATTTTGGGAGGCAAATTATTTTGGCAAATTATTTTGGGAGGCAAATTATTTTGGCAAATTATTTTGGGAGGCAAATTATTTTGGGAGGCAAATTATTTTGGCAAATTATTTTGGGAGGCAAATTATTTTGGGAGGCAAATTATTTTGGGAGGCAAATTATTTTGGCAGGCAAATTATTTTGGCAGGCAAATTATTTTGGCAGGCAAATTATTTTGGCAGGCAAATTATTTTGGGAGGCAAATTATTTTGGCAAATTATTTTGGGAGGCAAATTATTTTGGCAAATTATTTTGGGAGGCAAATTATTTTGGCAAATTATTTTGGCAAATTATTTTGGGAGGCAAATTATTTTGGCAAATTATTTTGGGAGGCAGATTATTTTGGGAGGCAAATTATTTTGGGAGGCAAATTATTTTGGGAGGCAAATTATTTTGGGAGGCAAATTATTTTGGCAAATTATTTTGGGAGGCAAATAATTTTGGCAAATTATTTTGGCAAATTATTTTGGCAAATTATTTTGGCAAATTATTTTGGCAAATTATTTTGGCAAATTATTTTGGGAGGCAAATTACTTTGGCAAATTATTTTGGCAGGCAAATTATTTTGGGAGGCAAATTATTTTGGCAGGCAAATTATTTTGGGAGGCAAATTATTTTGGCAAATTATTTTGGGAGGCAAATTATTTTGGCAAATTATTTTGGGAGGCAAATTATTTTGGCAAATTATTTTGGGAGGCAAATTATTTTGGCAAATTATTTTGGGAGGCAGATTATTTTGGGAGGCAAATTATTTTCGGAGGCAAATTATTTTGGGAGGCAAATTATTTTGGGAGGCAAATTATTTTGGCAAATTATTTTGGGAGGCAAATTATTTTGGCAAATTATTTTGGGAGGCAAATTTTTTTGGGAGACAAATTATTTTGGCAAATTATTTTGGGAGGCAAATTATTTTGGCAAATTATTTTGGGAGGCAAATTATTTTGGGAGGCAAATTATTTTGGGAGGCAAATTATTTTGGCAAATTATTTTGGGAGGCAAATTATTTTGGGAGGCAAATTATTTTGGCAAATTATTTTGGGAGGCAAATTATTTTGGCAAATTATTTTGGCAAATTATTTTGGCAAATTATTTTGGCAAATTATTTTGGCAAATTATTTTGGCAAATTATTTTGGCAAATTATTTTGGCAAATTATTTTGGGAGGCAAATTACTTTGGCAAATTATTTTGGCAGGCAAATTATTTTGGGAGGCAAATTATTTTGGCAGGCAAATTATTTTGGGAGGCAAATTATTTTGGGAGGCAAATTATTTTGGCAAATTATTTTGGGAGGCAAATTATTTTGGCAAATTATTTTGGGAGGCAGATTATTTTGGGAGGCAAATTATTTTCGGAGGCAAATTATTTTGGGAGGCAAATTATTTTGGGAGGCAAATTATTTTGGCAAATTATTTTGGGAGGCAAATTATTTTGGCAAATTATTTTGGGAGGCAAATTTTTTTGGGAGACAAATTATTTTGGCAAATTATTTTGGGAGGCAAATTATTTTGGCAAATTATTTTGGGAGGCAAATTATTTTGGGAGGCAAATTATTTTGGGAGGCAAATTATTTTGGCAAATTATTTTGGGAGGCAAATTATTTTGGGAGGCAAATTATTTTGGCAAATTATTTTGGGAGGCAAATTATTTTGGAAATTTATTTTGGGAGGCAAATTATTTTGGGAGGCAAATTATTTTGGGAGGCAAATTATTTTGGGAGGCAGATTATTTTGGGAGGCAAATTATTTTGGGAGGCAAATTATTTTGGGAGGCAAATTATTTTGGCAAATTATTTTGGGAGGCAAATTATTTTGGGAGGCAAATTATTTTGGGAGACAAATTATTTTGGCAAATTATTTTGGGAGGCAAATTATTTTGGCAAATTATTTTGGGAGGCAAATTATTTTGGGAGGCAAATTATTTTGGGAGGCAAATTATTTTGGCAAATTATTTTGGCAAATTATTTTGGGAGGCAAATTATTTTGGAAATTTATTTTGGGAGGCAAATTATTTTGGGAGGCAAATTATTTTGGGAGGCAAATTATTTTGGCAAATTATTTTGGGAGGCAAATTATTTTGGGAGGCAAATTATTTTGGCAAATTATTTTGGGAGGCAAATTATTTTGGGAGGCAAATTATTTTGGGAGGCTAATTATTTTGGGAGGCAAATTATTTTGGGAGGCAAATTATTTTGGCAAATTATTTTGGGAGGCAAATTATTTTGGCAAATTATTTTGGCAGGCAAATTATTTTGGGAGGCAAATTATTTTGGGAGGCAAATTATTTTGGAAAATTATTTTGGGAGGCAAATTATTTTGGCAAATTATTTTGGGAGGCAAATTATTTTGGCAAATTATTTTGGGAGGCAAATTATTTTGGGAGGCAGATTATTTTGGGAGGCAAATTATTTTGGGAAATTATTTTGGCAAATTATTTTGGGAGGCAAATTATTTTGGGAGGCAAATTATTTTGGCAAATTATTTTGGGAGGCAAATTATTTTGGCAAATTATTTTGGGAGGCAAATTATTTTGGCAAATTAAATTATTTTGGGAGGCAAATTATTTTGGCAGGCAAATTATTTTGGGAGGCAAATTATTTTCTAACCATTATTTGACACTTTGGTTGTTGAGAAACAGCTCCTAAAACATTATTTTACACTTTTGGTTATTGAGAAACAGCCCCTAAAACATTATTTGTCACTTTTGGTTGTTGAAAAACAGCTTCTAACCATTATTTGACACTTTGGTTGTTGAGAAACAGCTCCTAAAACATTATTTTACACTTTTGGTTATTGAGAAACAGCTCCTAAAACATTATTTGACACTTTTGGTTGTTGAAAAACAGCTTCTAACCATTATTTGACACTTTGGTTGTTGAGAAACAGCTCCTAAAACATTATTTTACACTTTTGGTTATTGAGAAACAGCTCCTAAAACATTATTTGACACTTTTGGTTGTTGAAAAACAGCTTCTAACCATTATTTGACACTTTGGTTGTTGAGAAACAGCTCCTAAAACATTATTTTACACTTTTGGTTATTGAGAAACAGCTCCTAAAACATTATTTGACACTTTTGGTTGTTGAAAAACAGCTTCTAACCATTATTTGACACTTTGGTTGTTGAGAAACAGCTCCTAAAACATTATTTTACACTTTTGGTTATTGAGAAACAGCTCCTAAAACATTATTTTACACTTTTGGTTGTTGAGAAACAGCTCCTAAAACATTATTTGACACTTTTGGTTGTTGAAAAACAGCTTCTAACCATTATTTGACACTTTGGTTGATGAGAAACAGCTCCTAAAACATTATTTTACACTTTTGGTTATTGAGAAACAGCTCCTAAAACATTATTTGACACTTTTGGTTGTTGAAAAACAGCTTCTAACCATTATTTGACACTTTGGTTGTTGAGAAACAGCTCCTAAAACATTATTTTACACTTTTGGTTATTGAGAAACAGCTCCTAAAACATTATTTGACACTTTTGGTTGTTGAAAAACAGCTTCTAACCATTATTTGACACTTTGGTTGTTGAGAAACAGCTCCTAAAACATTCTTTTACACTTTTGGTTATTGAGAAACAGCTCCTAAAACATTATTTGACACTTTTGGTTGTTGAAAAACAGCTTCTAACCATTATTTGACACTTTGGTTGTTGAGAAACAGCTCCTAAAACATTATTTTACACTTTTGGTTATTGAGAAACAGCTCCTAAAACATTATTTGACACTTTTGGTTGTTGAAAAACAGCTTCTAACCATTATTTGACACTTTGGTTGTTGAGAAACAGCTCCTAAAACATTATTTTACACTTTTGGTTATTGAGAAACAGCTCCTAAAACATTATTTTACACTTTTGGTTGTTGAGAAACAGCTCCTAAAACATTATTTGACACTTTTGGTTGTTGAAAAACAGCTTCTAACCATTATTTGACACTTTGGTTGTTGAGAAACAGCTCCTAAAACATTATTTTACACTTTTGGTTATTGAGAAACAGCTCCTAAAACATTATTTGACACTTTTGGTTGTTGAAAAACAGCTTCTAACCATTATTTGACACTTTGGTTGTTGAGAAACAGCTCCTAAAACATTATTTTACACTTTTGGTTGTTGAGAAACAGCTCCTAAAACATTATTTGACACTTTTGGTTGTTGAAAAACAGCTTCTAACCATTATTTGACACTTTGGTTGTTGAGAAACAGCTCCTAAAACATTATTTTACACTTTTGGTTGTTGAGAAACAGCTCCTAAAACATTATTTTACACTTTTGGTTATTGAGAAACAGCTCCTAAAACATTATTTGACACTTTTGGTTGTTGAAAAACAGCTTCTAACCATTATTTGACACTTTGGTTGTTGAGAAACAGCTCCTAAAACATTATTTTACACTTTTGGTTATTGAGAAACAGCTCCTAAAACATTATTTGACACTTTTGGTTGTTGAAAAACAGCTTCTAACCATTATTTGACACTTTGGTTGTTGAGAAACAGCTCCTAAAACATTATTTTACACTTTTGGTTGTTGAGAAACAGCTCCTAAAACATTATTTGACACTTTTGGTTGTTGAAAAACAGCTTCTAACCATTATTTGACACTTTGGTTGTTGAGAAACAGCTCCTAAAACATTATTTTACACTTTTGGTTGTTGAGAAACAGCTCCTAAAACATTATTTGACACTTTTGGTTGTTGAAAAACAGCTTCTAACCATTATTTGACACTTTGGTTGTTGAGAAACAGCTCCTAAAACATTATTTTGGCAAATTATTTTGGGAGGCAAATTATTTTGGGAGGCAAATTATTTTGGCAAATTATTTTGGGAGGCAAATTATTTTGGGAGGCAAATTATTTTGGGAGGCAAATTATTTTGGGAGGCAAATTATTTTGGCAAATTATTTTGGGAGGCAAATTATTTTGGGAGGCAAATTATTTTGGGAAATTATTTTGGGAGGCAAATTATTTTGGGAGGCAAATTATTTTGGGAGGCAAATTATTTTGGGAGGCAAATTATTTTGGCAAATTATTTTGGGAGGCAAATTATTTTGGGAGGCAAATTATTTTGGGAGGCAAATTATTTTGGCAAATTATTTTGGCAAATTATTTTGGCAAATTATTTTGGGAGGCAAATTATTTTGGCAAATTATTTTGGGAGGCAAATAATTTTGGCAAATTATTTTGGGAGGCAAATTATTTTGGCAAATTATTCTGGGAGGCAAATTATTTTGGGAGGCAAATTATTTTGGGAGGCAAATTATTTTGGCAAATTATTTTGGGAGGCAAAATATTTTGGGAGGCAAATTATTTTGGGAGGCAAATTATTTTGGCAAATTATTTTGGGAGGCAAATTATTTTGGCAAATTATTTTGGGAGGCAAATTATTTTGGGAGGCAAATTATTTTGGCAAATTATTTTGGCAAATTATTTTGGGAGGCAAATTATTTTGGGAGGCAAATTATTTTGGGAGGCAAATTATTTTGGGAGGCAAATTATTTTGGCAAATTATTTTGGCAAATTATTCTGGGAGGCAAATTATTTTGGGAGGCAAATTATTTTGGCAAATTATTTTGGGAGGCAAATTATTTTGGGAGGCAAATTATTTTGGGAGGCAAATTATTTGGGAAAATTATTTTGGGAGGCAAATTATTTTGGCAAATTATTTTGGGAGGCAAATTATTTTGGCAAATTATTTTGGGAGGCAAATTATTTTGGGAGGCAAATTATTTTGGGAGGCAAATTATTTTGGCAAATTATTTTGGGAGGCAAATTATTTTGGCAAATTATTTTGGGAGGCAAATTATTTTGGCAAATTATTTTGGGAGGCAAATTATTTTGGCAAATTATTCTGGGAGGCAAATTATTTTGGGAGGCAAATTATTTTGGCAAATTATTTTGGCAAATTATTTTGGCAAATTATTTTGGGAGGCAAATTATTTTGGGAGGCAAATTATTTTTTTTTTAATTTTGGCAAATTATTCTGGGAGGCAAATTATTTTGGGAGGCAAATTATTTTGGCAAATTATTTTGGGAGGCAAATTATTTTGGGAGGCAAATTATTTTGGCAAATTATTTTGGGAGGCAAATTATTTTGGCAAATTATTTTGGGAGGCAAATTATTTTGGCAAATTATTTTGGGAGGCAAATTATTTTGGCAAATTATTTTGGGAGGCAAATTATTTTGGCAAATTATTTTGGGAGGCAAATTATTTTGGGAGGCAAATTATTTTGGCAAATTATTCTGGGAGGCAAATTATTTTGGGAGGCAAATTATTTTGGGAGGCAAATTATTTTGGCAAATTATTTTGGCAAATTATTTTGGGAGGCAAATTATTTTGGCAAATTATTTTGGGAGGCAAATTATTTTGGGAGGCAAATTATTTTGGGAGGCAAATTATTTGGGAAAATTATTTTGGGAGGCAAATTATTTGGGAAAATTATTTTGGGAGGCAAATTATTTTGGCAAATTATTTTGGGAGGCAAATTATTTTGGCAAATTATTTTGGGAGGCAAATTATTTTGGGAGGCAAATTATTTTGGCAAATTATTTTGGGAGGCAAATTATTTTGGGAGGCAAATTATTTTGGCAAATTATTTTGGGAGGCAAATTATTTTGGGAGGCAAATTATTTTGGGAGGCAAATTATTTTGGGAGGCAAATTATTTTGGGAGGCAAATTATTTTGGCAAATTAAATTATTTTGGGAGGCAAATTATTTTGGCAGGCAAATTATTTTGGGAGGCAAATTATTTTCTAACCATTATTTGACACTTTGGTTGTTGAGAAACAGCTCCTAAAACATTATTTTACACTTTGGTTGTTGAGAAACAGCTCCTAAAACATTATTTTACACTTTTGGTTATTGAGAAACAGCTCCTAAAACATTATTTGACACTTTTGGTTATTGAAAAACAGCTTCTAACCATTATTTGACACTTTGGTTGTTGAAAAACAGCTTCTAACCATTATTTGACACTTTGGTTGTTGAGAAACAGCTCCTAAAACATTATTTTACACTTTTGGTTGTTGAAAAAAAGCTTCTAACCATTATTTGACACTTTGGTTGTTGAGAAACAGCTCCTAAAACATTATTTTACACTTTTGGTTATTGAGAAACAGCTCCTAAAACATTATTTGACACTTTTGGTTGTTGAAAAACAGCTTCTAAACATTATTTGACACTTTGGTTGTTGAGAAACAGCTCCTAAAACATTATTTTACACTTTTGGTTATTGAGAAACAGCTCCTAAAACATTATTTGACACTTTTGGTTGTTGAAAAACAGCTTCTAACCATTATTTGACACTTTGGTTGTTGAGAAACAGCTCCTAAAACATTATTTGACACTTTGGTTGTTGAGAAACAGCTCCTAAAACATTATTTTACACTTTTGGTTGTTGAAAAACAGCTTCTAACCATTATTTGACACTTTGGTTGTTGAGAAACAGCTCCTAAAACATTATTTTACACTTTTGGTTATTGAGAAACAGCTCCTAAAACATTATTTGACACTTTTGGTTGTTGAAAAACAGCTTCTAACCATTATTTGACACTTTGGTTGTTGAGAAACAGCTCCTAAAACATTATTTTACACTTTTGGTTATTGAGAAACAGCTCCTAAAACATTATTTGACACTTTTGGTTGTTGAAAAACAGCTTCTAACCATTATTTGACACTTTGGTTGTTGAGAAACAGCTCCTAAAACATTATTTTACACTTTTGGTTATTGAGAAACAGCTCCTAAAACATTATTTGACACTTTTGGTTGTTGAAAAACAGCTTCTAACCATTATTTGACACTTTGGTTGTTGAGAAACAGCTCCTAAAACATTATTTTACACTTTTGGTTATTGAGAAACAGCTCCTAAAACATTATTTGACACTTTTGGTTGTTGAAAAACAGCTTCTAACCATTATTTGACACTTTGGTTGTTGAGAAACAGCTCCTAAAACCTTATTTTACACTTTTGGTTATTGAGAAACAGCTCCTAAAACATTATTTGACACTTTTGGTTGTTGAAAAACAGCTTCTAACCATTATTTGACACTTTGGTTGTTGAGAAACAGCTCCTAAAACATTATTTGACACTTTTGGTTATTGAGAAACAGCTCCTAAAACATTATTTGACACTTTTGGTTGTTGAAAAACAGCTTCTAACCATTATTTGACACTTTGGTTGTTGAGAAACAGCTCCTAAAACATTATTTTACACTTTTGGTTATTGAGAAACAGCTCCTAAAACATTATTTGACACTTTTGGTTGTTGAAAAACAGCTTCTAACCATTATTTGACACTTTGGTTGTTGAGAAACAGCTCCTAAAACATTATTTTACACTTTTGGTTATTGAGAAACAGCTCCTAAAACATTATTTGACACTTTTGGTTGTTGAAAAACAGCTCCTAAAACATTATTTTACACTTTTGGTTATTGAGAAACAGCTCCTAAAACATTATTTGACACTTTTGGTTGTTGAAAAACAGCTTCTAACCATTATTTGACACTTTGGTTGTTGAGAAACAGCTCCTAAAACATTATTTGACACTTTTGGTTGTTGAGAAACAGCTCCTAAAACATTATTTGACACTTTTGGTTGTTGAAAAACAGCTTCTAACCATTATTTGACACTTTGGTTGTTGAGAAACAGCTCCTAAAACATTATTTTACACTTTTGGTTATTGAGAAACAGCTCCTAAAACATTATTTGACACTTTTGGTTGTTGAAAAACAGCTTCTAACCATTATTTGACACTTTGGTTGTTGAGAAACAGCTCCTAAAACATTATTTGACACTTTTGGTTGTTGAAAAACAGCTTCTAACCATTATTTGACACTTTGGTTGTTGAGAAACAGCTCCTAAAACATTATTTTACACTTTTGGTTATTGAGAAACAGCTCCTAAAACATTATTTGACACTTTTGGTTGTTGAAAAACAGCTTCTAACCATTATTTGACACTTTGGTTGTTGAGAAACAGCTCCTAATACATTATTTTACACTTTTGGTTATTGAGAAACAGCTCCTAAAACATTATTTGACACTTTTGGTTGTTGAAAAACAGCTTCTAACCATTATTTGACACTTTGGTTGTTGAGAAACAGCTCCTAAAACATTATTTTACACTTTTGGTTATTGAGAAACAGCTCCTAAAACATTATTTGACCCTTTTGGTTGTTGAAAAACAGCTTCTAACCATTATTTGACACTTTGGTTGTTGAGAAACAGCTCCTAAAACATTATTTTACACTTTTGGTTATTGAGAAACAGCTCCTAAAACATTATTTGACACTTTTGGTTGTTGAAAAACAGCTTCTAACCATTATTTGACACTTTGGTTGTTGAGAAACAGCTCCTAAAACATTATTTTACACTTTTGGTTATTGAGAAACAGCTCCTAAAACATTATTTGACACTTTTGGTTGTTGAAAAACAGCTTCTAACCATTATTTGACACTTTGGTTGTTGAGAAACAGCTCCTAAAACATTATTTGACACTTTTGGTTGTTGAAAAACAGCTCCTAAAACATTATTTGACACTTTTGGTTGTTGAAAAACAGCTTCTAACCATTATTTGACACTTTGGTTGTTGAGAAACAGCTCCTAAAACATTATTTTACACTTTTGGTTATTGAGAAACAGCTCCTAAAACATTATTTGACACTTTTGGTTGTTGAAAAACAGCTTCTAACCATTATTTGACACTTTGGTTGTTGAGAAACAGCTCCTAAAACATTATTTGACACTTTTGGTTATTGAGAAACAGCTCCTAAAACATTATTTGACACTTTTGGTTGTTGAAAAACAGCTTCTAACCATTATTTGACACTTTGGTTGTTGAGAAACAGCTCCTAAAACATTATTTTACACTTTTGGTTATTGAGAAACAGCTCCTAAAACATTATTTGACACTTTTGGTTGTTGAAAAACAGCTTCTAACCATTATTTGACACTTTGGTTGTTGAGAAACAGCTCCTAAAACATTATTTTACACTTTTGGTTATTGAGAAACAGCTCCTAAAACATTATTTGACACTTTTGGTTGTTGAAAAACAGCTCCTAAAACATTATTTTACACTTTTGGTTATTGAGAAACAGCTCCTAAAACATTATTTGACACTTTTGGTTGTTGAAAAACAGCTTCTAACCATTATTTGACACTTTGGTTGTTGAGAAACAGCTCCTAAAACATTATTTGACACTTTTGGTTGTTGAGAAACAGCTCCTAAAACATTATTTGACACTTTTGGTTGTTGAAAAACAGCTTCTAACCATTATTTGACACTTTGGTTGTTGAGAAACAGCTCCTAAAACATTATTTTACACTTTTGGTTATTGAGAAACAGCTCCTAAAACATTATTTGACACTTTTGGTTGTTGAAAAACAGCTTCTAACCATTATTTGACACTTTGGTTGTTGAGAAACAGCTCCTAAAACATTATTTGACACTTTTGGTTGTTGAAAAACAGCTTCTAACCATTATTTGACACTTTGGTTGTTGAGAAACAGCTCCTAAAACATTATTTTACACTTTTGGTTATTGAGAAACAGCTCCTAAAACATTATTTGACACTTTTGGTTGTTGAAAAACAGCTTCTAACCATTATTTGACACTTTGGTTGTTGAGAAACAGCTCCTAATACATTATTTTACACTTTTGGTTATTGAGAAACAGCTCCTAAAACATTATTTGACACTTTTGGTTGTTGAAAAACAGCTTCTAACCATTATTTGACACTTTGGTTGTTGAGAAACAGCTCCTAAAACATTATTTTACACTTTTGGTTATTGAGAAACAGCTCCTAAAACATTATTTGACCCTTTTGGTTGTTGAAAAACAGCTTCTAACCATTATTTGACACTTTGGTTGTTGAGAAACAGCTCCTAAAACATTATTTTACACTTTTGGTTATTGAGAAACAGCTCCTAAAACATTATTTGACACTTTTGGTTGTTGAAAAACAGCTTCTAACCATTATTTGACACTTTGGTTGTTGAGAAACAGCTCCTAAAACATTATTTGACACTTTTGGTTGTTGAAAAACAGCTTCTAACCATTATTTGACACTTTGGTTGTTGAGAAACAGCTCCTAAAACATTATTTGACACTTTTGGTTGTTGAAAAACAGCTCCTAAAACATTATTTGACACTTTTGGTTGTTGAAAAACAGCTTCTAACCATTATTTGACACTTTGGTTGTTGAGAAACAGCTCCTAAAACATTATTTTACACTTTTGGTTATTGAGAAACAGCTCCTAAAACATTATTTGACACTTTTGGTTGTTGAAAAACAGCTTCTAACCATTATTTGACACTTTGGTTGTTGAGAAACAGCTCCTAAAACATTATTTTACACTTTTGGTTATTGAGAAACAGCTCCTAAAACATTATTTGACACTTTTGGTTGTTGAAAAACAGCTCCTAAAACATTATTTTACACTTTTGGTTATTGAGAAACAGCTCCTAAAACATTATTTGACACTTTTGGTTGTTGAAAAACAGCTTCTAACCATTATTTGACACTTTGGTTGTTGAGAAACAGCTCCTAAAACATTATTTGACACTTTTGGTTGTTGAGAAACAGCTCCTAAAACATTATTTGACACTTTTGGTTGTTGAAAAACAGCTTCTAACCATTATTTGACACTTTGGTTGTTGAGAAACAGCTCCTAAAACATTATTTTACACTTTTGGTTATTGAGAAACAGCTCCTAAAACATTATTTGACACTTTTGGTTGTTGAAAAACAGCTTCTAACCATTATTTGACACTTTGGTTGTTGAGAAACAGCTCCTAAAACATTATTTGACACTTTTGGTTGTTGAAAAACAGCTTCTAACCATTATTTGACACTTTGGTTGTTGAGAAACAGCTCCTAAAACATTATTTTACACTTTTGGTTATTGAGAAACAGCTCCTAAAACATTATTTGACACTTTTGGTTGTTGAAAAACAGCTTCTAACCATTATTTGACACTTTGGTTGTTGAGAAACAGCTCCTAATACATTATTTTACACTTTTGGTTATTGAGAAACAGCTCCTAAAACATTATTTGACACTTTTGGTTGTTGAAAAACAGCTTCTAACCATTATTTGACACTTTGGTTGTTGAGAAACAGCTCCTAAAACATTATTTTACACTTTTGGTTATTGAGAAACAGCTCCTAAAACATTATTTGACCCTTTTGGTTGTTGAAAAACAGCTTCTAACCATTATTTGACACTTTGGTTGTTGAGAAACAGCTCCTAAAACATTATTTTACACTTTTGGTTATTGAGAAACAGCTCCTAAAACATTATTTGACACTTTTGGTTGTTGAAAAACAGCTTCTAACCATTATTTGACACTTTGGTTGTTGAGAAACAGCTCCTAAAACATTATTTGACACTTTTGGTTGTTGAAAAACAGCTTCTAACCATTATTTGACACTTTGGTTGTTGAGAAACAGCTCCTAAAACATTATTTGACACTTTTGGTTGTTGAAAAACAGCTCCTAAAACATTATTTGACACTTTTGGTTGTTGAAAAACAGCTTCTAACCATTATTTGACACTTTGGTTGTTGAGAAACAGCTCCTAAAACATTATTTTACACTTTTGGTTGTTGAGAAACAGCTCCTAAAACATTATTTGACACTTTTGGTTGTTGAAAAACAGCTTCTAACCATTATTTGACACTTTGGTTGTTGAGAAACAGCTCCTAAAACATTATTTTACACTTTTGGTTATTGAGAAACAGCTCCTAAAACATTATTTGACACTTTTGGTTGTTGAAAAACAGCTTCTAACCATTATTTGACACTTTGGTTGTTGAGAAACAGCTCCTAAAACATTATTTTACACTTTTGGTTATTGAGAAACAGCTCCTAAAACATTATTTGACACTTTTGGTTGTTGAAAAACAGCTTAAAAACATTATTTTACACTTTTGGTTATTGAGAAACAGCTCCTAAAACATTATTTGACACTTTTGGTTATTGAAAAACAGCTTCTAACCATTATTTGACACTTTGGTTGTTGAAAAACAGCTTCTAACCATTATTTGACACTTTGGTTGTTGAGAAACAGCTCCTAAAACATTATTTTACACTTTTGGTTGTTGAAAAAAAGCTTCTAACCATTATTTGACACTTTGGTTGTTGAGAAACAGCTCCTAAAACATTATTTTACACTTTTGGTTATTGAGAAACAGCTCCTAAAACATTATTTGACACTTTTGGTTGTTGAAAAACAGCTTCTAAACATTATTTGACACTTTGGTTGTTGAGAAACAGCTCCTAAAACATTATTTTACACTTTTGGTTATTGAGAAACAGCTCCTAAAACATTATTTGACACTTTTGGTTGTTGAAAAACAGCTTCTAACCATTATTTGACACTTTGGTTGTTGAGAAACAGCTCCTAAAACATTATTTTACACTTTTGGTTATTGAGAAACAGCTCCTAAAACATTATTTGACACTTTTGGTTGTTGAAAAACAGCTTCTAACCATTATTTGACACTTTGGTTGTTGAGAAACAGCTCCTAAAACATTATTTTACACTTTTGGTTGTTGAAAAACAGCTTCTAACCATTATTTGACACTTTGGTTGTTGAGAAACAGCTCCTAAAACATTATTTTACACTTTTGGTTATTGAGAAACAGCTCCTAAAACATTATTTGACACGTTTGGTTGTTGAAAAACAGCTTCTAACCATTATTTGACACTTTGGTTGTTGAGAAACAGCTCCTAAAACATTATTTTACACTTTTGGTTATTGAGAAACAGCTCCTAAAACATTATTTGACACTTTTGGTTGTTGAAAAACAGCTTCTAACCATTATTTGACACTTTGGTTGTTGAGAAACAGCTCCTAAAACATTATTTGACACTTTTGGTTATTGAGAAACAGCTCCTAAAACATTATTTGACACTTTTGGTTGTTGAAAAACAGCTTCTAACCATTATTTGACACTTTGGTTGTTGAGAAACAGCTCCTAAAACATTATTTTACACTTTTGGTTATTGAGAAACAGCTCCTAAAACATTATTTGACACTTTTGGTTGTTGAAAAACAGCTTCTAACCATTATTTGACACTTTGGTTGTTGAGAAACAGCTCCTAAAACATTATTTTACACTTTTGGTTATTGAGAAACAGCTCCTAAAACATTATTTGACACTTTTGGTTGTTGAAAAACAGCTTCTAACCATTATTTGACACTTTGGTTGTTGGGAAACAGCTCCTAAAACATTATTTTACACTTTTGGTTATTGAGAAACAGCTCCTAAAACATTATTTGACACTTTTGGTTGTTGAAAAACAGCTTCTAACCATTATTTGACACTTTGGTTGTTGAGAAACAGCTCCTAAAACATTATTTGACACTTTTGGTTGTTGAGAAACAGCTCCTAAAACATTATTTGACACTTTTGGTTGTTGAAAAACAGCTTCTAACCATTATTTGACACTTTGGTTGTTGAGAAACAGCTCCTAAAACATTATTTTACACTTTTGGTTATTGAGAAACAGCTCCTAAAACATTATTTGACACTTTTGGTTGTTGAAAAACAGCTTCTAACCATTATTTGACACTTTGGTTGTTGAGAAACAGCTCCTAAAACATTATTTTACACTTTTGGTTATTGAGAAACAGCTCCTAAAACATTATTTGACACTTTTGGTTGTTGAAAAACAGCTTCTAACCATTATTTGACACTTTGGTTGTTGAGAAACAGCTCCTAAAACATTATTTTACACTTTTGGTTATTGAGAAACAGCTCCTAAAACATTATTTGACACTTTTGGTTGTTGAAAAACAGCTTCTAACCATTATTTGACACTTTGGTTGTTGAGAAACAGCTCCTAATACATTATTTTACACTTTTGGTTATTGAGAAACAGCTCCTAAAACATTATTTGACACTTTTGGTTGTTGAAAAACAGCTTCTAACCATTATTTGACACTTTGGTTGTTGAGAAACAGCTCCTAAAACATTATTTTACACTTTTGGTTATTGAGAAACAGCTCCTAAAACATTATTTGACACTTTTGGTTGTTGAAAAACAGCTTCTAACCATTATTTGACACTTTGGTTGTTGAGAAACAGCTCCTAAAACATTATTTTACACTTTTGGTTATTGAGAAACAGCTCCTAAAACATTATTTGACACTTTTGGTTGTTGAAAAACAGCTTCTAACCATTATTTGACACTTTGGTTGTTGAGAAACAGCTCCTAAAACATTATTTTACACTTTTGGTTATTGAGAAACAGCTCCTAAAACATTATTTTACACTTTTGGTTGTTGAAAAACAGCTTCTAACCATTATTTGACACTTTGGTTGTTGAGAAACAGCTCCTAAAACATTATTTGACACTTTTGGTTGTTGAAAAACAGCTCCTAAAACATTATTTTACACTTTTGGTTGTTGAAAAACAGCTTCTAACCATTATTTGACACTTTGGTTGTTGAGAAACAGCTCCTAAAACATTATTTTACACTTTTGGTTGTTGAGAAACAGCTCCTAAAACATTATTTGACACTTTTGGTTATTGAAAAACAGCTTCTAACCATTATTTGACACTTTGGTTGTTGAAAAACAGCTTCTAACCATTATTTGACACTTTGGTTGTTGAGAAACAGCTCCTAAAACATTATTTTACACTTTTGGTTATTGAGAAACAGCTCCTAAAACATTATTTTACACTTTTGGTTGTTGAAAAACAGCTTCTAACCATTATTTGACACTTTGGTTGTTGAGAAACAGCTCCTAAAACATTATTTGACACTTTTGGTTGTTGAAAAACAGCTCCTAAAACATTATTTTACACTTTTGGTTGTTGAAAAACAGCTTCTAACCATTATTTGACACTTTGGTTGTTGAAAAACAGCTTAAAAACATTATTTTACACTTTTGGTTATTGAGAAACAGCTCCTAAAACATTATTTGACACTTTTGGTTATTGAAAAACAGCTTCTAACCATTATTTGACACTTTGGTTGTTGAAAAACAGCTTCTAACCATTATTTGACACTTTGGTTGTTGAGAAACAGCTCCTAAAACATTATTTTACACTTTTGGTTGTTGAAAAAAAGCTTCTAACCATTATTTGACACTTTGGTTGTTGAGAAACAGCTCCTAAAACATTATTTTACACTTTTGGTTATTGAGAAACAGCTCCTAAAACATTATTTGACACTTTTGGTTGTTGAAAAACAGCTTCTAAACATTATTTGACACTTTGGTTGTTGAGAAACAGCTCCTAAAACATTATTTTACACTTTTGGTTATTGAGAAACAGCTCCTAAAACATTATTTGACACTTTTGGTTGTTGAAAAACAGCTTCTAACCATTATTTGACACTTTGGTTGTTGAGAAACAGCTCCTAAAACATTATTTTACACTTTTGGTTATTGAGAAACAGCTCCTAAAACATTATTTGACACTTTTGGTTGTTGAAAAACAGCTTCTAACCATTATTTGACACTTTGGTTGTTGAGAAACAGCTCCTAAAACATTATTTTACACTTTTGGTTGTTGAAAAACAGCTTCTAACCATTATTTGACACTTTGGTTGTTGAGAAACAGCTCCTAAAACATTATTTTACACTTTTGGTTATTGAGAAACAGCTCCTAAAACATTATTTGACACGTTTGGTTGTTGAAAAACAGCTTCTAACCATTATTTGACACTTTGGTTGTTGAGAAACAGCTCCTAAAACATTATTTTACACTTTTGGTTATTGAGAAACAGCTCCTAAAACATTATTTGACACTTTTGGTTGTTGAAAAACAGCTTCTAACCATTATTTGACACTTTGGTTGTTGAGAAACAGCTCCTAAAACATTATTTGACACTTTTGGTTATTGAGAAACAGCTCCTAAAACATTATTTGACACTTTTGGTTGTTGAAAAACAGCTTCTAACCATTATTTGACACTTTGGTTGTTGAGAAACAGCTCCTAAAACATTATTTTACACTTTTGGTTATTGAGAAACAGCTCCTAAAACATTATTTGACACTTTTGGTTGTTGAAAAACAGCTTCTAACCATTATTTGACACTTTGGTTGTTGAGAAACAGCTCCTAAAACATTATTTTACACTTTTGGTTATTGAGAAACAGCTCCTAAAACATTATTTGACACTTTTGGTTGTTGAAAAACAGCTTCTAACCATTATTTGACACTTTGGTTGTTGGGAAACAGCTCCTAAAACATTATTTTACACTTTTGGTTATTGAGAAACAGCTCCTAAAACATTATTTGACACTTTTGGTTGTTGAAAAACAGCTTCTAACCATTATTTGACACTTTGGTTGTTGAGAAACAGCTCCTAAAACATTATTTGACACTTTTGGTTGTTGAGAAACAGCTCCTAAAACATTATTTGACACTTTTGGTTGTTGAAAAACAGCTTCTAACCATTATTTGACACTTTGGTTGTTGAGAAACAGCTCCTAAAACATTATTTTACACTTTTGGTTATTGAGAAACAGCTCCTAAAACATTATTTGACACTTTTGGTTGTTGAAAAACAGCTTCTAACCATTATTTGACACTTTGGTTGTTGAGAAACAGCTCCTAAAACATTATTTTACACTTTTGGTTATTGAGAAACAGCTCCTAAAACATTATTTGACACTTTTGGTTGTTGAAAAACAGCTTCTAACCATTATTTGACACTTTGGTTGTTGAGAAACAGCTCCTAAAACATTATTTTACACTTTTGGTTATTGAGAAACAGCTCCTAAAACATTATTTGACACTTTTGGTTGTTGAAAAACAGCTTCTAACCATTATTTGACACTTTGGTTGTTGAGAAACAGCTCCTAATACATTATTTTACACTTTTGGTTATTGAGAAACAGCTCCTAAAACATTATTTGACACTTTTGGTTGTTGAAAAACAGCTTCTAACCATTATTTGACACTTTGGTTGTTGAGAAACAGCTCCTAAAACATTATTTTACACTTTTGGTTATTGAGAAACAGCTCCTAAAACATTATTTGACACTTTTGGTTGTTGAAAAACAGCTTCTAACCATTATTTGACACTTTGGTTGTTGAGAAACAGCTCCTAAAACATTATTTTACACTTTTGGTTATTGAGAAACAGCTCCTAAAACATTATTTGACACTTTTGGTTGTTGAAAAACAGCTTCTAACCATTATTTGACACTTTGGTTGTTGAGAAACAGCTCCTAAAACATTATTTTACACTTTTGGTTATTGAGAAACAGCTCCTAAAACATTATTTTACACTTTTGGTTGTTGAAAAACAGCTTCTAACCATTATTTGACACTTTGGTTGTTGAGAAACAGCTCCTAAAACATTATTTGACACTTTTGGTTGTTGAAAAACAGCTCCTAAAACATTATTTTACACTTTTGGTTGTTGAAAAACAGCTTCTAACCATTATTTGACACTTTGGTTGTTGAGAAACAGCTCCTAAAACATTATTTTACACTTTTGGTTGTTGAGAAACAGCTCCTAAAACATTATTTGACACTTTTGGTTGTTGAAAAACAGCTTCTAACCATTATTTGACACTTTGGTTGTTGAGAAACAGCTCCTAAAACATTATTTTACACTTTTGGTTATTGAGAAACAGCTCCTAAAACATTATTTGACACTTTTGGTTGTTGAAAAACAGCTTCTAACCATTATTTGACACTTTGGTTGTTGAGAAACAGCTCCTAAAACATTATTTTACACTTTTGGTTGTTGAGAAACAGCTCCTAAAACATTATTTGACACTTTTGGTTGTTGAAAAACAGCTTCTAACCATTATTTGATACTTTGGTTGTTGAGAAACAGCTCCTAAAACATTATTTTACACTTTTGGTTGTTGAGAAACAGCTCCTAAAACATTATTTTACACTTTTGGTTGTTGAGAAACAGCTCCTAAAACATTATTTGACACTTTTGGTTGTTGAAAAACAGCTTCTAACCATTATTTGATACTTTGGTTGTTGAGAAACAGCTCCTAAAACATTATTTTACACTTTTGGTTGTTGAGAAACAGCTCCTAAAACATTATTTGACACTTTTGGTTGTTGAAAAACAGCTTCTAACCATTATTTGACACTTTGGTTGTTGAGAAACAGCTCCTAAAACATTATTTGACACTTTTGGTTGTTGAAAAACAGCTCCTAAAACATTATTTGACACTTTTGGTTGTTGAAAAACAGCTTCTAACCATTATTTGACACTTTGGTTGTTGAGAAACAGCTCCTAAAACATTATTTGACACTTTTGGTTATTGAGAAACAGCTCCTAAAACATTATTTGACACTTTTGGTTGTTGAAAAACAGCTTCTAACCATTATTTGACACTTTGGTTGTTGAGAAACAGCTCCTAAAACATTATTTTACACTTTTGGTTGTTGAGAAACAGCTCCTAAAACATTATTTGACACTTTTGGTTGTTGAAAAACAGCTTCTAACCATTATTTGACACTTTGGTTGTTGAGAAACAGCTCCTAAAACATTATTTTGGCTAATTATTTTGGGAGGCAAATTATTTTGGCAAATTATTTTGGGAGGCAAATTATTTTGGCAAATTATTTTGGGAGGCAAATTATTTTGGGAGGCAAATTATTTTGGCAAATTATTTTGGGAGGCAAATTATTTTGGGAGGCAAATTATTTTGGCAGGCAAATTATTTTGGCAAATTATTTTGGCAAATTATTTTGGGAGGCAAATTATTTTGGCAAATTATTCTGGGAGGCAAATTATTTTGGGAGGCAAATTATTTTGGCAAATTATTTTGGGAGGCAAATAATTTTGGGAGGCAAATTATTTTGGCAAATTATTTTGGGAGGCAAATTATTTTGGCAGGCAAATTATTTTGGGAGGCAAATTATTTTGGGAGGCAAATTATTTTGGCAAATTATTTTGGGAGGCAAATTATTTTGGCAAATTATTTTGGGAGGCAAATTATTTTGGCAAATTATTTTGGGAGGCAAATTATTTTGGCAAATTATTCTGGGAGGCAAATTATTTTGGGAGGCAAATTATTTTGGCAAATTATTTTGGGAGGCAAATTATTTTGGGAGGCAAATTATTTTGGCAAATTATTTTGGGAGGCAAATTATTTTGGCAAATTATTTTGGGAGGCAAATTATTTTGGCAAATTATTTTGGGAGGCAAATTATTTTGGCAAATTATTTTGGGAGGCAAATTATTTTGGCAAATTATTTTGGGAGGCAAATTATTTTGGGAGGCAAATTATTTTGGCAAATTATTTTGGGAGGCAAATTATTTTGGGAGGCAAATTATTTTGGGAGGCAAATTATTTTGGCAAATTATTCTGGGAGGCAAATTATTTTGGGAGGCAAATTATTTTGGCAAATTATTTTGGGAGGCAAATTATTTTGGCAAATTATTTTGGGAGGCAAATTATTTTGGGAGGCAAATTATTTTGGGAGGCAAATTATTTTGGGAGGCAAATTATTTGGGAAAATTATTTTGGGAGGCAAATTATTTGGGAAAATTATTTTGGGAGGCAAATTATTTTGGCAAATTATTTTGGGAGGCAAATTATTTTGGCAAATTATTTTGGGAGGCAAATTATTTTGGGAGGCAAATTATTTTGGCAAATTATTTTGGGAGGCAAATTATTTTGGCAAATTATTTTGGGAGGCAAATTATTTTGGCAAATTATTTTGGGAGGCAAATTATTTTGGCAAATTATTTTGGGAGGCAAATTATTTTGGCAAATTATTTTGGGAGGCAAATTATTTTGGGAGGCAAATTATTTTGGCAAATTATTTTGGGAGGCAAATTATTTTGGGAGGCAAATTATTTTGGCAAATTATTTTGGCAAATTATTTTGGGAGGCAAATTATTTTGGCAAATTAAATTATTTTGGGAGGCAAATTATTTTGGCAGGCAAATTATTTTGGGAGGCAAATTATTTTCTAACCATTATTTGACACTTTGGTTGTTGAGAAACAGCTCCTAAAACATTATTTTACACTTTTTGTTATTGAGAAACAGCTCCTAAAACATTATTTGACACTTTTGGTTGTTGAAAAACAGCTTCTAACCATTATTTGACACTTTGGTTGTTGAGAAACAGCTCCTAAAACATTATTTTACACTTTTGGTTATTGAGAAACAGCTCCTAAAACATTATTTGACACTTTTGGTTGTTGAAAAACAGCTTCTAACCATTATTTGACACTTTGGTTGTTGAGAAACAGCTCAAAAACATTATTTTACACTTTTGGTTATTGAGAAACAGCTCCTAAAACATTATTTGACACTTTTGGTTGTTGAAAAACAGCTTCTAACCATTATTTGACACTTTGGTTGTTGCAAAACAGCTTCTAACCATTATTTGACACTTTGGTTGTTGAGAAACAGCTCCTAAAACATTATTTTACACTTTTGGTTGTTGAGAAACAGCTCCTAAAACATTATTTGACAGTTTTGGTTGTTGAAAAACAGCTTCTAACCATTATTTGACACTTTGGTTGTTGAGAAGCAGCTCCTAAAACATTATTTTACACTTTTGGTTGTTGAGAAACAGCTCCTAAAACATTATTTGACACTTTTGGTTGTTGAAAAACAGCTTCTAACCATTATTTGACACTTTGGTTGTTGAGAAACAGCTCCTAAAACATTATTTTACACTTTTGGTTGTTGAGAAACAGCTCCTAAAACATTATTTGACACTTTTGGTTGTTGAAAAACAGCTTCTAACCATTATTTGACACTTTGGTTGTTGAGAAACAGCTCCTAAAACATTATTTTACACTTTTGGTTATTGAGAAACAGCTCCTAAAACATTATTTGACACTTTTGGTTGTTGAAAAACAGCTTCTAACCATTATTTGACACTTTGGTTGTTGAGAAACAGCTCCTAAAACATTATTTTACACTTTTGGTTATTGAGAAACAGCTCCTAAAACATTATTTGACACTTTTGGTTGTTGAAAAACAGCTCCTAAAACATTATTTTACACTTTTGGTTATTGAGAAACAGCTCCTAAAACATTATTTGACACTTTTGGTTGTTGAAAAACAGCTTCTAACCATTATTTGACACTTTGGTTGTTGAGAAACAGCTCCTAAAACATTATTTGACACTTTTGGTTGTTGAGAAACAGCTCCTAAAACATTATTTGACACTTTTGGTTGTTGAAAAACAGCTTCTAACCATTATTTGACACTTTGGTTGTTGAGAAACAGCTCCTAAAACATTATTTTACACTTTTGGTTATTGAGAAACAGCTCCTAAAACATTATTTGACACTTTTGGTTGTTGAAAAACAGCTTCTAACCATTATTTGACACTTTGGTTGTTGAGAAACAGCTCCTAAAACATTATTTGACACTTTTGGTTGTTGAAAAACAGCTTCTAACCATTATTTGACACTTTGGTTGTTGAGAAACAGCTCCTAAAACATTATTTTACACTTTTGGTTATTGAGAAACAGCTCCTAAAACATTATTTGACACTTTTGGTTGTTGAAAAACAGCTTCTAACCATTATTTGACACTTTGGTTGTTGAGAAACAGCTCCTAATACATTATTTTACACTTTTGGTTATTGAGAAACAGCTCCTAAAACATTATTTGACACTTTTGGTTGTTGAAAAACAGCTTCTAACCATTATTTGACACTTTGGTTGTTGAGAAACAGCTCCTAAAACATTATTTTACACTTTTGGTTATTGAGAAACAGCTCCTAAAACATTATTTGACCCTTTTGGTTGTTGAAAAACAGCTTCTAACCATTATTTGACACTTTGGTTGTTGAGAAACAGCTCCTAAAACATTATTTTACACTTTTGGTTATTGAGAAACAGCTCCTAAAACATTATTTGACACTTTTGGTTGTTGAAAAACAGCTTCTAACCATTATTTGACACTTTGGTTGTTGAGAAACAGCTCCTAAAACATTATTTGACACTTTTGGTTGTTGAAAAACAGCTTCTAACCATTATTTGACACTTTGGTTGTTGAGAAACAGCTCCTAAAACATTATTTGACACTTTTGGTTGTTGAAAAACAGCTCCTAAAACATTATTTGACACTTTTGGTTGTTGAAAAACAGCTTCTAACCATTATTTGACACTTTGGTTGTTGAGAAACAGCTCCTAAAACATTATTTTACACTTTTGGTTGTTGAGAAACAGCTCCTAAAACATTATTTGACACTTTTGGTTGTTGAAAAACAGCTTCTAACCATTATTTGACACTTTGGTTGTTGAGAAACAGCTCCTAAAACATTATTTTACACTTTTGGTTATTGAGAAACAGCTCCTAAAACATTATTTGACACTTTTGGTTGTTGAAAAACAGCTTCTAACCATTATTTGACACTTTGGTTGTTGAGAAACAGCTCCTAAAACATTATTTTACACTTTTGGTTATTGAGAAACAGCTCCTAAAACATTATTTGACACTTTTGGTTGTTGAAAAACAGCTTAAAAACATTATTTTACACTTTTGGTTATTGAGAAACAGCTCCTAAAACATTATTTGACACTTTTGGTTATTGAAAAACAGCTTCTAACCATTATTTGACACTTTGGTTGTTGAAAAACAGCTTCTAACCATTATTTGACACTTTGGTTGTTGAGAAACAGCTCCTAAAACATTATTTTACACTTTTGGTTGTTGAAAAAAAGCTTCTAACCATTATTTGACACTTTGGTTGTTGAGAAACAGCTCCTAAAACATTATTTTACACTTTTGGTTATTGAGAAACAGCTCCTAAAACATTATTTGACACTTTTGGTTGTTGAAAAACAGCTTCTAAACATTATTTGACACTTTGGTTGTTGAGAAACAGCTCCTAAAACATTATTTTACACTTTTGGTTATTGAGAAACAGCTCCTAAAACATTATTTGACACTTTTGGTTGTTGAAAAACAGCTTCTAACCATTATTTGACACTTTGGTTGTTGAGAAACAGCTCCTAAAACATTATTTTACACTTTTGGTTATTGAGAAACAGCTCCTAAAACATTATTTGACACTTTTGGTTGTTGAAAAACAGCTTCTAACCATTATTTGACACTTTGGTTGTTGAGAAACAGCTCCTAAAACATTATTTTACACTTTTGGTTGTTGAAAAACAGCTTCTAACCATTATTTGACACTTTGGTTGTTGAGAAACAGCTCCTAAAACATTATTTTACACTTTTGGTTATTGAGAAACAGCTCCTAAAACATTATTTGACACTTTTGGTTGTTGAAAAACAGCTTCTAACCATTATTTGACACTTTGGTTGTTGAGAAACAGCTCCTAAAACATTATTTTACACTTTTGGTTATTGAGAAACAGCTCCTAAAACATTATTTGACACTTTTGGTTGTTGAAAAACAGCTTCTAACCATTATTTGACACTTTGGTTGTTGAGAAACAGCTCCTAAAACATTATTTTACACTTTTGGTTATTGAGAAACAGCTCCTAAAACATTATTTGACACGTTTGGTTGTTGAAAAACAGCTTCTAACCATTATTTGACACTTTGGTTGTTGAGAAACAGCTCCTAAAACATTATTTTACACTTTTGGTTATTGAGAAACAGCTCCTAAAACATTATTTGACACTTTTGGTTGTTGAAAAACAGCTTCTAACCATTATTTGACACTTTGGTTGTTGAGAAACAGCTCCTAAAACATTATTTGACACTTTTGGTTATTGAGAAACAGCTCCTAAAACATTATTTGACACTTTTGGTTGTTGAAAAACAGCTTCTAACCATTATTTGACACTTTGGTTGTTGAGAAACAGCTCCTAAAACATTATTTTACACTTTTGGTTATTGAGAAACAGCTCCTAAAACATTATTTGACACTTTTGGTTGTTGAAAAACAGCTTCTAACCATTATTTGACACTTTGGTTGTTGAGAAACAGCTCCTAAAACATTATTTTACACTTTTGGTTATTGAGAAACAGCTCCTAAAACATTATTTGACACTTTTGGTTGTTGAAAAACAGCTTCTAACCATTATTTGACACTTTGGTTGTTGGGAAACAGCTCCTAAAACATTATTTTACACTTTTGGTTATTGAGAAACAGCTCCTAAAACATTATTTGACACTTTTGGTTGTTGAAAAACAGCTTCTAACCATTATTTGACACTTTGGTTGTTGAGAAACAGCTCCTAAAACATTATTTTACACTTTTGGTTATTGAGAAACAGCTCCTAAAACATTATTTGACACTTTTGGTTGTTGAAAAACAGCTTCTAACCATTATTTGACACTTTGGTTGTTGAGAAACAGCTCCTAAAACATTATTTTACACTTTTGGTTATTGAGAAACAGCTCCTAAAACATTATTTGACACTTTTGGTTGTTGAAAAACAGCTTCTAACCATTATTTGACACTTTGGTTGTTGAGAAACAGCTCCTAATACATTATTTTACACTTTTGGTTATTGAGAAACAGCTCCTAAAACATTATTTGACACTTTTGGTTGTTGAAAAACAGCTTCTAACCATTATTTGACACTTTGGTTGTTGAGAAACAGCTCCTAAAACATTATTTTACACTTTTGGTTATTGAGAAACAGCTCCTAAAACATTATTTGACACTTTTGGTTGTTGAAAAACAGCTTCTAACCATTATTTGACACTTTGGTTGTTGAGAAACAGCTCCTAAAACATTATTTTACACTTTTGGTTATTGAGAAACAGCTCCTAAAACATTATTTGACACTTTTGGTTGTTGAAAAACAGCTTCTAACCATTATTTGACACTTTGGTTGTTGAGAAACAGCTCCTAAAACATTATTTTACACTTTTGGTTATTGAGAAACAGCTCCTAAAACATTATTTGACACTTTTGGTTGTTGAAAAACAGCTTCTAACCATTATTTGACACTTTGGTTGTTGAGAAACAGCTCCTAAAACATTATTTGACACTTTTGGTTGTTGAAAAACAGCTCCTAAAACATTATTTTACACTTTTGGTTGTTGAAAAACAGCTTCTAACCATTATTTGACACTTTGGTTGTTGAGAAACAGCTCCTAAAACATTATTTTACACTTTTGGTTGTTGAGAAACAGCTCCTAAAACATTATTTGGCACTTTTGGTTGTTGAAAAACAGCTTCTAACCATTATTTGACACTTTGGTTGTTGAGAAACAGCTCCTAAAACATTATTTTACACTTTTGGTTATTGAGAAACAGCTCCTAAAACATTATTTGACACTTTTGGTTGTTGAAAAACAGCTTCTAACCATTATTTGACACTTTGGTTGTTGAGAAACAGCTCCTAAAACATTATTTTACACTTTTGGTTGTTGAGAAACAGCTCCTAAAACATTATTTGACACTTTTGGTTGTTGAAAAACAGCTTCTAACCATTATTTGATACTTTGGTTGTTGAGAAACAGCTCCTAAAACATTATTTTACACTTTTGGTTGTTGAGAAACAGCTCCTAAAACATTATTTGACACTTTTGGTTGTTGAAAAACAGCTTCTAACCATTATTTGACACTTTGGTTGTTGAGAAACAGCTCCTAAAACATTATTTGACACTTTTGGTTGTTGAAAAACAGCTCCTAAAACATTATTTGACACTTTTGGTTGTTGAAAAACAGCTTCTAACCATTATTTGACACTTTGGTTGTTGAGAAACAGCTCCTAAAACATTATTTGACACTTTTGGTTATTGAGAAACAGCTCCTAAAACATTATTTGACACTTTTGGTTGTTGAAAAACAGCTTCTAACCATTATTTGACACTTTGGTTGTTGAGAAACAGCTCCTAAAACATTATTTTACACTTTTGGTTGTTGAGAAACAGCTCCTAAAACATTATTTGACACTTTTGGTTGTTGAAAAACAGCTTCTAACCATTATTTGACACTTTGGTTGTTGAGAAACAGCTCCTAAAACATTATTTTGGCTAATTATTTTGGGAGGCAAATTATTTTGGCAAATTATTTTGGGAGGCAAATTATTTTGGCAAATTATTTTGGGAGGCAAATTATTTTGGGAGGCAAATTATTTTGGCAAATTATTTTGGGAGGCAAATTATTTTGGGAGGCAAATTATTTTGGCAGGCAAATTATTTTGGCAAATTATTTTGGCAAATTATTTTGGCAAATTATTTTGGGAGGCAAATTATTTTGGCAAATTATTCTGGGAGGCAAATTATTTTGGGAGGCAAATTATTTTGGCAAATTATTTTGGGAGGCAAATAATTTTGGGAGGCAAATTATTTTGGCAAATTATTTTGGGAGGCAAATTATTTTGGGAGGCAAATTATTTTGGCAGGCAAATTATTTTGGGAGGCAAATTATTTTGGCAAATTATTTTGGGAGGCAAATTATTTTGGCAAATTATTTTGGGAGGCAAATTATTTTGGCAAATTATTTTGGGAGGCAAATTATTTTGGCAAATTATTTTGGGAGGCAAATTATTTTGGCAAATTATTCTGGGAGGCAAATTATTTTGGGAGGCAAATTATTTTGGCAAATTATTTTGGGAGGCAAATTATTTTGGGAGGCAAATTATTTTGGCAAATTATTTTGGGAGGCAAATTATTTTGGCAAATTATTTTGGGAGGCAAATTATTTTGGCAAATTATTTTGGGAGGCAAATTATTTTGGCAAATTATTTTGGGAGGCAAATTATTTTGGCAAATTATTTTGGGAGGCAAATTATTTTGGGAGGCAAATTATTTTGGGAGGCAAATTATTTTGGCAAATTATTTTGGGAGGCAAATTATTTTGGGAGGCAAATTATTTTGGGAGGCAAATTATTTTGGCAAATTATTCTGGGAGGCAAATTATTTTGGGAGGCAAATTATTTTGGCAAATTATTTTGGGAGGCAAATTATTTTGGCAAATTATTTTGGGAGGCAAATTATTTTGGGAGGCAAATTATTTTGGGAGGCAAATTATTTTGGGAGGCAAATTATTTGGGAAAATTATTTTGGGAGGCAAATTATTTGGGAAATTTATTTTGGGAGGCAAATTATTTTGGCAAATTATTTTGGGAGGCAAATTATTTTGGCAAATTATTTTGGGAGGCAAATTATTTTGGGAGGCAAATTATTTTGGCAGGCAAATTATTTTGGCAAATTATTTTGGGAGGCAAATTATTTTGGCAAATTATTTTGGGAGGCAAATTATTTTGGCAAATTATTTTGGGAGGCAAATTATTTTGGCAAATTATTTTGGGAGGCAAATTATTTTGGGAGGCAAATTATTTTGGCAAATTATTTTGGGAGGCAAATTATTTTGGGAGGCAAATTATTTTGGCAAATTATTTTGGGAGGCAAATTATTTTGGCAAATTAAATTATTTTGGGAGGCAAATTATTTTGGCAGGCAAATTATTTTGGGAGGCAAATTATTTTCTAACCATTATTTGACACTTTGGTTGTTGAGAAACAGCTCCTAAAACATTATTTTACACTTTTTGTTATTGAGAAACAGCTCCTAAAACATTATTTGACACTTTTGGTTGTTGAAAAACAGCTTCTAACCATTATTTGACACTTTGGTTGTTGAGAAACAGCTCCTAAAACATTATTTTACACTTTTGGTTATTGAGAAACAGCTCCTAAAACATTATTTGACACTTTTGGTTGTTGAAAAACAGCTTCTAACCATTATTTGACACTTTGGTTGTTGAGAAACAGCTCAAAAACATTATTTTACACTTTTGGTTATTGAGAAACAGCTCCTAAAACATTATTTGACACTTTTGGTTGTTGAAAAACAGCTTCTAACCATTATTTGACACTTTGGTTGTTGCAAAACAGCTTCTAACCATTATTTGACACTTTGGTTGTTGAGAAACAGCTCCTAAAACATTATTTTACACTTTTGGTTGTTGAGAAACAGCTCCTAAAACATTATTTGACAGTTTTGGTTGTTGAAAAACAGCTTCTAACCATTATTTGACACTTTGGTTGTTGAGAAGCAGCTCCTAAAACATTATTTTACACTTTTGGTTGTTGAGAAACAGCTCCTAAAACATTATTTGACACTTTTGGTTGTTGAAAAACAGCTTCTAACCATTATTTGACACTTTGGTTGTTGAGAAACAGCTCCTAAAACATTATTTTACACTTTTGGTTGTTGAGAAACAGCTCCTAAAACATTATTTGACACTTTTGGTTGTTGAAAAACAGCTTCTAACCATTATTTGACACTTTGGTTGTTGAGAAACAGCTCCTAAAACATTATTTTGGCAAATTATTTTGGGAGGCAAATTATTTTGGGAGGCAAATTATTTTGGGAGGCAAATTATTTTGGGAGGCAAATTATTTTGGCAAATTATTTTGGCAAATTATTTTGGCAAATTATTTTGGCAAATTATTTTGGGAGGCAAATTATTTTGGGAGGCAAATTATTTTGGGAGGCAAATTATTTTGGCAGGCAAATTATTTTGGGAGGCAAATTATCTTGGCAAATTATTTTGGCAGGCAAATTATTTTGGCAAATTATTTTGGGAGGCAAATTATCTTGGCAAATTATTTTGGCAGGCAAATTATTTTGGCAAATTATTTTGGGAGGCAAATTATTTTGGGAGGCAAATTATTTTGGCAAATTGTTTTGGGAGGCAAATTATTTTGGGAGGCAAATTATTTTGGAAATTTATTTTGGGAGGCAAATTATTTTGGGAGGCAAATTATTTTGGGAGGCAAATTATTTTGGCAAATTATTTTGGGAGGCAAATTATTTTGGGAGGCAAATTATTTTGGGAGGCAAATTATTTTGGCAAATTATTTTGGGAGGCAAATTATTTTGGCAAATTATTTTGGGAGGCAAATTATTTTGGCAAATTATTTTGGGAGGCAAATTATTTTGGGAGGCAAATTATTTTGGCAAATTATTTTGGGAGGCAAATTATTTTGGCAAATTATTTTGGGAGGCAAATTATTTTGGGAGGCAAATTATTTTGGCAAATTATTTTGGGAGGCAAATTATTTTGGCAAATTAAATTATTTTGGGAGGCAAATTATTTTGGCAGGCAAATTATTTTGGGAGGCAAATTATTTTCTAACCATTATTTGACACTTTGGTTGTTGAGAAACAGCTCCTAAAACATTATTTTACACTTTTGGTTATTGAGAAACAGCTCCTAAAACATTATTTGACACTTTTGGTTGTTGAAAAACAGCTTCTAACCATTATTTGACACTTTGGTTGTTGAGAAACAGCTCCTAAAACATTATTTTACACTTTTGGTTATTGAGAAACAGCTCCTAAAACATTATTTGACACTTTTGGTTGTTGAAAAACAGCTTCTAACCATTATTTGACACTTTGGTTGTTGAGAAACAGCTCAAAAACATTATTTTACACTTTTGGTTATTGAGAAACAGCTCCTAAAACATTATTTGACACTTTTGGTTGTTGAAAAACAGCTTCTAACCATTATTTGACACTTTGGTTGTTGAAAAACAGCTTCTAACCATTATTTGACACTTTGGTTGTTGAGAAACAGCTCCTAAAACATTATTTTGGCTAATTATTTTGGGAGGCAAATTATTTTGGGAGGCAAATTATTTTGGCAGGCAAATTATTTTGGCAAATTATTTTGGGAGGCAAATTATTTTGGGAGGCAAATTATTTTGGGAGGCAAATTATTTTGGGAGGCAAATTATTTTGGGAGGCAAATTATTTTGGCAAATTATTTTGGGAGGCAAATTATTTTGGGAGGCAAATTATTTTGGCAGGCAAATTATTTTGGCAAATTATTTTGGGAGGCAAATTATTTTGGCAAATTATTTTGGGAGGCAAATTATTTTGGGAGGCAAATTATTTTGGCAAATTATTTTGGGAGGCAAATTATTTTGGAAAATTATTTTGGCAAATTATTTTGGGAGGCAAATTATTTTGGGAGGAAAATTATTTTGGCAAATTATTTTGGGAGGCAAATTATTTTGGAAATTTGTTTTGGGAGGCAAATTATTTTGGGAGGCAAATTTTGGAAAATTATTTTGGAAAATTATTTTGGGAGGCAAATTATTTTGGGAGGCAAATTATTTTGGGAGGCAAATTATTTTGGAAAATTATTTTGGGAGGCAAATTATTTTGGCAAATTATTTTGGGAGGCAAATTACTTTGGCAAATTATTTTGGGAGGCAAATTATTTTGGCAGGCAAATTATTTTGGGAGGCAAATTATTTTGGCAAATTATTTTGGGAGGCAAATTATTTTGGGAGGCAAATTATTTTGGCAAATTATTTTGGGAGGCAAATTATTTTGGGAGGCAAATTATTTTGGGAGGCAAATTATTTTGGCAAATTATTTTGGGAGGCAAATTATTTTGGGAGGCAAATTATTTTGGCAAATTATTTTGGGAGGCAAATTATTTTGGCAAATTATTTTGGCAGGCAAATTATTTTGGAAAATTGTTTTGGGAGGCAAATTATTTTGGGAGGCAAATTATTTTGGGAGGCAAATTATTTTGGGAGGCAAATTATTTTGGCAAATTATTTTGGGAGGCAAATTATTTTGGCAAATTATTTTGGGAGGCAAATTACTTTGGCAAATTATTTTGGCAGGCAAATTATTTTGGCAAATTATTTTGGCAGGCAAATTATTTTGGGAGGCAAATTATTTTGGCAGGCAAATTATTTTGGGAGGCAAATTATTTTGGCAAATTATTTTGGGAGGCAAATTATTTTGGCAAATTATTTTGGGAGGCAAATTATTTTGGCAAATTATTTTGGGAGGCAAATTATTTTGGCAAATTATTTTGGGAGGCAAATTATTTTGGGAGGCAAATTATTTTGGCAAATTATTTTGGGAGGCAAATTATTTTGGCAAATTATTTTGGGAGGCAAATTATTTTGGGAGGCAAATTATTTTGGGAGGCAAATTATTTTGGCAGGCAAATTATTTTGGCAGGCAAATTATTTTGGCAGGCAAATTATTTTGGGAGGCAAATTATTTTGGCAAATTATTTTGGGAGGCAAATTATTTTGGCAAATTATTTTGGGAGGCAAATTATTTTGGCAAATTATTTTGGGAGGCAAATTATTTTGGCAAATTATTTTGGGAGGCAGATTATTTTGGGAGGCAAATTATTTTGGGAGGCAAATTATTTTGGGAGGCAAATTATTTTGGGAGGCAAATTATTTTGGCAAATTATTTTGGGAGGCAAATTATTTTGGCAAATTATTTTGGCAAATTATTTTGGGAGGCAAATTACTTTGGCAAATTATTTTGGGAGGCAAATTATTTTGGCAAATTATTTTGGGAGGCAAATTATTTTGGCAAATTATTTTGGGAGGCAAATTATTTTGGCAAATTATTTTGGGAGGCAAATTATTTTGGCAAATTATTTTGGGAGGCAGATTATTTTGGGAGGCAAATTATTTTCGGAGGCAAATTATTTTGGGAGGCAAATTATTTTGGGAGGCAAATTATTTTGGCAAATTATTTTGGGAGGCAAATTATTTTGGCAAATTATTTTGGGAGGCAAATTTTTTTGGGAGACAAATTATTTTGGCAAATTATTTTGGGAGGCAAATTATTTTGGCAAATTATTTTGGGAGGCAAATTATTTTGGGAGGCAAATTATTTTGGGAGGCAAATTATTTTGGCAAATTATTTTGGGAGGCAAATTATTTTGGGAGGCAAATTATTTTGGCAAATTATTTTGGGAGGCAAATTATTTTGGAAATTTATTTTGGGAGGCAAATTATTTTGGGAGGCAAATTATTTTGGCAAATTATTTTGGGAGGCAGATTATTTTGGGAGGCAAATTATTTTGGGAGGCAAATTATTTTGGCAAATTATTTTGGCAAATTATTTTGGCAAATTATTTTGGGAGGCAAATTATTTTGGGAGACAAATTATTTTGGCAAATTATTTTGGGAGGCAAATTATTTTGGCAAATTATTTTGGGAGGCAAATTATTTTGGGAGGCAAATTATTTTGGGAGGCAAATTATTTTGGCAAATTATTTTGGGAGGCAAATTATTTTGGGAGGCAAATTATTTTGGCAAATTATTTTGGGAGGCAAATTATTTTGGAAATTTATTTTGGGAGGCAAATTATTTTGGGAGGCAAATTATTTTGGGAGGCAAATTATTTTGGGAGGCAAATTATTTTGGCAAATTATTTTGGGAGGCAAATTATTTTGGGAGGCAAATTATTTTGGCAAATTATTTTGGGAGACAAATTATTTTGGGAGGCAAATTATTTTGGGAGGCAAATTATTTTGGGAGGCAAATTATTTTGGGAGGCAAATTATTTTGGCAAATTATTTTGGGAGGCAAATTATTTTGGCAAATTATTTTGGCAGGCAAATTATTTTGGGAGGCAAATTATTTTGGGAGGCAAATTATTTTGGGAGGCAAATTATTTTGGAAAATTATTTTGGGAGGCAAATTATTTTGGCAAATTATTTTGGGAGGCAAATTATTTTGGCAAATTATTTTGGGAGGCAAATTATTTTGGGAGGCAGATTATTTTGGGAGGCAAATTATTTTGGGAAATTATTTTGGCAAATTATTTTGGGAGGCAAATTATTTTGGGAGGCAAATTATTTTGGCAAATTATTTTGGGAGGCAAATTATTTTGGGAGGCAAATTATTTTGGCAAATTAAATTATTTTGGGAGGCAAATTATTTTGGCAGGCAAATTATTTTGGGAGGCAAATTATTTTCTAACCATTATTTGACACTTTGGTTGTTGAGAAACAGCTCCTAAAACATTATTTTACACTTTTGGTTATTGAGAAACAGCCCCTAAAACATTATTTGTCACTTTTGGTTGTTGAAAAACAGCTTCTAACCATTATTTGACACTTTGGTTGTTGAGAAACAGCTCCTAAAACATTATTTTACACTTTTGGTTATTGAGAAACAGCTCCTAAAACATTATTTGACACTTTTGGTTGTTGAAAAACAGCTTCTAACCATTATTTGACACTTTGGTTGTTGAGAAACAGCTCCTAAAACATTATTTTACACTTTTGGTTATTGAGAAACAGCTCCTAAAACATTATTTGACACTTTTGGTTGTTGAAAAACAGCTTCTAACCATTATTTGACACTTTGGTTGTTGAGAAACAGCTCCTAAAACATTATTTTACACTTTTGGTTATTGAGAAACAGCTCCTAAAACATTATTTGACACTTTTGGTTGTTGAAAAACAGCTTCTAACCATTATTTGACACTTTGGTTGTTGAGAAACAGCTCCTAAAACATTATTTTACACTTTTGGTTATTGAGAAACAGCTCCTAAAACATTATTTGACACTTTTGGTTGTTGAAAAACAGCTTCTAACCATTATTTGACACTTTGGTTGTTGAGAAACAGCTCCTAAAACATTATTTTACACTTTTGGTTATTGAGAAACAGCTCCTAAAACATTATTTTACACTTTTGGTTGTTGAGAAACAGCTCCTAAAACATTATTTGACACTTTTGGTTGTTGAAAAACAGCTTCTAACCATTATTTGACACTTTGGTTGTTGAGAAACAGCTCCTAAAACATTATTTTACACTTTTGGTTGTTGAGAAACAGCTCCTAAAACATTATTTGACACTTTTGGTTGTTGAAAAACAGCTTCTAACCATTATTTGACACTTTGGTTGTTGAGAAACAGCTCCTAAAACATTATTTTGGCTAATTATTTTGGGAGGCAAATTATTTTGGGAGGCAAATTATTTTGGCAAATTATTTTGGGAGGCAAATTATTTTGGCAAATTATTTTGGGAGGCAAATTATTTTGGGAGGCAAATTATTTTGGGAGGCAAATTATTTTGGGAGGCAAATTATTTTGGCAAATTATTTTGGGAGGCAAATTATTTTGGGAGGCAAATTATTTTGGCAGGCAAATTATTTTGGCAAATTATTTTGGGAGGCAAATTATTTTGGCAAATTATTTTGGGAGGCAAATTATTTTGGGAGGCAAATTATTTTGGCAAATTATTTTGGGAGGCAAATTATTTTGGAAAATTATTTTGGCAAATTATTTTGGGAGGCAAATTATTTTGGGAGGCAAATTATTTTGGCAAATTATTTTGGGAGGCAAATTATTTTGGAAAATTGTTTTGGGAGGCAAATTATTTTGGGAGGCAAATTTTGGAAAATTATTTTGGAAAATTATTTTGGGAGGCAAATTATTTTGGGAGGCAAATTATTTTGGGAGGCAAATTATTTTGGAAAATTATTTTGGGAGGCAAATTATTTTGGCAAATTATTTTGGGAGGCAAATTACTTTGGCAAATTATTTTGGGAGGCAAATTATTTTGGCAGGCAAATTATTTTGGGAGGCAAATTATTTTGGCAAATTATTTTGGGAGGCAAATTATTTTGGCAAATTATTTTGGGAGGCAAATTATTTTGGGAGGCAAATTATTTTGGGAGGCAAATTATTTTGGGAGGCAAATTATTTTGGGAGGCAAATTATTTTGGCAAATTATTTTGGGAGGCAAATTATTTTGGGAGGCAAATTATTTTGGCAAATTATTTTGGGAGGCAAATTATTTTGGCAAATTATTTTGGCAGGCAAATTATTTTGGAAAATTGTTTTGGGAGGCAAATTATTTTGGGAGGCAAATTATTTTGGGAGGCAAATTATTTTGGGAGGCAAATTATTTTGGCAAATTATTTTGGGAGGCAAATTATTTTGGCAAATTATTTTGGGAGGCAAATTACTTTGGCAAATTATTTTGGCAGGCAAATTATTTTGGGAGGCAAATTATTTTGGCAGGCAAATTATTTTGGGAGGCAAATTATTTTGGCAAATTATTTTGGGAGGCAAATTATTTTGGCAAATTATTTTGGGAGGCAAATTATTTTGGCAAATTATTTTGGGAGGCAAATTATTTTGGCAAATTATTTTGGGAGGCAAATTATTTTGGCAAATTATTTTGGGAGGCAAATTATTTTGGGAGGCAAATTATTTTGGCAAATTATTTTGGGAGGCAAATTATTTTGGCAAATTATTTTGGGAGGCAAATTATTTTGGCAAATTATTTTGGGAGGCAAATTATTTTGGGAGGCAAATTATTTTGGGAGGCAAATTATTTTGGCAGGCAAATTATTTTGGCAGGCAAATTATTTTGGGAGGCAAATTATTTTGGCAAATTATTTTGGGAGGCAAATTATTTTGGCAAATTATTTTGGGAGGCAAATTATTTTGGCAAATTATTTTGGGAGGCAAATTATTTTGGCAAATTATTTTGGGAGGCAGATTATTTTGGGAGGCAAATTATTTTGGGAGGCAAATTATTTTGGGAGGCAAATTATTTTGGGAGGCAAATTATTTTGGCAAATTATTTTGGGAGGCAAATTATTTTGGCAAATTATTTTGGCAAATTATTTTGGCAAATTATTTTGGGAGGCAAATTATTTTGGGAGGCAAATTATTTTGGGAGGCAAATTATTTTGGCAAATTATTTTGGGAGGCAAATTATTTTGGGAGGCAAATTATTTTGGGAGGCAAATTATTTTGGCAAATTATTTTGGGAGGCAAATTATTTTGGCAAATTATTTTGGGAGGCAAATTATTTTGGCAAATTATTTTGGGAGGCAAATTATTTTGGCAAATTATTTTGGGAGGCAGATTATTTTGGGAGGCAAATTATTTTCGGAGGCAAATTATTTTGGGAGGCAAATTATTTTGGGAGGCAAATTATTTTGGCAAATTATTTTGGGAGGCAAATTATTTTGGCAAATTATTTTGGGAGGCAAATTTTTTTGGGAGACAAATTATTTTGGCAAATTATTTTGGGAGGCAAATTATTTTGGCAAATTATTTTGGGAGGCAAATTATTTTGGGAGGCAAATTATTTTGGGAGGCAAATTATTTTGGCAAATTATTTTGGGAGGCAAATTATTTTGGGAGGCAAATTATTTTGGCAAATTATTTTGGGAGGCAAATTATTTTGGAAATTTATTTTGGGAGGCAAATTATTTTGGGAGGCAAATTATTTTGGGAGGCAAATTATTTTGGCAAATTATTTTGGGAGGCAGATTATTTTGGGAGGCAAATTATTTTGGGAGGCAAATTATTTTGGGAGGCAAATTATTTTGGCAAATTATTTTGGCAAATTATTTTGGGAGGCAAATTATTTTGGGAGACAAATTATTTTGGCAAATTATTTTGGGAGGCAAATTATTTTGGCAAATTATTTTGGGAGGCAAATTATTTTGGGAGGCAAATTATTTTGGGAGGCAAATTATTTTGGGAGGCAAATTATTTTGGGAGGCAAATTATTTTGGCAAATTATTTTGGGAGGCAAATTATTTTGGAAATTTATTTTGGGAGGCAAATTATTTTGGGAGGCAAATTATTTTGGGAGGCAAATTATTTTGGGAGGCAAATTATTTTGGCAAATTATTTTGGGAGGCAAATTATTTTGGGAGGCAAATTATTTTGGCAAATTATTTTGGGAGACAAATTATTTTGGGAGGCAAATTATTTTGGGAGGCAAATTATTTTGGGAGGCTAATTATTTTGGGAGGCAAATTATTTTGGGAGGCAAATTATTTTGGCAAATTATTTTGGGAGGCAAATTATTTTGGCAAATTATTTTGGCAGGCAAATTATTTTGGGAGGCAAATTATTTTGGGAGGCAAATTATTTTGGCAAATTATTTTGGGAGGCAAATTATTTTGGCAAATTATTTTGGGAGGCAAATTATTTTGGGAGGCAAATTATTTTGGGAGGCAGATTATTTTGGGAGGCAAATTATTTTGGGAAATTATTTTGGCAAATTATTTTGGGAGGCAAATTATTTTGGGAGGCAAATTATTTTGGCAAATTATTTTGGGAGGAAAATTATTTTGGCAAATTATTTTGGGAGGCAAATTATTTTGGCAAATTATTTTGGGAGGCAAATTATTTTGGGAGGCAAATTATTTTGGCAAATTAAATTATTTTGGGAGGCAAATTATTTTGGCAGGCAAATTATTTTGGGAGGCAAATTATTTTCTAACCATTATTTGACACTTTGGTTGTTGAGAAACAGCTCCTAAAACATTATTTTACACTTTTGGTTATTGAGAAACAGCCCCTAAAACATTATTTGTCACTTTTGGTTGTTGAAAAACAGCTTCTAACCATTATTTGACACTTTGGTTGTTGAGAAACAGCTCCTAAAACATTATTTTACACTTTTGGTTATTGAGAAACAGCTCCTAAAACATTATTTGACACTTTTGGTTGTTGAAAAACAGCTTCTAACCATTATTTGACACTTTGGTTGTTGAGAAACAGCTCCTAAAACATTATTTTACACTTTTGGTTATTGAGAAACAGCTCCTAAAACATTATTTGACACTTTTGGTTGTTGAAAAACAGCTTCTAACCATTATTTGACACTTTGGTTGTTGAGAAACAGCTCCTAAAACATTATTTTACACTTTTGGTTATTGAGAAACAGCTCCTAAAACATTATTTGACACTTTTGGTTGTTGAAAAACAGCTTCTAACCATTATTTGACACTTTGGTTGTTGAGAAACAGCTCCTAAAACATTATTTTACACTTTTGGTTATTGAGAAACAGCTCCTAAAACATTATTTGACACTTTTGGTTGTTGAAAAACAGCTTCTAACCATTATTTGACACTTTGGTTGTTGAGAAACAGCTCCTAAAACATTATTTTACACTTTTGGTTATTGAGAAACAGCTCCTAAAACATTATTTTACACTTTTGGTTGTTGAGAAACAGCTCCTAAAACATTATTTGACACTTTTGGTTGTTGAAAAACAGCTTCTAACCATTATTTGACACTTTGGTTGTTGAGAAACAGCTCCTAAAACATTATTTTACACTTTTGGTTATTGAGAAACAGCTCCTAAAACATTATTTGACACTTTTGGTTGTTGAAAAACAGCTTCTAACCATTATTTGACACTTTGGTTGTTGAGAAACAGCTCCTAAAACATTATTTTACACTTTTGGTTATTGAGAAACAGCTCCTAAAACATTATTTGACACTTTTGGTTGTTGAAAAACAGCTTCTAACCATTATTTGACACTTTGGTTGTTGAGAAACAGCTCCTAAAACATTATTTTACACTTTTGGTTATTGAGAAACAGCTCCTAAAACATTATTTGACACTTTTGGTTGTTGAAAAACAGCTTCTAACCATTATTTGACACTTTGGTTGTTGAGAAACAGCTCCTAAAACATTATTTTACACTTTTGGTTATTGAGAAACAGCTCCTAAAACATTATTTTACACTTTTGGTTGTTGAGAAACAGCTCCTAAAACATTATTTGACACTTTTGGTTGTTGAAAAACAGCTTCTAACCATTATTTGACACTTTGGTTGTTGAGAAACAGCTCCTAAAACATTATTTTACACTTTTGGTTGTTGAGAAACAGCTCCTAAAACATTATTTGACACTTTTGGTTGTTGAAAAACAGCTTCTAACCATTATTTGACACTTTGGTTGTTGAGAAACAGCTCCTAAAACATTATTTTGGCTAATTATTTTGGGAGGCAAATTATTTTGGGAGGCAAATTATTTTGGCAAATTATTTTGGGAGGCAAATTATTTTGGCAAATTATTTTGGGAGGCAAATTATTTTGGGAGGCAAATTATTTTGGGAGGCAAATTATTTTGGGAGGCAAATTATTTTGGCAAATTATTTTGGGAGGCAAATTATTTTGGGAGGCAAATTATTTTGGCAGGCAAATTATTTTGGCAAATTATTTTGGGAGGCAAATTATTTTGGCAAATTATTTTGGGAGGCAAATTATTTTGGGAGGCAAATTATTTTGGCAAATTATTTTGGGAGGCAAATTATTTTGGAAAATTATTTTGGCAAATTATTTTGGGAGGCAAATTATTTTGGGAGGCAAATTATTTTGGCAAATTATTTTGGGAGGCAAATTATTTTGGAAAATTGTTTTGGGAGGCAAATTATTTTGGGAGGCAAATTTTGGAAAATTATTTTGGAAAATTATTTTGGGAGGCAAATTATTTTGGGAGGCAAATTATTTTGGAAAATTATTTTGGGAGGCAAATTATTTTGGCAAATTATTTTGGGAGGCAAATTACTTTGGCAAATTATTTTGGGAGGCAAATTATTTTGGCAGGCAAATTATTTTGGGAGGCAAATTATTTTGGCAAATTATTTTGGGAGGCAAATTATTTTGGCAAATTATTTTGGGAGGCAAATTATTTTGGGAGGCAAATTATTTTGGCAAATTATTTTGGGAGGCAAATTATTTTGGGAGGCAAATTATTTTGGGAGGCAAATTATTTTGGCAAATTATTTTGGGAGGCAAATTATTTTGGGAGGCAAATTATTTTGGCAAATTATTTTGGGAGGCAAATTATTTTGGCAAATTATTTTGGCAGGCAAATTATTTTGGAAAATTGTTTTGGGAGGCAAATTATTTTGGGAGGCAAATTATTTTGGGAGGCAAATTATTTTGGGAGGCAAATTATTTTGGGAGGCAAATTATTTTGGGAGGCAAATTATTTTGGGAGGCAAATTATTTTGGGAGGCAAATTATTTTGGCAAATTATTTTGGGAGGCAAATTATTTTGGCAAATTATTTTGGGAGGCAAATTACTTTGGCAAATTATTTTGGCAGGCAAATTATTTTGGGAGGCAAATTATTTTGGCAGGCAAATTATTTTGGGAGGCAAATTATTTTGGCAAATTATTTTGGGAGGCAAATTATTTTGGCAAATTATTTTGGGAGGCAAATTATTTTGGCAAATTATTTTGGGAGGCAAATTATTTTGGCAAATTATTTTGGGAGGCAAATTATTTTGGCAAATTATTTTGGGAGGCAAATTATTTTGGCAAATTATTTTGGGAGGCAAATTATTTTGGCAAATTATTTTGGGAGGCAAATTATTTTGGGAGGCAAATTATTTTGGGAGGCAAATTATTTTGGCAGGCAAATTATTTTGGCAGGCAAATTATTTTGGCAGGCAAATTATTTTGGGAGGCAAATTATTTTGGCAAATTATTTTGGGAGGCAAATTATTTTGGCAAATTATTTTGGGAGGCAAATTATTTTGGCAAATTATTTTGGGAGGCAAATTATTTTGGCAAATTATTTTGGGAGGCAGATTATTTTGGGAGGCAAATTATTTTGGGAGGCAAATAATTTTGGGAGGCAAATTATTTTGGGAGGCAAATTATTTTGGCAAATTATTTTGGGAGGCAAATTATTTTGGCAAATTATTTTGGCAAATTATTTTGGCAAATTATTTTGGGAGGCAAATTACTTTGGCAAATTATTTTGGCAGGCAAATTATTTTGGGAGGCAAATTATTTTGGCAGGCAAATTATTTTGGGAGGCAAATTATTTTGGCAAATTATTTTGGGAGGCAAATTATTTTGGCAAATTATTTTGGGAGGCAAATTATTTTGGCAAATTATTTTGGGAGGCAAATTATTTTGGCAAATTATTTTGGGAGGCAGATTATTTTGGGAGGCAAATTATTTTCGGAGGCAAATTATTTTGGGAGGCAAATTATTTTGGGAGGCAAATTATTTTGGCAAATTATTTTGGGAGGCAAATTATTTTGGCAAATTATTTTGGGAGGCAAATTTTTTTGGGAGACAAATTATTTTGGCAAATTATTTTGGGAGGCAAATTATTTTGGCAAATTATTTTGGGAGGCAAATTATTTTGGGAGGCAAATTATTTTGGGAGGCAAATTATTTTGGCAAATTATTTTGGGAGGCAAATTATTTTGGGAGGCAAATTATTTTGGCAAATTATTTTGGGAGGCAAATTATTTTGGAAATTTATTTTGGGAGGCAAATTATTTTGGGAGGCAAATTATTTTGGGAGGCAAATTATTTTGGCAAATTATTTTGGGAGGCAGATTATTTTGGGAGGCAAATTATTTTGGGAGGCAAATTATTTTGGCAAATTATTTTGGGAGGCAAATTATTTTGGCAAATTATTTTGGGAGGCAAATTATTTTGGGAGACAAATTATTTTGGCAAATTATTTTGGGAGGCAAATTATTTTGGCAAATTATTTTGGGAGGCAAATTATTTTGGGAGGCAAATTATTTTGGGAGGCAAATTATTTTGGCAAATTATTTTGGGAGGCAAATTATTTTGGGAGGCAAATTATTTTGGAAAATTATTTTGGGAGGCAAATTATTTTGGAAAATTATTTTGGGAGGCAAATTATTTTGGGAGGCAAATTATTTTGGGAGGCAAATTATTTTGGGAGGCAAATTATTTTGGCAAATTATTTTGGGAGGCAAATTATTTTGGGAGGCAAATTATTTTGGCAAATTATTTTGGGAGACAAATTATTTTGGGAGGCAAATTATTTTGGGAGGCAAATTATTTTGGGAGGCTAATTATTTTGGGAGGCAAATTATTTTGGGAGGCAAATTATTTTGGCAAATTATTTTGGGAGGCAAATTATTTTGGGAGGCAAATTATTTTGGAAAATTATTTTGGGAGGCAAATTATTTTGGCAAATTATTTTGGGAGGCAAATTATTTTGGCAAATTATTTTGGGAGGCAAATTATTTTGGGAGGCAGATTATTTTGGGAGGCAAATTATTTTGGGAAATTATTTTGGCAAATTATTTTGGGAGGCAAATTATTTTGGGAGGCAAATTATTTTGGCAAATTATTTTGGGAGGCAAATTATTTTGGCAAATTATTTTGGGAGGCAAATTATTTTGGCAAATTATTTTGGGAGGCAAATTATTTTGGGAGGCAAATTATTTTGGCAAATTAAATTATTTTGGGAGGCAAATTATTTTGGCAGGCAAATTATTTTGGGAGGCAAATTATTTTCTAACCATTATTTGACACTTTGGTTGTTGAGAAACAGCTCCTAAAACATTATTTTACACTTTTGGTTATTGAGAAACAGCCCCTAAAACATTATTTGTCACTTTTGGTTGTTGAAAAACAGCTTCTAACCATTATTTGACACTTTGGTTGTTGAGAAACAGCTCCTAAAACATTATTTTACACTTTTGGTTATTGAGAAACAGCTCCTAAAACATTATTTGACACTTTTGGTTGTTGAAAAACAGCTTCTAACCATTATTTGACACTTTGGTTGTTGAGAAACAGCTCCTAAAACATTATTTTACACTTTTGGTTATTGAGAAACAGCTCCTAAAACATTATTTGACACTTTTGGTTGTTGAAAAACAGCTTCTAACCATTATTTGACACTTTGGTTGTTGAGAAACAGCTCCTAAAACATTATTTTACACTTTTGGTTATTGAGAAACAGCTCCTAAAACATTATTTGACACTTTTGGTTGTTGAAAAACAGCTTCTAACCATTATTTGACACTTTGGTTGTTGAGAAACAGCTCCTAAAACATTATTTTACACTTTTGGTTATTGAGAAACAGCTCCTAAAACATTATTTGACACTTTTGGTTGTTGAAAAACAGCTTCTAACCATTATTTGACACTTTGGTTGTTGAGAAACAGCTCCTAAAACATTATTTTACACTTTTGGTTATTGAGAAACAGCTCCTAAAACATTATTTTACACTTTTGGTTGTTGAGAAACAGCTCCTAAAACATTATTTGACACTTTTGGTTGTTGAAAAACAGCTTCTAACCATTATTTGACACTTTGGTTGTTGAGAAACAGCTCCTAAAACATTATTTTACACTTTTGGTTGTTGAGAAACAGCTCCTAAAACATTATTTGACACTTTTGGTTGTTGAAAAACAGCTTCTAACCATTATTTGACACTTTGGTTGTTGAGAAACAGCTCCTAAAACATTATTTTGGCTAATTATTTTGGGAGGCAAATTATTTTGGCAAATTATTTTGGGAGGCAAATTATTTTGGCAAATTATTTTGGGAGGCAAATTATTTTGGGAGGCAAATTATTTTGGGAGGCAAATTATTTTGGCAAATTATTTTGGGAGGCAAATTATTTTGGGAGGCAAATTATTTTGGCAGGCAAATTATTTTGGCAAATTATTTTGGGAGGCAAATTATTTTGGCAAATTATTTTGGGAGGCAAATTATTTTGGGAGGCAAATTATTTTGGCAAATTATTTTGGGAGGCAAATTATTTTGGAAAATTATTTTGGCAAATTATTTTGGGAGGCAAATTATTTTGGGAGGCAAATTATTTTGGCAAATTATTTTGGGAGGCAAATTATTTTGGAAAATTGTTTTGGGAGGCAAATTATTTTGGGAGGCAAATTTTGGAAAATTATTTTGCAAAATTATTTTGGGAGGCAAATTATTTTGGGAGGCAAATTATTTTGGGAGGCAAATTATTTTGGAAAATTATTTTGGGAGGCAAATTATTTTGGCAAATTATTTTGGGAGGCAAATTACTTTGGCAAATTATTTTGGGAGGCAAATTATTTTGGCAGGCAAATTATTTTGGGAGGCAAATTATTTTGGCAAATTATTTTGGGAGGCATATTATTTTGGCAAATTATTTTGGGAGGCAAATTATTTTGGGAGGCAAATTATTTTGGCAAATTATTTTGGGAGGCAAATTATTTTGGGAGGCAAATTATTTTGGGAGGCAAATTATTTTGGGAGGCAAATTATTTTGGCAAATTATTTTGGGAGGCAAATTATTTTGGGAGGCAAATTATTTTGGCAAATTATTTTGGGAGGCAAATTATTTTGGCAAATTATTTTGGCAGGCAAATTATTTTGGAAAATTGTTTTGGGAGGCAAATTATTTTGGGAGGCAAATTATTTTGGGAGGCAAATTATTTTGGGAGGCAAATTATTTTGGGAGGCAAATTATTTTGGCAAATTATTTTGGGAGGCAAATTATTTTGGCAAATTATTTTGGGAGGCAAATTACTTTGGCAAATTATTTTGGCAGGCAAATTATTTTGGGAGGCAAATTATTTTGGCAGGCAAATTATTTTGGGAGGCAAATTATTTTGGCAAATTATTTTGGGAGGCAAATTATTTTGGCAAATTATTTTGGGAGGCAAATTATTTTGGCAAATTATTTTGGGAGGCAAATTATTTTGGCAAATTATTTTGGGAGGCAAATTATTTTGGCAAATTATTTTGGGAGGCAAATTATTTTGGGAGGCAAATTATTTTGGCAAATTATTTTGGGAGGCAAATTATTTTGGCAAATTATTTTGGGAGGCAAATTATTTTGGGAGGCAAATTATTTTGGGAGGCAAATTATTTTGGCAGGCAAATTATTTTGGGAGGCAAATTATTTTGGGAGGCAAATTATTTTGGCAAATTATTTTGGGAGGCAAATTATTTTGGGAGGCAAATTATTTTGGCAAATTATTTTGGGAGGCAAATTATTTTGGAAAATTATTTTGGCAAATTATTTTGGGAGGCAAATTATTTTGGGAGGCAAATTATTTTGGCAAATTATTTTGGGAGGCAAATTATTTTGGAAAATTGTTTTGGGAGGCAAATTATTTTGGGAGGCAAATTTTGGAAAATTATTTTGGAAAATTATTTTGGGAGGCAAATTATTTTGGGAGGCAAATTATTTTGGGAGGCAAATTATTTTGGAAAATTATTTTGGGAGGCAAATTATTTTGGCAAATTATTTTGGGAGGCAAATTACTTTGGCAAATTATTTTGGGAGGCAAATTATTTTGGCAGGCAAATTATTTTGGGAGGCAAATTATTTTGGCAAATTATTTTGGGAGGCATATTATTTTGGCAAATTATTTTGGGAGGCAAATTATTTTGGGAGGCAAATTATTTTGGCAAATTATTTTGGGAGGCAAATTATTTTGGGAGGCAAATTATTTTGGGAGGCAAATTATTTTGGCAAATTATTTTGGGAGGCAAATTATTTTGGGAGGCAAATTATTTTGGCAAATTATTTTGGGAGGCAAATTATTTTGGCAAATTATTTTGGCAGGCAAATTATTTTGGAAAATTGTTTTGGGAGGCAAATTATTTTGGGAGGCAAATTATTTTGGGAGGCAAATTATTTTGGGAGGCAAATTATTTTGGCAAATTATTTTGGGAGGCAAATTATTTTGGCAAATTATTTTGGCAAATTATTTTGGGAGGCAAATTACTTTGGCAAATTATTTTGGCAGGCAAATTATTTTGGGAGGCAAATTATTTTGGCAGGCAAATTATTTTGGGAGGCAAATTATTTTGGCAAATTATTTTGGGAGGCAAATTATTTTGGCAAATTATTTTGGGAGGCAAATTATTTTGGCAAATTATTTTGGGAGGCAAATTATTTTGGCAAATTATTTTGGGAGGCAAATTATTTTGGCAAATTATTTTGGGAGGCAAATTATTTTGGGAGGCAAATTATTTTGGCAAATTATTTTGGGAGGCAAATTATTTTGGCAAATTATTTTGGGAGGCAAATTATTTTGGGAGGCAAATTATTTTGGGAGGCAAATTATTTTGGCAGGCAAATTATTTTGGCAGGCAAATTATTTTGGCAGGCAAATTATTTTGGGAGGCAAATTATTTTGGCAAATTATTTTGGGAGGCAAATTATTTTGGCAAATTATTTTGGGAGGCAAATTATTTTGGCAAATTATTTTGGGAGGCAAATTATTTTGGCAAATTATTTTGGGAGGCAGATTATTTTGGGAGGCAAATTATTTTGGGAGGCAAATTATTTTGGGAGGCAAATTATTTTGGGAGGCAAATTATTTTGGCAAATTATTTTGGCAAATTATTTTGGCAAATTATTTTGGCAAATTATTTTGGCAAATTATTTTGGGAGGCAAATTACTTTGGCAAATTATTTTGGCAGGCAAATTATTTTGGGAGGCAAATTATTTTGGCAGGCAAATTATTTTGGGAGGCAAATTATTTTGGCAAATTATTTTGGGAGGCAAATTATTTTGGCAAATTATTTTGGGAGGCAAATTATTTTGGCAAATTATTTTGGGAGGCAAATTATTTTGGCAAATTATTTTGGGAGGCAGATTATTTTGGGAGGCAAATTATTTTCGGAGGCAAATTATTTTGGGAGGCAAATTATTTTGGGAGGCAAATTATTTTGGCAAATTATTTTGGGAGGCAAATTATTTTGGCAAATTATTTTGGGAGGCAAATTTTTTTGGGAGACAAATTATTTTGGCAAATTATTTTGGGAGGCAAATTATTTTGGGAGGCAAATTATTTTGGGAGGCAAATTATTTTGGCAAATTATTTTGGGAGGCAAATTATTTTGGGAGGCAAATTATTTTGGCAAATTATTTTGGGAGGCAAATTATTTTGGAAATTTATTTTGGGAGGCAAATTATTTTGGGAGGCAAATTATTTTGGGAGGCAAATTATTTTGGCAAATTATTTTGGGAGGCAGATTATTTTGGGAGGCAAATTATTTTGGGAGGCAAATTATTTTGGCAAATTATTTTGGGAGGCAAATTATTTTGGCAAATTATTTTGGGAGGCAAATTATTTTGGGAGACAAATTATTTTGGCAAATTATTTTGGGAGGCAAATTATTTTGGCAAATTATTTTGGGAGGCAAATTATTTTGGGAGGCAAATTATTTTGGGAGGCAAATTATTTTGGCAAATTATTTTGGGAGGCAAATTATTTTGGGAGGCAAATTATTTTGGCAAATTATTTTGGGAGGCAAATTATTTTGGAAATTTATTTTGGGAGGCAAATTATTTTGGGAGGCAAATTATTTTGGGAGGCAAATTATTTTGGGAGGCAAATTATTTTGGCAAATTATTTTGGGAGGCAAATTATTTTGGGAGGCAAATTATTTTGGCAAATTATTTTGGGAGACAAATTATTTTGGGAGGCAAATTATTTTGGGAGGCAAATTATTTTGGGAGGCTAATTATTTTGGGAGGCAAATTATTTTGGGAGGCAAATTATTTTGGCAAATTATTTTGGGAGGCAAATTATTTTGGCAAATTATTTTGGCAGGCAAATTATTTTGGGAGGCAAATTATTTTGGGAGGCAAATTATTTTGGAAAATTATTTTGGGAGGCAAATTATTTTGGCAAATTATTTTGGGAGGCAAATTATTTTGGCAAATTATTTTGGGAGGCAAATTATTTTGGGAGGCAGATTATTTTGGGAGGCAAATTATTTTGGGAAATTATTTTGGCAAATTATTTTGGGAGGCAAATTATTTTGGGAGGCAAATTATTTTGGCAAATTATTTTGGGAGGCAAATTATTTTGGCAAATTATTTTGGGAGGCAAATTATTTTGGCAAATTATTTTGGGAGGCAAATTATTTTGGGAGGCAAATTATTTTGGCAAATTAAATTATTTTGGGAGGCAAATTATTTTGGCAGGCAAATTATTTTGGGAGGCAAATTATTTTCTAACCATTATTTGACACTTTGGTTGTTGAGAAACAGCTCCTAAAACATTATTTTACACTTTTGGTTATTGAGAAACAGCCCCTAAAACATTATTTGTCACTTTTGGTTGTTGAAAAACAGCTTCTAACCATTATTTGACACTTTGGTTGTTGAGAAACAGCTCCTAAAACATTATTTTACACTTTTGGTTATTGAGAAACAGCTCCTAAAACATTATTTGACACTTTTGGTTGTTGAAAAACAGCTTCTAACCATTATTTGACACTTTGGTTGTTGAGAAACAGCTCCTAAAACATTATCTTACACTTTTGGTTATTGAGAAACAGCTCCTAAAACATTATTTGACACTTTTGGTTGTTGAAAAACAGCTTCTAACCATTATTTGACACTTTGGTTGTTGAGAAACAGCTCCTAAAACATTATTTTACACTTTTGGTTATTGAGAAACAGCTCCTAAAACATTATTTGACACTTTTGGTTGTTGAAAAACAGCTTCTAACCATTATTTGACACTTTGGTTGTTGAGAAACAGCTCCTAAAACATTATTTTACACTTTTGGTTATTGAGAAACAGCTCCTAAAACATTATTTGACACTTTTGGTTGTTGAAAAACAGCTTCTAACCATTATTTGACACTTTGGTTGTTGAGAAACAGCTCCTAAAACATTATTTTACACTTTTGGTTATTGAGAAACAGCTCCTAAAACATTATTTTACACTTTTGGTTGTTGAGAAACAGCTCCTAAAACATTATTTGACACTTTTGGTTGTTGAAAAACAGCTTCTAACCATTATTTGACACTTTGGTTGTTGAGAAACAGCTCCTAAAACATTATTTTACACTTTTGGTTATTGAGAAACAGCTCCTAAAACATTATTTGACACTTTTGGTTGTTGAAAAACAGCTTCTAACCTTTATTTGACACTTTGGTTGTTGAGAAACAGCTCCTAAAACATTATTTTACACTTTTGGTTATTGAGAAACAGCTCCTAAAACATTATTTGACACTTTTGGTTGTTGAAAAACAGCTTCTAACCATTATTTGACACTTTGGTTGTTGAGAAACAGCTCCTAAAACATTATTTTACACTTTTGGTTATTGAGAAACAGCTCCTAAAACATTATTTGACACTTTTGGTTGTTGAAAAACAGCTTCTAACCATTATTTGACACTTTGGTTGTTGAGAAACAGCTCCTAAAACATTATTTTACACTTTTGGTTATTGAGAAACAGCTCCTAAAACATTATTTGACACTTTTGGTTGTTGAAAAACAGCTTCTAACCATTATTTGACACTTTGGTTGTTGAGAAACAGCTCCTAAAACATTATTTTACACTTTTGGTTATTGAGAAACAGCTCCTAAAACATTATTTTACACTTTTGGTTGTTGAGAAACAGCTCCTAAAACATTATTTGACACTTTTGGTTGTTGAAAAACAGCTTCTAACCATTATTTGACACTTTGGTTGTTGAGAAACAGCTCCTAAAACATTATTTTACACTTTTGGTTATTGAGAAACAGCTCCTAAAACATTATTTGACACTTTTGGTTGTTGAAAAACAGCTTCTAACCATTATTTGACACTTTGGTTGTTGAGAAACAGCTCCTAAAACATTATTTTACACTTTTGGTTGTTGAGAAACAGCTCCTAAAACATTATTTGACACTTTTGGTTGTTGAAAAACAGCTTCTAACCATTATTTGACACTTTGGTTGTTGAGAAACAGCTCCTAAAACATTATTTTACACTTTTGGTTGTTGAGAAACAGCTCCTAAAACATTATTTGACACTTTTGGTTGTTGAAAAACAGCTTCTAACCATTATTTGACACTTTGGTTGTTGAGAAACAGCTCCTAAAACATTATTTTGGCAAATTATTTTGCGAGGCAAATTATTTTGGCAAATTATTTTGGGAGGCAAATTATTTTGGCAAATTATTTTGGGAGGCAAATTATTTTGGCAAATTATTTTGGGAGGCAAATTATTTTGGGAGGCAAATTATTTTGGGAGGCAAATTATTTTGGCAAATTATTTTGGGAGGCAAATTATTTTGGGAGGCAAATTATTTTGGCAAATTATTTTGGCAAATTATTTTGGGAGGCAAATTATTTTGGCAAATTATTTTGGGAGGCAAATTATTTTGGAAATTTATTTTGGGAGGCAAATTATTTTGGAAATTTATTTTGGGAGGCAAATTATTTTGGGAGGCAAATTATTTTGGGAGGCAAATTATTTTGGGAGGCAAATTATTTTGGGAGGCAAATTATTTTGGCAAATTATTTTGGGAGGCAAATTATTTTGGGAGGCAAATTATTTTGGGGGGCAAATTATTTTGGCAAATTATTTTGGGAGGCAAATTATTTAGGCAAATTATTTTGGGAGGCAAATTATTTTGGCAAATTATTTTGGGAGGCAAATTATTTTGGCAAATTATTTTGGCAAATTATTTTGGGAGGCAAATTATTTTGGCAAATTATTTTGGCAGGCAAATTATTTTGGGAGGCAAATTATTTTGGGAGGCAAATTATTTTGGGGGGCAAATTATTTTGGCAAATTATTTTGGGAGGCAAATTATTTTGGCAAATTATTTTGGGAGGCAAATTATTTTGGCAAATTATTTTGGGAGGCAAATTATTTTGGCAAATTATTTTGGGAGGCAAATTATTTTGGCAAATTATTTTGGCAGGCAAATTATTTTGGGAGGCAAATTATGTTAATAAGCTAGCTTCTGCTTCTTGGTCCCATGTTATCTCTATGCTGAACAGCTTCTGCGTTTAAAAGCTGGAAGAATAGCTTTTTTTTGTTTTTGCGTTTTTTTTTTCTCACCGAACCTTAACTTTAAAGCAGCTTTTAAAAGCTGGAGCTTTAAAAATCTGCGTGTAGCCAATCAGAGCACAGCGTGGTTTGAGGAGGCGGAGTTGAGCTCATTTTACGAAACCAAAAAGCCTTGGAAAAGCTGTCCGAGCCAATTGTCCGCATTAAAAAATACACTTTTTAAATATGGGCTGTATATGAAATATGAATGGATATTTGGCAAGACCATAGCATATTTTGTGATAGAAATTAAAGTTTATATGAGAAACAAGTTGTCGAAGCGGTGAAAACAGGTTGTGTTCCGTGTGCCGTCGCGAGTGTCACGTTTCTGGGGACAAGTCATCGTGCATTCACCCCCCCCTCCGGTTCTCATCGAAGCTATGGATGGACTACTGAACTGAACTCTCCAGAACGCTATCCGTCGCTTGTGGACTGTTTGTGGACTAAACAGTGCACGCACACACACACGGTTGATAAATTAGCAGATATAGATAGATAGACAAACAACTAAACAATATAGTTGTGTCGGAGTTTTCCCCAAAACCTTCCCCGAGAAGAGGGGAGTAGCAGCCCGCTCTCAGCGCGTTTCTGTGCCGGTCCTCGTGTGTGCTCGGAGACGATTTGCGGGACGTTTCATCGCACTAAAATTAATTGCCCTTGTCGCGGGACCTCGCCCTGAGCACAGGGGGTTGATCACTGGTTTATGCTCCTCGACACCCAGTCTCAACTTAGGGGGTCCTCCGCGGGCCGGGCCACAGGGTCCAGAAGTCGGTCCACTTTCGCTCGAGGTTTCTCCTCGACGACGGGGTCTGGCCGCAGGTCACCCGAGGCACTATCACCGTGGTACAGTGGCACTGTACCACATACTCCTGTAGTAATGTACTACAGGAGTGGGGCCTTGATCATACCTTTAAAAAATAATTAATAGCCTTTATATCAGTTGTATGTACCCCCTCTATTTATGCAATATGTTGCCCATGTTTTGTGATTGGTTTGCTGCGTTCTGAATCGATAAACCAATCGCATATAAGAGGGAATCATTTCAATTGGTCTATTGCGTTCATGTAGGCCTATCGATGAACCTCATACCAAAAGTTGAAAGATAGTAGATACTAGCCTATATTTATAGATAGATAGAACACGTGTGTGTGTGTGTGTGTGTGTGTGTGTGTGTGTGTGTGTGTGTGTGTGTGTGCAGTGCCGTTTCTACGGGGGGGCACTAGGGGGCGCTGCCCCCCCAGATAGACTTTGTGCCCCCCCAGTCCAGAACCCTACCCCACCATTATTTTTAATGTTTTACAGGTTTAAAATATATATAATGTGTTATTTTCATGTTCTTTGTGTTTATAATAAATTTACATTTTCTAATGACTTCATAGTAATAAAAATGCAATAATAAAAAGTAGCCTACACTGGCACCTAGTCGGTGCACCTAGTCGGATTCGTTTTGATGCAGCGCACCAAAAGCTACGTCATTACCAGTTTTGCCACGCAGGGCGGGTCAATTCAAATATTTTCAGACTTCAGTCACAGTGAAAACAAACCCAAACCGGTAAAATTGAATCATGGATATTAGGAACTGGCTCAAAGGCTAAACACCAAACTCTATAAACCCACCAGCGCCTTCAGAAAGGTAGACTGATGACGATATTGAAACCACCGCCATGTCGCCTGTTGTTGTTAATATTGCGGGGAGTCGTTCGGAGCACAACTAAATGCACAACGAAATTCGGTCGTCGGATCACATTACTGGGGGTTCGCGAGTGTCGGATAGCATTATTTCAGTGAGGCAGAGGGCTGCTGTAGCAACTTCCACAGCAGCAGCTCAACTTTCGGACCTCCACCACCACCGCATGCTTCTCCACCAGAGGTTCTTGGTTCTGGCACACCGAATCAGGTAAAACGGGACAAATACCCAAGTAGCCTTCATAATGGCAAAAAACGCTCGTTTATGAGTACATGGTTTCAGGGCAGGGACTGGCTGGAGACAGCACGGAACAGAATCAAACAAAGGCTTAAATAAGCATGCGCTCTCTAAAGAGCATTTGACGTGTGCCGACATTTGGAGGGAGGGAGACAGACGCGCAGATCCCCCCCCCCCCCCCCCCCCTTTGCCTCCCGACATAAATACACTAAATAGACTTGTTGTTTTTGGTTGGTGCATAAACTTTTACTCATATTCCCCTACCGTGGAGATGGCGACATATAAAAGTCACTATAGGCCTAAATGCTCAACTATTTGTTGGTGATTAATGGTTGGTGCATAGGCTATAGTCTTTTTTTTCTACTTTCCTCCCGCCGTGGAGATGCTCATTGTGTTCATTGTGTTGTTCGTGCGATGCGATCGTGTTTCCACATGACAGTATATAGGCTATGTTTGTTTGTTTGTTCTGTTGGCTACAATAATTAGGCTATATCATTTGTTTTGGTGTATAATTGGAACCTATACTTGTAGCCCTTCTCCAAGCCTTTTGTGTTGTTTTATTGTATAGGCCTATGTGAGAGCTTAATTGCTATATGGATGTGAACTTGAAAAATCAACTGCCCCCCTTAGAAATATGAATGCCCCCCTGCTGATTATTCCCTGGATACGGCACTGTGTGTGTGTGTGTGTGAGATATTGAGCACCGTGGAGGAGCCGACACGGGGCTCACTTGCGAGCCAGTTCTCTCTCAGTGCCCCTGCAGTAATTACCCCCTCCCGGTTCCCACCGAGGTGAACAACTGAACCCCGTAGCTGTCTCTGACCGTGGACTAAACACACACACGGTTTATAAATGAGCATATATATATATATATATATAGTCTATAGACAAAGAACTAAAGTCCAGAGTCCCCAGCGCGTCGTATGCACCGCGTGTGTGTGTGTGCGCGAGAGAGATCAATAATTAATAGCCTTTATTATAAAGGCTATTAATTATTGATCTCTCTATGCACATGCATATCATACAACTGATATAAAGTTTATATCAGTTGTATGATATGCATGTGCACAGGTCCGTTGCACTGGACTCCGTTCCGGTGATAATATCACCGTGATATTGATTATTAATTAAGTAATTAAAGTATGCATAGCCGGCTACTACTAGTTGGCACAATGTTTCACATCATCTGCTAATTAAAAGCAAACTTTAAATGTAATGATGCTGTAGTGTAAACGGTGAGGGTCCGTGCCGTGGGGGTGGTGGAGGAGCGGTCTGACTCTACTGCCACATATAGCCAGCCGAGGTCAGTGACAGACAGACAGCGCCGAGATGGGGGCTCCCTTCCACGGGAGACTTGGGACTGAATGTCCGGAAATCGCACGTAAACATAAGCTGTTTTAATTGCTTTTACGACGTGCTGGATATATACAATTGTATTTCTACGGTATGCTCTTTCTAAATCAACATTAACATTACATACAGAGCCGCCATTTAAAAAAATGCCCGGAGGGTTTCGCTCGTGGCCTGGGGGAGACGAGAGCGGAGTGGGGGGGGAGACATGAGCGCTGAAGACGGGGAGGATTGAGATCCCGTCCGTTCGGTTATTTACAAACAAGTTTACCAAGATTATATTATTTATTCATCCATACATAGGTTATGATGTAACTAAATATATCATTATTTCTCCTCTACAGTCGCTATTTTACATTTTAGACTTTCAAATGCGCATCTGCTCAAACTGCCCGTCTCTCGTCTCAAAGCCAGACAGCCAGTCCAGGCAGCTTGAGTGACAGGTACCTTGTACACGCCCACTTTCTCAAAAAAAAGCTGCGTCTTTTAGATTTCTGCTTCTGCTTTTTAAAGCAGCTTCTTCAATGTGAATGGGGCTTAAGAAATGCCTATGAGGAAAATGAACGGCGATTTATTTTCCGGGTCTCTCGAGGGGGCGGGACTGCGACGCTCTATAGTCATTTCTCCGTTCATCGTCAATGGCAAAACCGGAGACGGGCGGGGACAAAAGCTGTTTATAGAACAGGATAAGCAAGGGAAACTGTAAGTGATGAAACACAAATGAGCAGACAAACTGGAACTGCAACACAAGCTGATCAATTATGTGTATGGAATTTCATAACCCACACGTTGTTGAGTTGCAGATTGGCTATTCTAGCTATTTCTGGAACCCCATCATGATGTCCCTGGGCTCCACTTTGAGAACCATTTAAAAAACAAAACGTCTACAGTGCTGAACAAATAAAGAAAACTTTTCGTATAATGACAATCAGCCTGACATGCCAGTATCTCCGAGGCCTTTTTGAATGCCAACATGTTAGTTGAAGAGGTTGGCATGCCTCTTCATCTCATTAATGTCACACATCAATAAATTAACCTGTCGGGCAAACAAGCCACGGCCAAGAAGACAGACTTTAGTCTGGCACTGAAAACTAATTTACCATAGGTCAACTTAATATCAGACTTTGGGGGTTTGGGGGGAGAAGGCAGGCACAATGCCACGCATTTAAAAACAGATTGGGACTATGCCATGTTTGTCACTCACTTTACAGATTCCATTCAATGTTAATAGGCTTCTGGGAAGACATTTAAAATCATGAATTTTTTAATCATGAATACAGAAACACATTGACCTACATTTTAAGAGAAATGGAGATGAGTTGCTTTTGATTCAACAAAAGCCTTTTCTAGCTCTGCAACATTTTAAAAGACAGACCAAAAGGGGAAAATATTCAGTGGTGTCTTTTTTTCCTCCAAAGGGAAACACTCTGCCAGTGCTGGAGTAATTTCTCGTTTGTTTTGTGTTTTTACCTTTTTTTGCTAGAAGTTGATATACCGTGTAGAAAAACTTCATAAAAGCCCTTCTAATTTTACTCAAATAAAAGCACAGTAGTGTGGTATTGGCATCAACATATTTCAGCACTAAACCTACTAAAAAGTATGCAGAATATAGCCCATTTCACAATCATTATAGATGAAAATGAACAATGGAATTACTGCAATCTTGCAGATGGTATAGGTGGGACTGATTTTAATTACTTTGTGTACTGCTGGGTAGCCTAACCTATAAAGCATTATTATTCATTTTTTTGAGTGGTGCAACCACTCCCTTACGGAGCTGTGTGTGGCTGGGTGGGTATGAGCACGAAAACAGCATGGTTGTTTTTCACCACCTGTGCGCAAACTAACACAAACACAAACACACACGCACACATTCATTGTATATATGATGATGTCGGGTGTGCCAGTACAGTACAGTAGATGGTACAGTAGAGGGACCCCCACACGGTAACTCTGTCATTTCTCAACCGTTTCGGACGTGAGGCGGCTCGCCTGAATCGGCCCGGCCCCCTGGGCGCGTTTCTGGGGGTCTGGACGTTCCGGGGAACCCCACACGGAGTTGGACTCCCCGGCGACCCCCAGAGACCCCCACAGGGTACAGTAGAGGGACCCCCACACGGTCATTCTGTAATTTCTCTACCGTTTCGGACATGTGGCGGCTCGCCGGAACCAGGCCGGCACCCTGGCTGTGGTCCTGTGGGTCTGGAACTTCCGGGGAAGTTGCACCACTCACTTCACACAGGTGTATTTTGTATTAATAATCTAAATCTGAAAAATCACTAGTAACTAAAGCCATCGAATATTTGTAGTGGAGTAAAAAAGTGCAGTAGTTCCCTCTGAGATGTAGTGGAAAGGATAAAAAAATATATATGTAGGTCAGGTGCAAGCCCACCTTTGATCGGCCTACAATATGTTTTGATTCATAAAGGTGGTGACAGACAAAAAACAAACAAATTGCAAGAGTCTTAAACACTTAGGCCCTCATTTATCAATCGAGTGAAAAATCTGCCACAGATTCGAGTGCAGGTTTCGTAGTACATCCACGTTGCCACAGCATTTATAAAGTGATCGCAAACAGCTGATCCTTCCTTAATTTCGTTCCGACATTAATAAATGTGACGGCTGAAATCTATCTGGCACGCCCTATGAAATCAAGCCTCGCCCTCGTTTTTGCGACCTGAACCACTGCTATACGATCTGGAAACCATGGTTACCGTGCCTTTCTGCCCGCCTCACCCCCCTCTCTCATACACAGACACAGACGCACAAACGCTGCACGCACACGCAACTTGCAAGCCCAACTAACTGGTGTGTTGTTAAATAAATAAAGAACGAACACCTGCATGAATTAAATAAAGTTGTAGGCCTACCCTGTCTGTTTCCCTCTCACCTCTCTTGCCTTGCTGTCATGTCCACGCACGCACGCACCTACATGACACATCGACATCGCATCGCCATTAATGGAATACGTTTGGGCTGGCCTATATTAATTTGACCCATTCCTAAGTCTAAGTCCACCAAGTCCTGTGGGTGACTCAGTGATGCCTGCATGAGAGATAGGCTTGCCACTTGCGCTGGTATGTGTTGGCGACGCACGCCGCGGTCCCGTCCTCCCGACCCCCGAAAATGATCTTGCTTTTATCTGAACTGTCAAAGCACTTTTTTAAATGGTGAATGATTAAGCCCCTTACGCCTATAGCCTGCTACTTGCAAATAGGCAAGCTATGCTTGTCATTGTCACTTGGAAATAAAGGCGTGCAGTCTATTTATGCCCTTTCTTTTAATAGCCTATCATAATCACATATGCCGCATCACTGGCATTGCATGCGCTCCCAAATCATTTCACAAGTGCGCTCGCATAACAAGGCCAGTAAAGCACTGGTTGATTAAGCACAAACTAATACATTGTAAACATGTTATATTGTTTTTAATTGCGCGATTTTAATTACTTGTAAAGTTGGAAATCTCTCCCATTTTTTTTACATACACATACCGTTTTATATTAACATTTTAGGAGTGAAAAAATATGTTTAGATGCCTGTGACAGCGTGTCAGCAGTTCAGACAATGCTGCTTCGCTTGTGTACGACAGAAAAACAGCCAGGAAAAAGCGTACGCCAGCTGCCGACCAGACGTGTCTTTTTGTCCTACTCAAGTTCAATTTCAAGCTTTGCCGGAAATGGTAAATGCCGAAAATGTCGGTAATTTCGGCGTGCACCCATATTTTGGCGTACGCACGGTTGATAAATGAGGGCCTTAAACCCCAGCATCTATATTTTGGGGAAAACTTACCAGAAAATAGCAGATCTACAAACACACACTGCTTGTGTTCATCACCGCTATTTTCAGTGATATAAAGATACATAAATAGAGCCCTGAGGGACTGCGCTCAACAACAAACAGTATGGGGTTTCTGTCTGTGAGTAGGCCTACAGTTAATTCAGTCCAAGCTGTCGTCAGAGAGAATGATCAGTACAGGTTGGCGATGAATGTGTATGAACACAGCACGCCACAGAGCAGTTGTGTCTTTATTTTAGGGCATATAGTGCAAGTTATTAGGTCTCAAAGGACGAACAACGTTTGGCCCATGCAGGAACAGCATACAGCATAGGTATACATTTAATATAAGACAAGACAGACGAGACAAGATAAACCATATTTTATCTCAAAGAGAAAACATTTCTGGTATCATAGCACAAGAAGTATAAAGCACAGGAATATATATAACAGTAAAAAAAAATAGCATAAATGTACAATCTAGCCAATATATCTGGCAGAAAAGGAGTCTGCAGGCAGTGCAATGTTTTTGCTATAGCTAAAGAGGCCATGAACACACTTCTGATGTGTAGAACATTGGTTCCAAACCTCTTAAGTACCACCTCAAAAGATATTTGACTTTGAGTTTGAGTTTCGCCCGGCTCGTACATGTATGTAATCTGGTCCCAGCAAATCAGTCACAATTTGCTGTTTTATTTGCATACGCATCAAAAGTGGCGGGTTGGCTGGGGCGGTTTTTGGCGCAAAGTAACCACAGTATACCGCTAATCAACTTACAAATTACATATATGTATAGTATATATATATGTAACTAGCTCTCAATGATGACGTAAGAAATATGTGGATTAAAGGACCCAATGCCAGAGTGTAATTGGTTTTCGATGGTGACGTAATGACGATATGTTTTATTGTTGGGAGGATTAAAGGTAATGCTCCTGTGCATACATGTATGTAATCTGGTCCCAGCAAATCAAGCACAATTTGCTGTTTTATTTGCATACGCATCAAAAGTGGCGGTTGGCTGGGATGGTTTTTGGCGCAAAGTAACCACAGTATACCGCTACTCAACTTACAAATTACATATAGTATATGTATAGCTCTCAATGATGACGTAAGAAATATGTGGATTAAAGGACCCAATGCCAGAGTGTAATTGGTCTTCGATTGTGGCGTAATGACGATATGTTTTAGTGTTGGGAGGTTTAAAGGTAATGCTCCTGTGTATACATGTATGTAATCTGGCACCACTGCCGTATCAGGCACAATTTGCTGGGACGGTGCATACGCATCAAAAGTGACAGTTTATAGCGGTCGAAAGTACTTGCGCGCTCTGCTTGCGCACTAGTTGGCCATTTATGGCCTACTAGTGTGCAACAAGCAAGTATGCACTCGACAAGAGTGCAGTTCTAGTTTGTATTATTTTTAAATTATACTGAAACTGATAAGAAAAAATGAATTGCTAAATGAGGCCACTTTTAGCAGAATATTGATTGAAGGACAATTATGCCACTACTACTCAAGATTACGGTTGCTTCCATGTCTCTTGTTGGTTTTAGCCATTACTATTCCTGGGCAACAATTCCTATAATAATCGCTCCACCTTGTAGGCCTACACACTCATTACCTGATCAAATATTTTTGTTTATTCAATGGCCACAAGTAATTCCAGCATTAATATTTGTTTATTGTTTTCTCCCATTGACTGTCACCATATGTTGCTCCAGGGATTGCTCTCAGTTGGCCTTCTCATTTATTTGTTTCAATTCGTATTATATTAGTCTTTTCTGCCATTTTCTTGTGAATAATTTCCCATCACAACCTATAACGTGTTCAAATATTCATGGGTAATGTCCTGAAGTTATCTTTTTTTCTTCTTCTTCTTTTTTAGCTTTACTTTCTCCCATAAAAAGGACAAGCATTGGTTCCTTTGAGCTCAGGTTTCTTCTGCTGTGTCTGAATCATTTGCTGTAAGTAATGGCCTTATATCACCTAATCAATCTCTCCTGTGGGCAATTAGAGTAGAATATGTAACCTGGAAGCTAATTATGATGGAATGTAAATCGTAATTTATTTACATTCATGGTATTATAGTTTCAGATGATTCCTCACTTCTCCATTATGATAATATTTACCCTGCCTGCATCTGTGTACGCAATAACGTAGCATTGAGCAGTCGGCTGCCCCTAAGAGATTATTTAACCACTTAAAGCCTACAGTCACCGAATTTCACTCTACACTCTACAATATCTTTGCAAAAAATATTTGCAAAGTATAGGGTTCAACCGTAAATACTAGGGTTGAAAAGATCAAAAGCCAAGTTCGCAATGAAGGCCATTGGTCATTATATCAATAATGTAAAATGGTCAATCAATCAATCAATCAATCAAGGCATTGCATCGTTGCCATAGCCTGGCAAAGCCAGACTTCATCTGCCTGTACTGCATATTGCCCCAGGCAGATTCAATGTTGGCGTGGGCAGGTTTTGCACTCCTAGGTGAGTTTCATTGATGTTGTGGCTTGGAATAATACACTGAACATGAAACATGAAACATGATAATATTTCAAATTATTCGCTTTGAATGCACTGTATGCCTTTCTCATGCCTTTTCATCAATCATGCCTTTTTTTCTTTCATCCAGATCAAACAGAAACTGTACTAACCTAACAAGTAATGAGTGTCTCAACTTCAGCACCAAAGCGCACCTCCAAAAGCATATCCACTTTTCCACATTTTCCACAAATACGCATAGTTGCACCATATGTCGTAAAAAACAATATTTCCTCCACAGCTTCCTCAGGTCCTGATCTCTGCAACCGATGAATAAAGCCCTAACCACACCAAAGGGTCACCATGCGACTCCTTGGGTCCAAACGTTTGCAAGGAGTCTCAACGCTAAAACCGTCTCGACCCTTTGGTGTGGTTTGGGCCATTGAATTCCATGCGTTGAATCACTAGGGTCAACGTGGGTCAAAGACGATATCACTGACCGCAGGGAAAACGCTAAAACCGTCTTGACCCTTTGGTGTGGTTATAGGGCTTTACACAGCACTGGGTTATCAGATATGTGCTCCGACTGCTCCGTGGATGGCCCTTTCTAGTTGCATTAACGATCTCACCCCTGTATGCAACATATATACTAGTCTATGGTCAAATGATTCATAACAGCAAGTGGAGATCAGACAGGCCATGTCAGAGTGAATTTGAGCATTAATCCATCACTGTTCTTCGGGAAGTCAATCTCATTAACAGCCTCATTCTCATTCTCTTCTCACTTGCATTCTATAACATTCCTGTCTTTTTCTTCTCATTTCTGAACATTATTTATTTTATTCTTTCAGGGTTTTTTTTAACCCACCTTTCTTACTATTCGCTGTCAATCCTGACATCTACAAACATACGTAGTACATGACACTCCAATGTACATGAAAACGTGATATTGTTGTATGTCAAATAACACACATACTGTAGAGCGATGTAAAATTACTGTTTCTTCTTTGTTTCTGCCTTATATCAATAGTGACAGTGAGAGAGAGAGATAGAATGGCAAACAGAGAGGATGTCCACACCACCCATTGTGGGTGGTGTGGACATCCCAGTGCATTGTGGGAAGTGATCGCTTTGCGCTTCCCTCCCTCCATGAATTATGCGTGAAGCAGTGCCTGGTCAAAGATCAGATCAGCATCATCGAGGAGGACAAACTCCACTCCAGCCACAATCTGTTAACGCCACTACACTTAACTGTCAGGCAAGCCATCTACCGCAGTACCTGAACACCCAATGTCTGAACAGTTTATACGCGGCTGCAAATACCATCCCACAGAGATGGGTCAATTGAGGCTTCTAGTCTAAAAACAAACTACTTCTTCTTCATTCCCTATAGAGAAGAATCTGGGCATCAGGCATGAAGCAGTTTAATAAAACAAACGTGGCATCACAATTAACAAGGCTACTGGACTCATCAGCAGCACTCTGGAAAATAACAAATGACATTGCCAAATAATTTGTAGCCTACTTGTGGATGCACTTCATCCAACCTGTGAGAGTACAGTGTGTCTTACCCTCTCATGGGCCCATTAGATTGCTGGTGTAGTGGTGTCATTATAAAAACGTATAAGATACGGAGACCGGATTTTTGATTAGGCTATTTTCTGAACAACGAAAACAATAAAGATGGAGTGCCGTGATTCAATCGCCTGTATCTCCTATTCCTTGTCCCACATGGCATTTTGGTCAAAACAGCATTTCTTTGACGGCACAGAGCCCCTACCCCTTTTACCCGTCTGTAAAACAACTGCCCTTTCCAGACCACAGGCAGCATTTACTATAGTGAAAGAAATGCAAATGCCACTCCTTCCCATGCCATGCTGGAAGGCAGCATTCAAGGAGAATTAATGCGGGTCTTAGAGGGTTAAAACGTACTGTATTTTCTTTTTTTATTTACATTTAAATCCTTTTTCAAGTTCATCTTGACTGACGGGGCGGGACAGTCCGAGTGAGGGGATGACGTCCCCTTTGGCCAATGGGGGTCTGTGGTCTATAATGCATATCAAACTGGGGGTTCTTTGAAATTAAAAACGAAGATAGTCAGGCCCAATGCTGCTCTGTTTACAGTACACGTCTAAACAGAATGATGGCCACTAAGTGAATTAAGGACACTGCAGTCTGGCATACAGTCAAAACATGTAGCTTCGGGTTGTTTGGTAAACAACGCAATGCAGTACAGCACCTTCACAAATACAAAGTTGTTATTGGGAGGCAAACACAGTGGAGGAAATGTCACTTTTGAATGTTGCATTTAATCCTCCCACTCTAGATGACATTTGTGACAAATCACACATCCCACTTGGCCTCGTTTTGATAGAATAGAAGTCGCTCTTTGTGATTAAATATGAAATTTAGGTTGCAACTGTGGAGCGAGCTTGTAGATCTGCTATTTTCAGCATGCAAGTGTAAAATGACTGGATCTCTTGTCCAGAACAAACGAAAATACATCGCATGGATGCAACTGGGACGTATCCTCAGTGATGTATCCCAAGGTCATCGGGGTTTCGGGTCTCGCAAACATCATACCTTATACTTAATCGGGTGACCCAGCCGGAGTGATCAGCCGGGGTTCTGGCATGTGGAGGGACTAGGCTCTGTGGGTTGCCTCCTGTCCGGGCCCCTCCTACGTCTCACCAGGTCCACTCCTGCTCTCACCAGGAGTACCGCAAGGACCTGTGCGTTGCACCAGACTCCCAGAACCAGTTATCATGTTTTTATTTAGTCATAGTTTTAGTCATCATAGGTTAGATTTAATTTAGTTTCCATTTAGTTTTCATCAGTGAAAAACGAAATTAACACTACTACAAGACGATATGCTGGGAGCTGTTGGGTTTGCTCTCTTAAAGCCCGGCTTCTGACATGCTGGCTCCATGTGATGCCTTCGATGCCTTTTTTTATAGCGGACTTAGAAGTCTAGAACTAGAAGTCTGCTACTATATTCTACATTGTGGTATTGGTACTTGGTAAGTTACCACACTCGCAATATTGCTTGCTCTGGGTGGGATCTCTGTCGGTTTTCTGCTCTATATGTAAAGTGTCTTGAGACAACTTGTGATTTGACACTTTAATAAAATTGAATTGAAAAACACTGCCTGTCCAACATACACTCTCAAGGCTATAAGGTGTGTGTTCCTGAGCCCTGGATAACATCTCTCAGTTGGTCACCATGCAACTCCTTGGGTCCAAACGGTTGCAAGGAGTTGGCGCTAAAACCGTCTCGACCCTTTGGTGTGGTTTGGGCCAATGCATTCCATGTGTTGAATCGCTTGGGACGACGCGTGTCAACATGAAACGGGACATATCACACTGCAGGGACAACGCTAAAACTGTCGCGACCCTTTGGTGTGGTTAGGGCTTTACACAGACTCTGAAACTGGTTCGCCTGATCTCTAGGCATTCAGGGTATTTCTTGAGGATGCTGTGTTTCAGCAGAAAGAAAGAATGAATCAATCGAAGTGGACCGGTTACACGAGTATCCCTGGGCCTTGGCAGTCGTGGAAACAACAAAGTACAAAGTACAAAACTGTATTAATTGTGAGGTGCACTTTACTTGACTATGTTCATTTTCCCCATACTTTATGCTTGTACTCTAGCTACTACATCTCAGAGGCTATTGATTATTTATTTAGATCTTATTCTAAAACATACATTGTCTAATTAACCACAGCAACCCTAGCGTCCCTTCTCTTGGGTGAAGACATATGGTGGCAAAAATGGGCAATCTACAAACTCACAACGTGTCACAACGCAACACATTATGTGCTTCGTCTATTTCCGCTTCGGCTATTTCCGACAAACATATTTAGTGTAGAGTGGAAACAGGAGGGGTTTTGTATATAGAACCCTGGGGGCCTCTGGTTAACTATAAGTATAGGGTTTAAGTTTTATTTTATTTTATTTTTACCACTGGGATACAACTGTAGCTAAACTACTGTCTGTCACTCAGCTCCATGTGGATTCAGTCAGTTGAGTATACAGTATACTCCAAGCCCGTCAAAAGGAGATTGCCGGCTCCACTCGGCTGTGGATGAACCACAAGGACAGCATAGCATGTCAGATGTCCATTCTTCACACTTTTGAGGCATCAACATCCAGGCCTGGAAGTTAACCATTTAAAGTTAGTAAATCGGACCGGTACATCAGTACAGGACCAGTAATGAAAGTGTATTCTTGGACCCTGACAGCGTGCTGCGTGTTTGACTCCAGATTTTGACGGCCTTTTCCCCGTGACTCTCCCCGCCCCCGTCAGTCTACTTTCAAGCTATCAATAAAGGCAGAAAAAGCCAAAAAAAACAAAGAAAAAAAGAAAGTGTATTCTTTTTCACTTCACTTTTATCATAATGGTGCATTTGTGTGCCAGTTGTTTAGATAAAAAAAATGATGTTGTTTATGTATATTCAGCTATTGTCAATTTCAGTCGGTGGTAGGTGCTTATTGTGTGTGCTTTCATTTTCTGGTGAAGAGCCGGCGGTGAGCATGCATACAGCGCTTTGTTTGTTTGGACTGTATTGTGACTTCTGCCCGGCACCTGGTCCTTGACCTTTAGTGAGTGGACGATGTGCGTGCTTTTATCCCCCGTTTGTTGTCCATCTTCCTCTCCTTTCCACTTTCATTACTTTCTTTTTTTTAAATATTTTTTTATCCCACGATTTTGTAACCCAGTTTTTCTTTTTCACCCAGTGCCAATTGTCTAATGTAATCCTGGGCGCTACACTTCCTCTGCCAACCTGGGGGGGGCAGCGGACTGACCTCATGCATCCTTCTATGCATGAGGAGTCCAAGCTGCTTCTTTTCAACTGACAGAGGGGAATTTCCCCGGCCGGACGTAGCGCGTGGAAGGGACACGTTATTCCGACCAGTTCCTTTCCCCTCCATCAGGCGCCCCGGCTGGCCAGGGGGAGGTAGTTTTCGAGACCAGGATTACGGCATGTTTTTGTGAGGGTATCTACCCTAGGGGGGACACGGGGAGAACATGCAAACTCCACACAGAAAGGCCCTTTCGCCAACCCCCGCCTCGGGTATGAGCACTGATGACGCGGAGGAGGGAACACGCCGCCAGTGCCCACAGCGTCCCCAGCGGGAATCGAACCCAGGACCTTCTAGCTGTGAGGCGACAGCACTACCAACTGTGCCACCGTGCCCCTTTTCATTACTTTCATTAATAGAACTGGACCTGTACTGATGTTCACGTCGTGCCAGACAGAGGTCATTTGGGTCACAATCCAAAAACAAAGTCTGCATGCATGCTCAGTTTGCTCACAATGAAGTAGGCCTACACACAAGCTATAGGCACGTACACATAGCTGACCCAGCAACACACCCTCAATCATGAAGCACAATGCCCATCATGAAATTGCCAATAGTTGAATACCCAGTTATACAAAGTGAACATCACCTATTTTACAAATGCACCACCGAAGCAAAGTGAGCAAGAAGAAAAATACTCTTGAAAGGAGTTAACTGTTTAGAGGTGCCTCAACTGCTACTCTAAAGATGGTGGATTAAACAGACGCGTGGAGCCACAGCCACATTTTAAATCCACATACACATACACATGCAGATTAAGAGGAGAGCTCACAGAGAACAGTGAAGACTAGTATTATGTTCCTAATAGGTAGCTTAGATAAGGCCAGCACATGCTTAGCACACAATGGCAAGTGACACTGCCAGGTTCTGCTCTGGCATCCAGCAGTGCATGTGTGCGTGTGTGCAGTTTCACAGCGACATGGCCAACAGTACCGGAGATGATCTTTTCACAGACAGACAGACACGTTGACGAACACACGGATGGACTAGCAGAGAGACAGGGTGCAAAACATATAGTCTCGGCTATGCCTTCAGCCTGGCAGAGACAAAATTGGCATTCGCCAGGCAAAGCCAAAACTATCAATCGGAATTAGCCCGGGAGAAAACAATTCAGACCTTGAACCCAGACGGAAAAGCAGTGTATGCTTTTGTTTATATTCACCTCAGTCAACCCAATAAGTTACATTGCTCTACTCAAAGTAGATAGAAATACTAACACGCATACACATTCTGTACTATTACTAACTCATGCCCGAGTGTTCCCACTTCCCACAATCACTTACATAATCGTGTAATTGCTCAAACAGATAAACCCATGCAGGCCCTTTCCCACACTGCTGGGTATGTGGCCCATGCAGCAGCATGAGCCTGAATATCAATCCTAGGGAGGGTAACATCCATCGCTCCTGTGTGTCATTTCTCCTGCAAGGCCCCCACAATGAGAAGCCTCAGATGGTTATCAGAGTGATTCACATTGGAGGCGGGAGGCCGTCTTTACAGTTGCACAGTAAATGTGTTCTTCATGTATGTATGGTTCCTCGCTGCTCGGGTTCAGATTACAGTGATTGCAGGAACAATGAGGGGGTTTTATGTGTCTGTAAAGGAGCCGAGATCTAACTGTAACCACGGATAAAATATAACACACATGCGAACAAGACAAGAGCGAATAGAAGCAAACATTTACTTTCTACACTGTGTGCAGTGCACACAGCATGCACGCACACACGCATGCACACACGCAAGCACAGAATACATGACAAACACATTACAGACTGCTGCAAACACGTTGACACTGAGAAATTAAAAATAAATAAAAGGCAAACAATCAATAACAATGATTGTTTGCCTTCAAGCTATACTGAGTGATTTACTGTAGTGTAATACAACATTTAATCTGTTATATGAAATGTGCATTTGCCCTGTAATCTATTGAACCTCTATACAATTTATTTATATTGCAGACATGTTTTGTATTTAAGAAAAGTATTCTGCTATCAGAATATCAAAGATTGTGTAATTAATTTACTATGGTTAATGTCGGAGAATTGTTAAATGATGAGTTATTTTGTGTGATGAATGAAGTCAACTAGCAGTTAAGAATGTGAAACACCTTGTATTGTAGCAAGCTCAGCTTAGTGCCACATGAAAAGAGTCGCTCAGTGCCTAATGGTAATTGCATTTTTTGGTAAATTGCTTAAATTGTCAAGGTTAAGAAATGGGGACAGGAATCTAATCTAGAACGGTCTAAATGTGTACAAGCTGTATTCTGACATTTAAAGTCAACACTGGCACATTTTACACACATCTATTCCAATTTTACATGCACATTGTAGGCCTGTGTGTTGTGCATTCATGCCCACTTGCCCAGCTTGTCGACTGTGTGTATCTGTGCGTGCGTGCGTCTAGCCAGAGCTAATCTCGACCGATCAGTGCCAAACTCTGTACGCATGCTGCTATAGTATCAGATTCATAGCATGAACCCTACTCAACAAAACAATGTTACATACAGTAAGTATGCAAAGAAAACACAAGTGCTACAGTATGGGGAGGAATATGTATTCTATTGTGCCACCAGTACCACATGCCACAAAAAATCATGACTAACCTACAATTACAACTGGTTGAGACTACCCCCACCACCAAGTATTTCCCCTTCCCCCTCCCCTACTTGTATTGTAAATAATACAATACTGTACTGTACATTGCATTACATAATATGATACCCTGCCCTAAACATAACCGCAAGCATGTCACAGCGAGGTCCTAATATTAACGCATGTTCGCCAACCTTCATCCTGCCGGGTTTTTTTTATCAGTCGGCAGAGCATGCCCATACTGTTAGAAAACAATGGTACTGATCCTAAGTGATCACTGCAGTCTTGTCTATTGATAACAGTCCAATCGGGTGTCATAACATCCCTGCCAATCACAATAGGCGTCCTCAATTGTCTGTCCTCACTTTGTATCCTCAATATGTACATTGCTCAGCCAATCACATATGTGGTGACCAGCCAATCAAATGATCGCTATGGGGTGCACACAAACGCCCCTCCTACTCACAAAGCTAGGTATAGGAGGGGCTAACGCCACTCACAAAAACATTAAGAGGTCTACAGATGTCTTATGCATCCAACATGGGAAGCACTGTAGGGATTCATCATCATTTATTTTGAAGGTAATGGGGGTTTAATTTCCATGCAGGTCATCACCAGTGTTTTGTAGTGGAGCAGTAGTCAAACCTAGAGATGACCGATGCTCCTTCATAGGAAAGGATCCGATACTCCAGATGTACACTGCAAATCTACAGGATTCAGAATCATTGATCACCGCAATGTCTACAGTTCCAGGCAGTTGCCGTCGATAGAAATGGAAAGAGTCCCGCACGGGGTCCAGGACTTTACAAGGAAGAAGATAAGCGTCTTTCTTCCGGGAAGAAATCCACTATGAGATGCCAGCCATGGCATAGATACATCGATACACTCTTCAACCTGTGTGTGGCATATAGGCGAGGGAACGAGGGAGCGTAGAACGGTGATAACGGAGCTTGTTAGAGATGATGACACATCCAAAGGACCTGGGGGAGGGAGGGAAAAAGACCAATTACAGACCCTATGGGTGACTCAGGTCAAGAGAGTATACGGGAGAAAACTCAGATTCTATATCATCTTCTGCCAGAAAGGTTGCCTGGAGGAAGCTAGTAGTTGACTGTGTCAGTTACTGCAGACAAGTAAAGACAGATGAGGCCTCATAGTCGGAGGCAGCCTGGTGACTGTGAGAAGTGCTTTTTTCAGTGGAAGGGGCTGCATGGCTGCTTGGGATCCAGCAGGTTATCCCAATGGAAAATCATATTATTGTGGTACTGTGCTGTAAATCGCACCCATGCACGCACGCACATGCACATGCACACGCATTATATAGGCCTATACATAATTTATTTCTTTATAAAATGTATTTATTTATTCTGGTGACTGAGAGAGTCATTAATACACGTGACACACAGAGGAGGCGTGATTGATCACAGCGACTCATTAATTGCACATGATAAAAGGTTGTTTACACTCCTGGCCCCTGAAGACGAGAGTGATATTTATTTTCTCCATGTGGCTATAAGGCTAAATCCAACTCGTATGATCAATGCATTGCTTAGGAAGAGGACACATGCATGGTCTCCAGACTGTGACCTTGAAGGAAGAGACGGAACCATTGTTAATTCCCTGAGGTTCATGGTAATCAGTTTATATTTTGCAAAGGTGTTTGAACTCGGGGGTCAGTCGAGGACACAATTAAAATTAATTACTCATTCAACTCTGCGTGAATGAATATGCATACAACATTGTTCTGAAAATCTGAGGGTGCACGCAGCAAATTGGTACCTCCTAAAACTGAAATCCCTTGAGGAGGTTGTGTGTGGGGGTGGGGGGGTGGGGGGGCAGAGGCAGAGCAGAGACTGTTCTGCATCCCCGCCCCATCGCTCTCTGTGCAATCAATCAATAAATGACTTTCCCTTTCGTTTAGAAATTTGAACCACCGAATACTAGATTTAATTTCACATACCATAGGCCTATACGGAAACCAAAAACACATTCGTTTTGGGAGGAGGATAAATTGAAATAAATAAATTAAAAATGTTTTGGATTTTAGTGATAAACATTAAATGATGACACTAGGCTTGGAACAATACATTTCTCATGTTGTGGGAGATTAGATGAAGGGATAAATATCCAAAATACAGCAATGTAAATTTCCCTACAGTAAATGCCACCTAAACATGGAGCTCCAAATCATAGCATATGATTGATCCATGCTGATAAATACTTTAGTATGTCACCACATGAACCCTATTCTGGGAATGACATAATATTGGTGAAAATAGCAAATCTATGAGCTTGTGATGTCAGAAGCACATTTCGACTTTAAAAGACCCGAGACCGGATTCTACAAATGTCTTCTAAATCATGACAGTTTTCTGAAAAACCTATGTTTCTAATCAGTGGTTAGTTAGTGGTTCTCAAACTATTTCATGTCAAGAACTATATGAAATTGGCCGCCGACCCACATCTGAAAATATGTTGTTCCAGGGACTCCCAAAAAGCAAATATTCTAGTTAAAAATGTTCTCTCTGTAAGAATATATATTCAAAGATTCGCGACACATTTTCATGATTTAAAAAAAATACAAGCTCGTATATCGTGGCGCTATTTTTTCCAATAGCTAATGTATAACATACTGCTTAAAACACCAAAAGGGGTTCCCGTCCTGAGTGGGTTTAAGTCGAAATACTGGGATCGAAATTAGCAAACCAATAATCAGTGCCTGTTTCGTATTTTTGCCCTACAGCTTCACTGAGACAAACAGCCACACAAAGCAGACTGGACATCAAATGAATCCACATGGACAGAATGAGCTGCTGCAGCGTCACTGCGTCAATGGAATGTTTTAAACTCAGTAAGGCACATGGAGGAAAATAATCACACCCGTGTGAAGTGAGGGGCACTCTAATCATCGTACAGCATCATCAAGAATGGTGGTCCCTTTTTTGGCCAAGGGTTCCCACCGACATACTCCAGCTGATTTGCTCAGACACATTTTATGACGTAAATTCTCCATTCATTGTCAATGGCCTTTTTAATGTTTGTTCGCAACACAAACATTAAATAAACACTATAGGTGTTGTAATGACTGTTTTACACTTGCTGAAAATAGCCGATCTACAAGCTCACAACGTGTCACAGCGCGACACGTTGTGAGCTTGTGAGCTTGTAGATCTGATATTTTCAGCACGCAACCAAGTGTAAAATGACTTATACTGGATCTCTTTTCGACTAGTCCCTTCCTAACAGTCTAGTTTTTATTTGTTGACGAAATTGTCAATATATTTAGTCTTAGTTTAGTCATCATGGCTTAGTTTTCATATAGTCAGTGAAAAAAAGGTATAGTCGACTAAATTTAGTTTTAGTCGACGAAAACAACACTGGTAAGAGCAGCAACGGATGGACTGATGGACGGATGGATGGATGGATTGATGGACGCCGACAGACGGACGGATGGACGGACGGACGGATCAGTCAGTCGTTTTCTATGGATAATAGGCCTACATAATTCTGCAGAGGCTTTCCTATTTAGGAAAATCACACCACTATATGTCTATACGCACACAAGCATATACATACATAGTGCACACACACACTTACATAATAGGCATACATGTAAACCCCTGCAGTGCAATCCCACCATTGGAATCACATCCCAGACGATCTAAGATGCACTTCTCCTCTTAAAACACCTGAGCTGAGTAATGCAGCCTGTTCTATTCCACCTCTTCCAGGCTTACAGTCGGAGGTGATAGATTGGAATGGCTATAGTGTTGTAATCCCTCTGTGTGTGCACACACACACAACAACGCACAAAGTGTACACAACAACACACACAGGCACGCACACACCTCTGTGTGTGCACTGCACAACAATGCACACGGGTACATAACACAACACACGCATGCACACACATACGCACCGACATTGGTATTCTTCATCTCCTTTTGAATTGAGGAATCTACACAGGAAACAGTGAAGTGTGAATTGGAGATATGAGTTGGAAGAGTGAATATAAAATAGCTTTCATCTGGAAATGTAACGTTGAGCTGTGCTGTACCATGTATGCATTTAACCCATTTTGGGCGGGAACCCCTTTTGGTGTTTTAAGTATTATGTTATACTTTAGCTATTGGATAAATAGCAGATCTACAAGCTCATAGTGCGGCACCGAGTGCCGCTCTACAAGCTTGTAGGTCTGCTATTTTTGAAAAATCGTGAAAATGTAGTGCAAATCTTTGAATATACTAACCCTGGAACAACATATTTTCAAATGGGGGTCGGCAGCCAACAACAATCGTGCGGGGGTCCTTAACATGAAAATGTTTGAGAACCATTGACATAGAATCTGAGAATTATGGGTTTTTCAGAAAACTGTCAGGATTTAGAAGGCATTTGTAGAATCGTCCTAAGGTCTAAATTTGAGGCAAACACTGGGCTTCTTAGGACTTTTAGTATATGGTGTTCTGGACACCATTGATATGATATATGGTTTATTTCATAGAATTGGCCATGTGAAGAAAATAAATCACACTTGTGTGAAGTTAGGGAGGGGCGCCTTTTTCCATTCTGGCTCCTTACTTTCTTGAACAAATTATCCGATTCTGTTTCAATTTATTGTTTCTTGTGACGCTTTTTCCACATCGGTTACAGTTAAACTAAAGTACATAGACTTGGCTGGCAAACCTTTTTTTGTTGTTAAAAAGGCTCTAAACAAAGACATAAAAGGCCATAGACTTGGTTGCCGCGTTTAGGAATTTAGGAAAGGCAACTGGAACAGAAACAAATGTTACAATTACTTTGGACCTTTCAGGTCCAAAAATGAGATTTAGTTTGCCTGGACTAATTGAGAGTGATGAGTGTTAACTGGAGATAATAGTGTCAAATATACTGAGCATGTTGCATGTCGCTACAGTGACAGAAGGCTGCAGAGAGCAATAACAATATCCAAGCTTTGTGTCTCCAGTCCCGCAGGCCCGCCGGATAACTGCTCCAACTCTGCTAACCCAGAGCCTGCAGGTTCTCCAGTATAGGCAGCCAGCAGTGTGGATGAACCCAGACAACCCTACCCAGTCCCCCGGAGCAAAGCTCTCTCTCTCTCACTCCGAGTTGGGATAGAAACAAGAATGACAATTACAGAGACCGAACAGAGGAGTCCGAGAAACAATGGCAAGAGAGGTGGGGATTTAAGCTGTCTGAGAAGGACTGCTGGAAATGTGCAATATGCGTCATATTATGCAGGTACTAATTTTGCTGGAAGAACGAGTTACTTTATATCCCTCCCACACACACACAGTCACACACACACACACACACACACACACACACACACACGATACAGTGTATACGAGTCTTAAATGTTTTCTTCAAATGCAATGAAAGGCTAGAGCTTAGATGCAAACCGAAAATGATAGCTGTCTGCAGGTGGCATTTGAATAATTTGATAATATGAGAGAGAGAGAGAGAGAGAGAGAGAGAGAGAGAGAGAATTACATAACATTAGCCTTTAGATATTATTAGGATCTTTGTTTTGAAATCAATTATAATAATTTTCTCTCTTGTGCGGTGTCATGCCACCTGACTGTGCCGGTTGCTTTCATGGACAGAATAACAGGCAAGATAGATGTACATATTTATTTAATTTAATAAAATGATGAATGAGAATATGTCATCCCTATAGGACACACACACACACACACACACACAGCTGTGCCTATCATTTGGCATAATTCTGCATGCTATGCGCCCTGCCTGTGTGTCGAATAGCGGTGTTTACATTTCGGAGATGGGGTTGAGAGAGAGAGAGAGAGAGAGATAGAGATACGGATGCGGGTATACATTTGGCAAGACAGACAGATACATATAGATAGATATTATGAAGATAATAGGCTGTAGCTGTGCTGATCTCCAGGGCAGCTGGCGACATGTGCCGGTCGGCCAGCGCCACCGTCAAATCTGCCGGTACGCACACGGCAGCTGGCGGCATACGCCGGTCGTCAAGCAGCAGCTGGTGGCATACGCCGGTCGTCAAGCAGCAGCTGGCGGCATGTGCTGGTCGTCAAGCGGCAGCATGTGATGGTCGTCATGCGGCAGCATGTGATGGTCGTCAAGCGGCAGCTGGCGGCATGTGCTGGTCGTCAAGCGGCAGCATGTGCTGGTCGTCAAGCGGTAGCTGGCGGCATGTGCTGGTCGTCATGCGGCAGCATGTGCTGGTCGTCAAGCGGCAGCATGTGCTGGTCGTCAAGCGGCAGCATGTGCTGGTCGTCAAGCGGCATCATGTGCTGGTCGTCAAGCGGCATCATGTGCTGGTCGTCAAGCGGCAGCTGGCGGCATGTGCTGGTCGTCAAGCGGCAGCTGGCGGCATGTGCCGGTCGTCAAGCGGCATCTGGCGTTATTTGCCGGTCGTCAAGCGGCAGCTGGCGGCATTTGCTGGTCGTCAAGCGGCAGCATGTGCTGGTCGTCAAGCGGCAGCATGTGCTGGTCGTCAAGCGGCAGCTGACGGCATGTGCTGGTCGTCAAACGGCAGCTGGCGGCATGTGCTGGTCGTCAGGCGGCAGCTGGCGGCATGTGCTGGTCGTCAAGCGGCAGCATGTGCTGGTCGTCAAGCGGCAGCATGTGCTGGTCGTCAAGCGGCAGCATGTGCTGGTCGTCAAGCGGCAGCTGACGGCATGTGCTGGTCGTCAAGCAGAAAAAAATATCACAGCACCTGCTGTCGGCCGTTGAATAACCTTGTTTTCACCAGAAATGACGATTCATTGTGCCGATTTGGAGATACAGGCCATTGAAAGCAGCACATAGTGCAAGGGGATGCGCACGCATATTCAAAATGGCAGCATCCACAGCTGTCACACAGAGCTATCAATGTGACATTTTGATGCAGATACTTTTGTACTTTTACTTGAATAAGTAACAGAGTACATCTACATTTTAGTATTGATACTTTTACTTAAGTACAACATTTGAGTACTTTTTCCACCATGCGCACTGCCCTTGACTGACACTCCCCTGGGTAGGCAACCCAGCCTGGTGGAGATGCAGAGACAAGACATGAGAGGTGGTGTGGTAGATTGGCGGTCATGGCAGGGAGGAGGGCGGGGGCTTGGTTTTGACAGTATGCTCACACTCAACACTGCTTCATACTCGACTACACCACTGTATGAAAATGAAAATGCAACACAGAGGGCAGCCAAGCCCAGCCCGACCGGCGGCCCGGGTCAGTGGCTGACTTATGGCGATATATTTTTAAATTGGCCTCTCCAGTGTCTCTGATAAATCAACACATAGGTCATTAAATGGTTCATTATCCCCCTAATATGATTCATGGCCGGTGGAGGAGGTGGCGATGCCGGTGGTGGGTGATGATGGAGGGGATGGGGGAGGGGTGGGGAGTGGAGGTTCACGGCACCCTGAACCAAAATGTACGATGTTGAGCGGCACGTCCGTCTGATTTATGGCCTGACACCGCCTTGGGATATCTGCTCTGCTGCGGCCGGTCAGCCAGGCTGTTCAGTACAGCGGGAACACACATCAGAGGTCGGGAAACTAAATGCATGCGAGACAGTGTTCAGTACAGCGGGAGACATCAGAGGATGGGGGAAGACAGGAGCCCATCAGCTATAAGGCTGATGGGGAAAATGTCCATATTGTATATCGAAATTGTGACTATTGTTCACACGTGCACCTTAAGGCCTCGCTCACACATTCAAAACAGACAGAACGCGTGTTCTGTCTCTGTTCTGGGGGGAGAAGGGGGGGCAGAGCAGCTGCAATTCAATTTAAATGGGAGTCACACACACACACACACACACACACCTTCCACAGTCTATACTGTCGAACGATGGCATCATAGTCATTTGGGACTTCATTTGGGAATGAACAAATGCATGACAGATCTTCACACTGGAGAACTCACAGCTGCACCATTACAGGAAATCCGAGTACAGATATACTGGCAGATTTACAAATACCGACCACTGCAGCGTGCGTGCGTGTCTCTACCATTACCCTAACTCAGGCGGCAATTTGTTTATACGCATGTGGCACTGTCAGTGAGTATTCGAGGGAGAAGAACACTGATCTGATACCACATGAATAAAATATAACATCTCCCGGTGAGTTCCAGAAGAATAACACTGGCTCTCTCTCTCTCTCTCTCTCTCTCTCTCTGTCTCTCTGTTTGCGGTGTATTCCCTCCATGACTGTCCCTGACTCAGCCACTTTTCTGTTTATCCATAACAACAAAACACACAGCTATACGAGGAGGACGAGGAGACAGGGGGATGGGACGAGAGCACAGATAGGTGTGTGTGTGTGTGTGTGTGTGTGTGTGTGTGTGTGTGTGTGTGTGTGTGTGTACGAGGCTGAGAAGAATTACATGCAGTGCAGTTGGGGACAAAGCACTCAACCCAGGGCAGTATACTCTATAGTCAAAGTATATGGACATTATAGTCCTGGTGAAACATGCCACCTTAACTATACTTTTTAATCATGGTGTCCATATTTTGAGCATGATTTGTTAATTTATGAATGTATTATCTGCAAAAAAAGGAACAAAAAATAAATATCTACAAACTCACGCTTCCCCACCAACCATTTTGAATAGTGCTTATATTAACAACGCTTCCTGCAGTATAGCAGCATCCATGATGCAATTTGAGAGAGAGAGAGAGAGAGAGAGAGAGAGAGAGAGAGAGGGAATGAGTTAAGGATATGGAGGGGGTATGAGGAGGAGAGAGAGAGAAAAGAGAGATCAAACGACATGAGAGATGAGTCGATGGAGGCATGGATAGCAGAGCGTGGAATTACCAGTCTTTTAGATAAGCACACAGTTAAGGACAGACACACCACTTTGTTTGAACATTGTTCCACTCCGGGGTGTTCCTGTGGGAACCTTGTGGCGGGAACATGCACATAAGCTTATGAGATCTGGATTCAACATAGGAGAGAAACGTGAAAGCACTCCAAGCACTCTTTGATGCATTGAGCCGAGGAACCAGAAAATCCCATGCATGCATGCAATACAACACCTCGGCTGCTTCTGGTGCACTTTGTCAAGCTAAATGAAACAATCGCAGGGTTTAAAAGGATTTGTACTGGTATTCTCAGACTTGGATTTGCTGGAGCAGCCTGCAGGGATGTGGGGGCATCCATGTCTCGCCCTCTGGCCGTTAACATTATTTGATCCCTGCTTCTGATAAGGCTGAATTAAATTGAATTTACTTTAGTAGTACTTTCTGATAGGTTTGATACTTATCTTTGATGATAATATCTGAAAACAACGTAATAACCGTGTTAACCGAGTGGTTGGTTGGTTGGTTCTCTCTCTCTCTCTCTCTCTCTCTCTCTCTCTCTTTAGCAGGCAACAGTGCAGCACTGTCTCTTTCTCTCTGTCACGCGGCTTAAGTTCAGGTGGACCCATCACCACCCACCAGGCAAACAAAGGCATACTTAAAGATGGAGAGCCACAATTTCTTTCCACCCTAAAACATGATCATCAGGTATTATTATAATATAAGGAGGAAGAACCTTTTCCAAAAAGTGTACAGTATTTGTTAAAATCATGCTTTTATGTGGACGCACCCATCAGTTCCTTAAGTATGCCTGGTTTGCCTGGTGGGTGGTGATGGGTGGTGATCCACCTGAACTGAAGCCGCACCCACAGCTGTAGTTGTATGATAAAGGGGGAGGGTTATGGGAGGGGCTGATAGTGTGATGTCACTATATTACTGTTTATTTCATTGGCCCGTTTGACTGTCAAGGGTTCAGCCTCCAGGAAGAAACCCTAAATACAAAGTGAATACACCATTGCACATAAAAACGACTCCAGGGTGTCTAATGAAGTACTGTCACCTCATACACATAAAAAACTGGAAAAATACAAAAATTGTGGCACTCCATCTTTAATGAACTGGTGGGTGTGTCCACATAAAAACAAAATTTTAACAAATACTGTCCATGTTTTAGGGTGGAAAAAGATCTTTAAAAAAATGTCAAAATGGGTTATTCAATAAAAGATGAGAATAGCTGACCTACAAGCACATGAGGAATGACACAATTTGCGAGCGTATAGACCGTCTTCACATGGTTAAGAAAAGGCTCCCCTTTTTCTTCTCTTTATTTCTTTATTTGTTAGTATTACAACTCGAACCCTCCTGTTGCACTTTTTCAATCTAAAAAACAAACAAAAAAACAACAAGAACACAGCGTTTGTATTATTTATGTCCCGTCTGTAAAGTCTATTTGTGTCAATTGTGTGTACTGTACTGTACAGTACATGTAATGAGTCCCACAGTGCCCAATGCCTCATATAAAGAACATGGGCTGGGAAATGGTTTGCTTGGTTAGAAGTCTTTGACTTCTGTTCTTCATGCAGAGCTGTATAGACTAGACTAGCATTACATAGGCAACTGGCGGCCCCCACCTTCACTTAATGTGCAGGTTAATATCGGAATACTGATATTATTATTGATTTCAGCTGTTACAATTCCAAACATACAAACATGACCCACTTTTATGTCGATTGTATTTATTTGAATTTGAGTTAATAACTTAGATAACATAAGTAAACTAAATGCATTTTAAATTAAATGTATATTTAACTTTTCAGGATTCCGATAGAAAAATGGCAAAAATAGCAGATCTATACAACCTTTTTATTTCATTTTCTACTTATTTAACCGTGAATAATTATGCATATTAAGGTGTTTGTTTGTTGTTTGTTCACTGACTAAAATATTCTGCTAGAGGCACTTGCTCTTCTATCCATGGGTTCGACTAAAGATGGTGACTCTCAGTCAGTCATTTTGATAATGTGGAAGATATGAGACATCTGGTCAAGTCTCTGCGGCTGCAGGGTTCACGTACAACCTCTTCCAGAGTAGATAGACACTAGTAACTATGCTGGAGCGACAGTAGAGTTAGCATGTTTTCTATCATGTACATGACACCAAACCAGAACATGTCCTATACTCTCCCAGGAGAGGGTTCATCAAAATATGAATTGATATTTCTGGATTATACTATTATGTCAGAGAGGGACGGTGCATGTGATGTCACACACGGCCGAGAGAGAGAGATCTACAAAAGGAGACAGATGTGAAGTGAATGAGATAACTGTTGACATGGCAACCTATCAAAACAACCTATTTATGTGTGCATTCATTGGACAGCTGAGGCTTGTCAGTGAGGCAAGTAGAACACATTTCTCTCTATAACGTGTCTTCCCACTTCCCAGACATGATACAGTAATTCAAACAACTGTCTGATCCCACAAGTAGTAGTTTTGGAGATATAAAGCCAGAGAGGCCATTCTGAGATGGTTTGGACAAGTACGGAGGAGGGACAGTGAGTATATCCAAAGAGAGGAAGAGAGGAAGACCAAAGAGACCATTTATGGATGTAGTGAAAGAGGACATGAAGTTAGTTGGTGTGAGAGAAGAGGAGGCAGAGGACAGGGTGAGATGGAGGCAGATGATTGGCTGAGGAGGCAGAGGACAGGGTGAGATGGAGGCAGATGATTTGCTGTGGCGACCCCTGGAGGGAAATTAAGGCCGAGAGGAAAAGACGTCCGTTACCACAAGTACATCACTGGCTGTTGTTTACATCTGTTTCCACATGTGATCATACGAGATGAGATGTGAGATGTTGTGGTGCTCAGCCAGGTGCCAAATACATAGGCCTATGATATTTTAAATTTCCACCAATCGGATTGCGATTGGACATGACCCACTGTAGGCCTGTACTTCCTTCTCACCAACTATTTGATGCGATTGCATTCACCCTCTCTCTCTCTCTCTCTCCCCCCATGACCATGAAACTGAGAGCAAAATATGGCATGTCTACAGTCTACTCTTTTCTTTAACAAAACATTTTAATGTCTTATCAAGTTATCATAGCCTTGAAACAATACGACCATCATGTTTCATCGCAATGGACACGTCATATAGCTAGGGATGTCATGTCACAATATAGGAACATATGAACACATCCTATAGCTAGGGATGTCATGTCACAATATAGGTGAGGAATTAGGAATTCCATGATTCTCACATCCATGTGGCGTGCGCTGGTGTAGCTGTCAAACCAACTTCACGCACGAGACGAGAATAGTTTCACATGGCTATGCACACGCCACGCATTAATATCCACAGTTTTTCTGTAGCGGTTAACCTTCAAACTTCGCCCTCTGCACCAATACAAATACAAACATCTGATGGCCACCGTGGCCCGGACTATAGCAGGCTGATATTATTTATTATTGATGCATCAATAATGTGCGTTTGGAAGGTGTAGCCCAGGCCTAAAGCTGACATATTTCAGATGATGTGAATCGAACTAATCTAAACAGAATTTTATTTAGCTACAAACTAAACACAACTAAAACTAAATAAAAAATAGTTGTCAAAATGCACACTGGTTACTATTGTAAAGTACAACACCAACATTTGGACCTCCGACAATAGAGTAGCCTATCATCAATCAATGACTGATTGTGCCCCATCTCACCTAGAACATAGCTGATCTACTGTGTGAGTGATATTATTGCGACCTGGACACTTCAGGGATGAGTCTTTTGAACCGGCCACCAACAGCTACATCCACTCTCATTACCAGAGCGATGCCGATTAGCAGAAGCACACTGGTGACCAGGAAGCCTGCGGCCTCGAACATCAACTTGGGCGCGAACACCTTCCAAATCACTATGTGTCTCCTGAGGATAGCGGCCGCACAGGCGGACGCGAAGAGCTGCGTGCCGTGAACGAAGAGGCAGCGCGCCGAGAGCTGCAGAAGGGCAGAGCCGAACCGTTGAGGGTTCTCTCTTAGCCTTGTCTCCATCGCAAAATCCTTTACCTCCTCCTCCCCTCTCGCTCTCCAGCTGCTGCCACGCACCAGTGGCCAGAACAGGAGCAATGGACAGCCCGCCGCAAATAGAATATGGGACGAAAAGGTGTTGAGGGTGACCAGCATGGCCGGCAATGCGATGCCTGATGCGTGTCCACCGGGGAAGCCCACGAAGGCGGCATCCCACTGGATGGCGGGGAAGGTGGGCAGGTGACCTGTAGCGTGGAAGAACTGGGTGGCGGACAGGCACCACAGCACCACCGGGGTCCAGGGAACATAAAGACCTCCGTTGTGTGTCCTCCCATGCAGATGTCCGAGGGTGGCGGAGGAGGCGTGGGTGTGTAGGATGGCGCCCGTCTCTAGCAGAAGCAAGAGAAAGGACAAAGCCATGCCCTCCGGGTGCAACAGAAGTAGACCTACGCCCAACAGTCCACAAAACAGCAGTAGCGGGGCGGAGTAAACGGTCCCCAGCCCGTAGGCCTCCTCCATGGCAGGTCTGACGTCAATCTCGGCTCTCCCCCCGCCCGACTTGCCGCCTCCAGCGGAGCGACGCGCACGATCCAGGGGGACGAGGTGGTGCAGTTCCGTCCGTGGGCCGATGCCAATAGTCGCTCGGTAATGGGTTGGCGGGGGCCCCGGCACCGCGGCGGTCCTGGTCTTCAAAAACACAGCGAGGGGGTCCAGCCACAGCAACAGCATCCCAATACCCAGGAGGGAGAAGATGGTTCGGGGAAGTGCCACCTGGGCCATGCCGATGAGCTCAGCCCCATTCCTTAAGCTGCCCTCCGGAGTGGTGCCGACAGCCCAGTTGAGCCCCAGGCACATGGACAGCAGTGGCAGGATCCAGCGGGCTGTGAACGCTGCCCCACCGCCTGAGGAGTCGAGGTTTCCATGGCAACGCAGCCAGCGTCTTGACAGGTGCGTCCACACGCTCAGCGAGGCTAGAGCGAGAATGCAGTGGACATTCTTCAGTTGGCTGTCCTGCAAACGGGAGAGGGGGGTGAGGAAGGGGGAGGGCTGGCACGAGGCCTGGTCCTCCTCCCAGCAGCTGTGGAAGGAGAGGGAGAGGTAGAGACTGCCCGCCAGGAGCCCCACAGAGGCCAAGAGGGTGCAGCTCTCCTTCCATATCGTAACAGGGGAAAGAGCCGCCGGGGAGGGCCTGGCAGGTTTATGGAGGTCATGGTTGGGTGACAATAGCAGTCCGTCCCAGTTGAGATGGATGGGAACATACAGAGCCAGAGAAAAGACCAAAAAGGTGACAACGTGGCCTTCGGCTATCACATAGCTATCCGAAAACAGGGAGGCATCGCGCAGGAGTAGCACCACGAGAGGCGGGACAAAGAAGCTATGTAGGCTCAGCCAGCTGCCCCCGCTTGTGGCAGTGGACGCCTTAGCCTGCTGATAAGCCCACCAGAAAGCCATCAGCTCTGAGACTAGGGCGGTGGCTGCCAGGCACCACGCCACTTCGACATAACGCCAGGCAAACAGCTGACCGACAGCGACGCAAAACCCCACAGACAATGCTGCCGCGACATTGGCCTTCAATAGAGCACTCTCATTGACCAGTACACGTGACAGCTCGGAGAGCATAAAACACAGCAGGCAGGCAAACAGCAGAATGGTTAACCCTGCGGCCATCTTGAGCAGATTGAAACAGGCCCACGTGGCCTGGCACGTTTCTCTGACAGAGGTGAGGTAGGACTGCATGGAGACAACCAGCTCTGGGGAGGGGGGCAGACCGTTTCGTACAGAGGCGAGGTACTCGGCGGAGATGTGTGAGAACTGCACCTGCAGCTTCGAGAGGCTGTTTTCGGGGAGGTCTTTGGCCATGCTGGAGTAGGTCTTCAGAAAACGATTGACCTGTTTGACGTTGATCCACAGCGCCTCCGACTGGCAGAGACCCCCCGTCCCGTTTTGGCTACGATGAGGAGGGAACAGAGGCAGGAGAACTTGGCCCACACTGCTGTAAGGTATGGGCAACCCCAGCTGCAGAGCCAAGGTAGGAACCAAGTCCGTCTGCGGGACCACTTGTGGTTCGTCCTTGGATGGGGGCCCCGGAAAGAGAGGCGAAGGACTGTAGAGGAAGAGCGCGGCATCGGTTTCCTTCCGGCTCTCTCCGCCATGGTCTCCCGCGTCCGTCATCCCGTGGTCTCCCATCACCACCAGGAGGGTGTCGTTCTGCACGTGCTCCATCACCGACCTGACGACGCTGTCCATCTGGGCCAGTTTTCCGGCCATGGCGGGGTGGTCGACCGTAAAGCTGTGGCCGCAGTGATCCACTCCGAGGAAATGAGCGATCACGACGTCCCAGTCATCGCCTGCCACCGTCGCGTAGAGGTGCCGGAGAATCCCATCGTCGACCGTGTCCAAGTCCCTGACGTTGAGTGCGTGGAAGGGCAGAGAGCGGTGGAACGTCTCGGGGTAAAGACGTTCCCAAGTCTCGTCGCCCATGAACACCACCCGTTTCCCCAGTCGCACGAGCTGGTGAACGAGGTTGTCCTCCAAGACGGCACTGGAGGCAAAGTTATTCCCGACGTCGATGAAGGTGGGCAGCGATCCCGTAGTGAGGCCCTTGATCCTCTGCATGGTGGCAGTGGGCGCGTCAGCGCGGAAGTTATACAAGCGGCCGTGGAGGGGCCTCAACGAAACTGTCTCCTCGAACACGGGCATCTTGTTCTCGTGGTGACGCGGTGCCGCGTTGGTGCGGTCGAAACGGGCAAAGTCGTACCTCAGCGCGTCGATGACGAGAAGCACGGCCCTGCGGAAGCGGGGCTTGGCGTGGCAGAAGTCTCTCTGCTGTCCGCCCGGAAGCAGCACATCCTCACAGGTGCTGCTCCTGTTCACCTCCAGCCGGACCAGCAGGAATCCGCCCACGAACAGGTAGATGCCAACATAGAACAGAGCACACACCCAGAGCAGCAGGGATAGGATTTGGAGCCTCTGCATCCTTGCAGCGACCGGTTCCGTCCCCTTTCAAACAGGCCAGGATGTGAACGTACACGTGTGTTCACACAGGCACTGTCCTGGTGCCTCGGATAAACAAGAGGACGCCACCGAGAGACTGTTTGCCTTAATATTAACAGGTCGATATGATTAAGCCCGGGTCCCCTCAATGAGCCCACCTGTTAAACCCTTAGTGATATTATCATACTGTGATATTGTGTGGATAAAATAACTATTTCAGATGTAAACTGGTCAAATGCATATTATGCATCGCTGCAAGTGACTGCTCCCAGATCTAGCCATTAATAGTGAGGAATGACATCATGGCTGAACGGGATAATGACATCATGCAGGTTAGAGAGGATGAGACAAAAAATGCTTCTGAGAAATGCAAATATAAATATAAAAAATCATACCCGTGTGAAGTGGGGGGCGCTCTTATCATCGTACATCATCAGTGAGTAATGTTCATATAGTGAAGGTCAATCTGAATTTCTATCTGAAAATGCACCGCTTTTATACGTTGTGTTTATACCCTATCCAAATATCCAAATATGGAGTCTGGTGCATGTCAGACAACATGTTGAGCTTGTATACGGGTATAAATACAGGTGTACATGCACGAGACATTCCATGGGATTTTGACTTGAAATATATATATATCCTTGAGCTGAAATATATATATTTTTTAGATAAGAGATCTACAGTCCCACAATTTGTTGCATTTCAACATGTTGTGAGCTTATAGATTGGCTAATTTAATACCCCCCCCAAAAAAATAATAATAATATAAATAAGTAAAAAGTTTATGCATTTAATAAAGATCAATCAATCAATCAGCTACATGCAATTGTTCATAAGATAGCCTACTGTCTGCACACAAGCACGTACAGTCAGGAATATGTATGCATGCTGAAGCACCAATGCTACCAGTTCACACCACACACACACACACACACACACACACACACACACACACACGGCTGTGATGGTTTCATTATCACTGTGCTGCAAGACTCATCTGTCTTCAAACACAGCTCTGGTGCAGATCTGCTAAGTGACCACAGTGCCTCCTACTGGCCATACATAGAGTCAGTACTAGTCTGCCCACTGTGGGCAGTGCAGTGCTGCCGCGCGGTGCATCTATTCTGTACCAGTTCTGTGTGGGAAAACACAAGTTTATTTCCCTCTCTTTGTGTTATTTAACAGCCTGAGGTGTGACCACCAGGGAAGAGAGGAGATGACAGGGCACAAGCACTAGAATGTTCTGTTAATCCCTTAAACCATTACGTAGGCTGTAGGCCTACTCTTCACTGTACATTGACCCTGACACCCTACTGTTATTCATTTTTTCCACTACAACTATTTCCAGTGAATATTCACCTATTTCCACCTGCTATTAATCTATTAGGACAGAACACGATGCTAAGAGGTTCATTAAGTTAAATGATATAGCCTACATGCACCCCCATGCGTGGGTGGTCGGGTGCATATGTTTAGGTACACAGATTACACAACACATGAGTCAGAACCCCCCCGCCCCCCCCCCAAGCCCCGAAAGAAAACAATTGTTGACGCTGCACCAATACTGCTCTGCTCAGAGAATATTTACACTAGCACTTCAGAGACATTTCCATTTGAAACTACAAATTACAGTATAACGTCAGAGATCATGTTGCCGTTGTTAGGATGGAGACATTTCCGTCTGCCTATAGTGAATTATGTACAATACATAGAGTAATTCATGGCCACATTTTCTAAAATGAAGCTCCATGCAAATTGCATAAATTAAGCATGGTGCATGCGTGTGTGTCAGACAAATTAATTTTGCTATCTAGCTTGTCCATGTTCAGGTGTTGTAATTATTCCATGAAGACAAGCACAAACAGCAAAGAAGTGAAATGATGAACTCTCATTGCTCTAGGGCTGGGACCATGTTAACGGCACCGTTTAGGGGTCATGCCTGTTCCCTCAGTTTAGGATTAATCTGCCAAATCATAAACCTAATAATCATAATCTGAGGTTATGGTTAGGGTCGATTTTTAGTTAGTTTTGAGGGGAACATATAGGTATGCTCCACACTGACATTAACTGCTATCATTTCAGAGGTAGTAGGCATGCAAATCACCCAGGAATACACAGTCAAAGCTTGATTTGATTGAAGTAAGTACTGTAGGCACGTATAGTCTATATCCCATGCCCCATCTCTCCCTCAACCCTCTGTTATTCACTCTCCAATGCTTCCCCTATCTTCCTCGATCTCCTCTCTCCCTCTCCCTCTAAAACACTTGGTTTACACTTTACAGGCCAACGGCAGCCAGAGGGGTTCGCCCTCTGTGTCCGTGGTGTGTCGTGTGTCCATGAGTGTTTACAGCAGTGTGCGTGCGTGCATGTGTGTTTACAGCAGGTAGTGGTGGTGTGCATGCATTCATTTTGTGTGTGACTGTCTGTGTCAGACTGTGTGTCCGTGCGTGTGTGCGTGCATGCGAGTGAGTAAGTTGTTCCTTAAAAGAACAGGAAGGAGAGCAACTGAAGCAGCCAGCTGTATAGACTATCTGTCTACACCACGCCAAGGAGACTCACGCTCACTGACTCTGAACATAAAGAACCCACAAGAATGCCAGAGAAACCATCAGGAGAGAAATCAAACTCCACTAAGGCTTTAATCCCATAAACGGGCCAAGTGTGTCAGAAGTAACTACAACAATCAGCCATGGCAAATATGGGGCCAAGCACGAAGTGACTTTGATCCCTTATTGCATTTGTCTGTTTCTTTCTTATTTCACCAAAAATAGCAGTTCTGGCTTAACCGTGCAGTCGAGGCCAGGCTATGCCAAACAGTGAGGACTTTAAGCCCACGAACATTGGCCAAACGGTGGCGCTCAATTGATAATGCAAACTTTGAACAGGCATACAGTAGCTCATGAACCGTCAGCATATAACTTTGGTACACATACACATGTTGACTTTTGACCTCTGACCTTTAGATCTCCCACCATCTTGAATTATCTGAAAAGCAGTTCAAATCTATCCAGGATTCCGTCAGTGTGTAGACCAAAAGGGAATATAAACTTTATTACAGGCTCGTGGCCCACAAGGTAAGACAGTACATCACATATACGAGAATACAAATAATAAACGTCACCATGAGGGGACAGAGGTTCTTCCTGCGTGTACTGCACGGCAAAAGTTTATGTTGTGTGTGAATGAACTATAGAGCTTTACCCTGAGGGAGTTTCCTGGGACACGGTGTGAGCTCTGCAGTGAAGAGAGAAACGTAGAAGAGGGAGAGGGATATAGTACAAAAGACTATTGTCTTTCTAGAACTCTCACTCTCATCACAGCCCATTTATAGCTGCATTTGATGATGGAAGCAAGGAGCGAGCCCCGATATTTCCAGACTCCCGTCTCCTGTTCTCAGTGTCCATATGCCTTCCTCCATGAACCCATGAAGAGGAGCCACAACGACCTCTACAGCCAAACACAGAGGAATGAACAGATCCTTCAGCAGCCTGTCAGCGAATAAACTGCTCTGTAGCCAGCCAGAAATAATTAAATAAAGAGACACAGATGAGCCTTATAAATCTAACAGTCATCAACAATTTACCAAGAATGTAGCTCTGGCGGGAGACGTAAAGACATATCAGCCGAGTTACATAGGAAAGAACCTACATCTGTAAACAGTGTGATAAGAGTTTCAATCTGTCAAGGAATCTGAAGACACCTGTGTATCCACAATGGAGAAAAGCCATACCACAGTGTGACAAGAGTTTCAGTAAGTTCTTTATGAGAGAAGGTATAAATAACTTTCAAGGAATCCTGGATACAGTCACCCCATGAATAAAAAAAAAAAGTATACAGGGTTCCAATTCGGGGCTAGGATCTGTGGCACCAGTTACAATCCCCTTCCAGAAGGTCATGATCCTGTCATGGACAAGAAGTTCCAGGCCATTCACTTATTCCTCCTCCTACATTCTGAAGGCTCTCTCTGACAGGTGTGTCAGGTAGCAGCCATTTGTACTGTCGCAGATGGATGATGCAATCTCGCTGTCCTTCACTGTAGCTTCTGTGACAGTCAATATAAGAACAGATGCTATTATCGCACTCTGCAGCTTTTGTACTTTCAAAGAAGCTCCGCTAAAAGGTGTAATTTTTGAGGGGCGCTAGCCCCTCCTATATACACAGGTTTAATGTTTGTCTTTAGTTCAAAGTTTGATCATTGAACGCATTGACAATGAAGGGAACATTTACGTCATATATAGTTTGTCATATTTTCTCTTTATTGTTAATGGCTGAAAGTGACTGAAAGCATGGGTGCTAGAGCCCTGCACAGGCCTAGAATATGGGCCCTGGCCCGGCCCGGGCCTGAAGCCAGACACCTTTTTTGTTTATTATTATTTCTAGCATGCGCATCGCTTTATTGGTGCACGGACGGCAGCAGCGACAGCCACTACCTCACTCTCAGCTGCGCTCTCGCACGCTCTGATAAACCCACATTAAGAACAAGAAGTCAAGAACACCCATCACACTAAAAAGTACTTAATTGTAGTTGTATAACTGCTCTTACTGCTGCACTGTCAGTGTCAATCAGTAGCGCTCTACTCGCAGCGCGACGTGTTGTGAGCTTGTAGATCGGCTATCGCTGCATGATAAAAAACAAACCCACAATAATAATGAATCAAGAACACTTACGTTATGTGCACTGTACAAAACCAACTTTGATTAGTGTGGTGATCCTCCTGCAGTATATAAATATTTCTTTGTTGCAGGGTCAGTTCTGTCAGAGCCTATAGAACTGCACTCGGTGTGTGTGTGTGTGTGTGTGTGCGTGCGTGCGTGCGTGCGCGCGCGCGTACGCACAGCTGTGCTGCATAATAATTAGGAGAGAGAGAGAGAGGACGAGAGTATGGTGCGGCGGTACGTGTGCCGCACGGACACGGAGATACAGAGAGAAGGCAGCAGAAATGTTTGATAGAATGTTAAAAAAGTATTTAATTTTTACCAGATTTTAGTGTGCTTGTGTGTGTGTGTGGGGGGGGGGGGGTTGTTTTCACGTCAATATGGAGCGGACACAGACAGCAGCATGCTGCCGCGCTGCAGAATCAAGTCCAGTCTGGGTGAAATTCGCATAGGACAGAACAGGGCCCGGCCCCGACCCGCTTGCAGGGCTCTAGTGGGTGCAGAGGTACACAGGTGCAGACCAAGATGTCGCAGCCTAAGTGTTATGGATAACAACAGATAGCCATCCGAAGTAACGTGTCTTACGTTTATTGGTGCTTGCGATATTGACGGTCTATGTGTTAAGCACGACACATTGACAACTGGTCCAGTGGTTAGATCACTGGGGTGTAACTATACGTACATATCACATAGGTTATCGTTACAAATATGTTTTGCATCTTAACATTTTAGCTACTACTAATTGACAACAGCCACTATAGAGTTCGGAGGAGCCTTCCGCCAGGGTGTCCTCGCACACGCATGTTCCAAATAATTCCACATTTCCCATAAATATTCCCTATAGTATTCTGGTTATTATAATAGCCGCTTTATGCAGCCTCATTACTGCACTCCTACCATGTACCATAACACTGCCTTATTACGTCAAACATTTGCTGGCTACTTCCTAAAGTGGTGCAACGTAATTTATCAATTTAGGCCCTTTAAAAATATATATTTAAGCCTATTTATTTTCCTACACTCTCAGTTTTTACTTTACTTTATTTGTTTATTTAGTCGGGACAGTGTATAGTGATGAACATTACATTAAAAATGCAGTGTAAATATACCAGATTTAGCAAAACATGTTAATTTAGATCTGCAGTCCCCAGACATCAAACATACAAACAAGACAGACATACAGGACATAATATAGTAAAATATTAAATTATTATTAGGGTAGGTTTACTAAGCTTCATACATGATCACAAGAGTGGTTATTTTTTAACCATTGTTTCAATTGTCCTTTAAAAGCTGTGAATGTGGGGATCTCCCTCACTGTGAGAGGGAGCTTTTAAATTAACATTCAGGAGGATTTTAAACCATAACAAAAGTGCTTCTGAATGTTTCAGTTTCTAAATGTCATTTGGGACCAGCTGATTGTGTGTGCGTGCGTGCGTGCGTTGCTTGTACCTCCTGCATGACAGAATAGTCTGAGGCGGTGACAGTTGGGAAGATCCTGTGGGTTATATGGAGCTGCCTTGGAGTGTTGACACCATCTAAATGTTGCTGTCAGAACACTCCAATGTGCCAGCACTGGTGGAACGTGAGGAGATATACTGTATAGGCCTACAACACTTTGTCATGCAGTGCCAAAAACAAGAGCATGTTGAATAAAATCTCACACAGAGTCAACCATCACCAGAGCATATTATGTTTGGGTGTGGGTCTGAAGTTGAATTCACATAAGAGTACAAAGTGCAGTGAGACATCAAAGCTAAAATGTGTTTATTAATGCTCTTGTGTGCTATAATTCAAACATCTGGCATGGCTTAAATAGGCCTATTTGGATTTTTTTAATTCTCTATCTGTACCTCCTGTGTCGAGGCCGGGTTGGTCAGTACATCGGTTACTGATATGCTTTATATGCAGAGCAGCCATATTGGAACGAAATTGGGAATTCCTTATGTCCTTGCCTTCACAGGTGTTACCAATGATGATACTAACGAAGGCTCTGTTCCATTATATTTAAGATTGGACAACGGTGCTGAAGATGCACCCATATGCCTGTGAATAAATTATTTTGTTCACTCACATCGGCTAATGAAGTTAACTGGAGCCTGCTGAAAGCACTTGGTAGGTACCGGTATATGTAGTCAGACAGAGAATATAAGTATAGAGTTTAAATTATTATTATTTATTTTAAGAAATGTTTTAATAGTTTCAAGTGAAGACTGACAGGAAAGAGGGAGAGAGAGAAGGGGAGAGACATGCAGCAAAGGACAGAGCCTATATGTGGCATGCACCTGGACCGCTACAGGCCAGCAGGCGCCCCATTTGTTGTTGTTGTTATGCTCACTGCTGAGCCTTTGTTACGATAGACAGGACAGTGTTTCCGTAGTATTCTTCATTGATTTCTTACTGTAGCCTCCTGTGATGCATCCCACTCTGTGATGCAGAACAGTGGGCTGGGCTGTGTGTGGGGATGTGGGGCTAAGTGAATTCAGTCTGACTGACAGGGGGCAGAGGAGTGGTTCAGGGAGAAGCCAGCCATGGGTGCTACTGTAGCTCCACTACAATGTGGTGCAATGATTGGGGTGAAGGAAGACAGGGCAGAGAGAGCAAACACTACAGCCCAAACTATTACGGAGGCCGGGACCAATCACACTAGATAAGCAACAGCTGGAAACAGTGAGAGAGAAGAGAGAGGTGCACACTGAAATCTCACACTGAGTCAACAAAGACCAGAGGAGGAGAGGAGAGTAGGAGGCAGGGGCGGCAATGCGGCATCAAAGATTTGATGTCTCAGCAGTGCGACATAAAATGCATTTATTAATGGTTAACATGATTCAAACATTAGTCATGAACTGACAATTTTCAAACCATTAGAATTTTAAAATTCTCCATCACTTCCTCTTGGGTATAGTCAGTTCAATGTTTTCTATATAGTAAACATGCAATATACAATAGACAATCGTATTACACAGCCTTGTTGAATATTCCATTGTGTTGATCAGCAGCATTCTGTGGTCTGGTCTGTCACAACAAGCATGTGTTTTTTTTGTCAACTTCTGCGTATAGTAGCACATTTATAGGGATGTAAACCCGGGTTAGATTTCGCATCGAGGCAACCATGGGAATACTTGCTTCAGAAGACCTATATATACGGCATGAACTTATATGTATTTACTGTATTGCTCTAAGTAATGTTTGCTCAATTAGTTTTCCAGTTTATGTCTGGCCAATAGTAAGCTAGATAGACAATGCAGTGCAGTGTAATTCACTGTGCTGTCACTTTACATTTCTCCTCTCCTCTCCTCTCCTCTCCTCTCCATTGTTTACCTTTACATATTGGCTGTTATTGTCAGGAAACTGCACATGGCACGTCAGGCAATCTCTCCTATGACAGCAGGAAAGAATGAAACCCCATAACCTACAGAAAAATAAACTTTTTGTCTGTTCAATGTCAAGAGGAGAAAGGGACATTTGAATATTGTGAGGTGAAAGACAGAGCCTTTCTAAACGGGCTTAAACAAGTGTCTGTGTATTGATTTTCCTCCTGAAAAGATTTAATCAGACGCCTGCCAAGATTCTGTGAGGACACACAGCTCTCCATTTAACCCCGTTTTACACACCTCAGTGAACTAATAGCACCCTGCTGTGAATACAAGTGGGACGGAAACAAGAACCTTAATGTGATTACCATAATTGTAAAAGAAAGCTTTTAGTTCATTACACAGTTATGTAATGTGTGGCTTTACTGGGAAATTGTGAAGTTTCAATGAGTAGAACTGTTTTTAAAGGTCAATAAATGCTATTGTGAACTCTAAGCTCTACCATACACACGTGTGTGTGTGTGTGTGTGTGTGTGTGTGTGTGTGTGTGTGTGTGTGTGTGTCACTGCGTGTGTGTGCGTCACTGCATGTGCGTGTGTGTGCTTCTGAACAAAAGCAGACCAATCACAGCGGACACATGCTACGCTGACAAACATATCGCAGTCCTTACACAAAGTTAAATGTTGTGTACTGTAGGTGATGCTGATTTAAGCAGGCACACCGCCTGGCCTAGCTGAGTTAAACTGATTTGCACTGTGAGCAGGGTGTGACACAGGGCCAGCCACTGGCATAAAACCCTAGCTCTCATCTATCAAACTTCCGTGTGCCAATTGGCATACAGTCCTCTCTCCATCTCAGCGCAACTGTTGGCATTTATCAATCCGTCATCAATTTCACACGCTCAAATCTCATGTCAGGTCTCAGCTTGTGCACGCCAGTTGTTAATCAGTTCAGTTCAGTTTTTTCAGAGTCATCGGACAAAAGAAAGCAGAACAGATAATACTAAACAAAAATAAATGAATAAAAATAAATAAATAAAACAAAATAGACAAACCATGATCATAATAGTCCAAGTCCCTGAAAAAGGGCTAGGGAGAAGCAACATGCTTGTCGGGCCCTATAACATAGCAATTCATTTAGAAAATATGTAATTGTTTTGCACACTTTAAGGCGCAAAACGGACGCATTAATCTTCCTAGAGTTTAAAGCAACTCCATCCATAGTCTGACAATCTAACAGGCAAGGTGATCTAAAACATTATGCAGCAGCCACTATTCACTTCAAATGATGTAATTTAACATGTCATAATTATCTAACATATCCCTAACACCAAAAGGGTTTGTTGAAATTCCGGTGCCAAGATGGTAGAATAAAAATAAAAAGCCAAATCAAAAACAATCTAGCATAATTATTAATAATTATACATTGGAATGAATGAGTGTCCAAGTGGGAGCGGGTGGGCCTTATCTAAAGGTGAATTAAGGGACCTCATTTGCTTCTATCATCTTCTATTGACTTTTTTTTCTCCCTTTTTTTTTACCTAAATAAATATGTGTAATGTGTAAATATGTTCTAATCTAAGCTATATATCGCGTATTCCCAAACGAGTATGATTACTAACACATTTAATATCGAATGAAAAGGGATGTATTTCATAACATAATGATTTTATAAGTGTATAATATAAACATGCAGGTCAGTGCAATATAAAACGCATCATGAGCCTTAAGCTTAATGGCACACTAGCTGCATAACTTAATGCAGCGAGCATGCAGACAGAGAGAGATTACAAGATAAGCAGCGTTCAAATGCAGTTTTAGTCATCTGTCAAATGTCTTCTGAAAATATTCCCCACTGTCTAGTGCCTTGTGTATTACAGTTTTCAACGCAAAGGTTTACGCCAATAAGCCCTTCAAAATTAAAGTGAATCCTAGGAGAATACCTTCTCGGCTTTATATAGATAACAAAGCCACCTTTTCAAATTGATATAGATTTCATGGTAGGTTAACTGTCAAGCAACAATGGCAGATTATTACAGATTATATCATTCACCTTCAGGGTGATTAACCACCTCCGCTTCATGTCGGTGGTTAATCTAATAATCACCCTGGTGAATTATCTCCCAACAATGACCACCTAGCCAGACATTATCCCTTTAACACACATTAGCTGTTGTCAGTCACAGTGCCTCCTCACTGCGGCGTTGCAGTGTGGGAGCAGTCTTCCGCGTTATGTCGTGTCAGGGCTTAGGAGGCAGCCAATCATGGCTAGGTCGCTAATAGGCGATTGGCTGCCGGCGTTTCAGAGTATGGGGTCAGACTCCCATTAGCCTCGGAAACTCAGACGTCAGGGAGAGAAAAGAAAGTCTGAATCCACTTCAATTCGGCATAGAGTATAGCGCAATTCGGCATAGAGTAGCGCAAACGTCGATCACTCTCTGCTGATTTCTGATCGTCTGCACTTTTGTTAAATTGACGCACACTCGCACACCTGTACAGACATCCTTTCTTTCTGTCGCTCCAATTCATTAGTCTCAACGGGTTTAAAAAGGCTTCCCTGCGATGGCACAGCCTATGGCCATGTCCGGCTGCTAGGAGACAGGTTCAGTGCAGGCCAGTATGCTGTGTCTGCCTCAGACATAACTCACTGTGAGTAGTTATAATTACAGCTCTCTAACTATGGGTAGGGCAGCAGACCACCTGCTGAGAAACCCCCAAGTGAACTACCTCGGGGGGAAAAGCACCTCAAACCCCATCCACCATCTGGAGAATAATGGGAAAGAACACAAAACAATGTGCAGAATAGAAGTGCCCCCCCCCCAGAGACCTAACATTGGACCCCGGTAAACCTTAATTGGACTTTGATGTTGCTTCGGACTCTTATAGGGAATTCATATTTCTGTCAGACTCCTGGGAATAAGTTAAAATGCATTACAGGTTGTCTGGGTGACCGCATGCTGTCCTGCAAAGGTCATTCTGGAGACTAAGAGAAATGGCATTCCATCAAACAACATCATCACACGTAAGTAGGATTTTATGCAGCTTAGTCCAGCTTTGGCTGGGGAAATTAATAGCAAAATAAGTAAAGGTAGTAGCACTACCCCCCCCCAGGGGTCCTTGAGGCAGTTCCAGGGGGTCCCCATGCTAAATAATAGTTTGGAACCAAATGGGCTCTTATGCGTCTAACTCGATCTGAGAGTGTACAAATGGAACCAAATGGACCCTAATTAAATGAACATTGATATAAATTGGGGTCTCAGAGATAGAAATGCCATTAAATGGGGTTCCGTAGCCTATTGCATATCAAACTGAGGGTCCTTGAAATTAAAATTGTTGAGAATCACTGCCAGAGCCGTACAAATCTTCTCTTATGGGGGTCTGTGGCGTGTCCGCAGGCATGATAAGTGTCAATTTGGGGGTCTGTGACATGAAAAGGTTTGGGAACCACTGTCCTACAGCACTGGGAGGGATTGTAGTGCAGGAACAAAAGCCCCAAAAGTTGACTATACCCCTCCCCGAGGTAGAACAAAACGGGACATAGTTTTTTATATTTAGGATGTCCCCTTCATGAAATGGATTGTCCAGAGATTTACTTTTACTGCAAAGGTCATGAAATTGATCCATGAAGTTATTCACCACATAGGCACCAAAAACGCCTATCTGAAAGATGGAGTTCCAAGTCAATCCTTTGCCATTTTCTACCTGTTGGTTGTTTTTACATCATACTTGCATAGATGTTCTACAGGCACTATGCCTACATCCCAGAACAATCAGAATGCAAATATTTGGTTCCATGTTGAATCAGCAGCCTTTTATATAAGGACTTTCTATAGGCGGAAATTACATTTCTGAGGAATGTTCCCTTGTAATCCTGATGATACTCTTCATGAAATGGATGGTCAGTAGTTTTACTTTTACTGCAAAAGTCATGAAATTAATCCATGAAGTGACTCACCACATAGGCAAAGAAATACCTATCTGAAAGAGGGAGTTCCAAGAAAGTAATCTGTAATTTTCTACCTTCTGATTGTTTTTACATCATACTTGCACAGATGGCCTACAGGTAGTGTCCCTAGATCCCAGAACAATCAGAATGCCAATATTTGGTTCCATTTGAATCAGCAGGCCTTAAATAGGCGGAAATAGCAAAAAGTTCACTTTTCTGAGCAATATTCTCTTGTAATTTTGGTCCTATACTCTACTCTTTATCAATGTGACATTCTTTTTTCATATCTTTAAGATGAAATGGATAGTCAGACATTTTACTTTTACTGCAAAAGTCATCCACGAAGTGACCATCACTGCAAAAAATGCCTACCCTGAAAGAGGGTCAATCATGTTCTACCTGCTGGTTGTTTTTACATCATATGCAGGCATGCGGCATGCGCAGAGGGGGTGTTGGTGCTTGGGAACCTGCCCTTTTGCCTCAAAGTCCCCAAATAAATATATATATATTTTTTGATATTCAGCTATAGTGTAGATTTTCGTCTTATTAAATTAAATTAAATTAAATTAAATTAAATTAAATTAAATTAAATTAATTAAATCATTAAATTCCCATTGACAATGGGTGGAGAAGTTACACAGGCGAGCAAATCGGCTATTTTTGTCCTACAAAAAGAATGGATGATGGATGATGTACAATGATAACAGCGCCCTCACTTCACACGGGTGTGATTTTTATGTATACATGGTAATGAGAATGTATTGCATATTTTACTAACCAAGGATACGGGCCAAGTTATTGTGGAACATAGGTCTGCTATAGTGAATCAGCAACCTTTTATATAAGGCTTTATTATAGTTGGAAATAGCTAAACGTGGACTTTTCTTAGAAATATTCTCATTTAATACTGATCCTACTATCCGTCAGTGGTAGAACAAAACTTAACCGTGTTCTTCCATTAACTTTGACTTGTCCGCTTCATGAAATGGATGGTCATAAGTTCTACTTTCACCTCAAAAGTCATGAAATGTATCCATGAGATGGTCAAATAAAAATGCAGAAAAGTCCCCTGCTCCATCGTCCACCTATAGCTATACTGTTTGGATTTAATTACATCATATTTGCACATATTATTGTCTACAGGTAGGACCCTAAGATATGTTAAAATACAGTATGCTGTAATGTGAATCAGCAGGCTTTTGTAGGCTCCAAGGTCTTGTCCTGATCTATTAATACTGTAATATGCCTACAAACAAAATGACCGCTTAATCACAGGAAATACATTTTGATACCATGTTTTTTTACCCACTTCATATTCATGTGGAATCTAAGGCTGTTTCTCAGGTAGGCGGTGTAGGCCTAATATCTCTATGCCTCAAAACATCTGGAATGACAAAATATTGTTCTATAAGTCTTCTATGGTAACCATAGTAGCCAATACTATCAATCAGCAGCTTATTCTCTATTTCAGATATTTATTTTCTTTTTTGAGCAGTGTGTTTCCATAAGCTGCTGATTGATGATTAGCAGTGTGTATTCTACAGCATGTACTTAAGCCATACTGCATTTAGACTGTATGGGCCTATAGAATACAATAACAACATGTACTTAAGCCATACTGCATTTAGACTGTATGGGCCTATAGAATACAATAACATGCACTTAAGCCATACTGCATTTAGACTGTATGGACCTATAGAATACAATAACATGCACTTAAGCCATACTGCATTTAGACTGTATGGGCCTATAGAATACAATAACAACATGTACTTAAGCCATACTGCATTTAGACTGTATGGGCCTATATAATACAATAACAACATGTACTTAAGCCATACTGCATTTAGACTGTATGGACCTATAGAATAAAATAACATGCACTTAAGCCATACTGCATTTAGACTGTATGGGCCTATAGAATACAACAACAACAACATGTACTTAAGCCATACTGCATTTAGACTGTATGGGCCTATAGAATACAATAACAACATGTACTTAAGCCATACTGCATTTAGACTGTATGGGCCTATATAATACAATAACAATATGTGTCATTCCTGATGCTTTGAGGTGTAGAGATATTAGGCCTACCTGAGAATCATAGATTCTATGAATATGAAGTGTGGCTGTGTAAAACATATCAAATTGTATTCCCTTATTGTCTACGCCAGGCCGAAAGGCATCGCTGAGACTGTTTTGCATCCTGTCCATTCATCCGTGTGTCTGCCATCCGTTCTATAGTCAATACATGAAATTGGTCTTTCAGATTTTTCAGATTTCATCCTGATTGGCTAAAATTGGCTTCCAGACCACTATAATCTGTAATTGATCTGGCGGAGTCCTGTACTCCGAGTGTAACACCTAGGATTCTAACCCGGGCCTCCCAAGTGGAGAGCCAACATCTTAACCACTAAGCCAAAGGGATTTGATTTCCCAGTGATTCAGGGGAGATATTTGTGGTTTGTTGTGAGCCACTCTGCAGAGCACCTAGTGTAGCAGCAGTCATTTGGTTGTATTCGTAGGATTTTTACAGTATTAATAGATCAGGATTAGAAGTGACCTGGAAAAAATACTAGATAAAGTCAAAGTCGTACGATTTGTCACACATGTTACTGCAACTGTAGTGGAATTTGTTCTCCACATTTGACCTATCTCTTGCAGCGGTGAGGCACAGCTGTGCCATGCTCAGGAATCATTTAATTACTGTAGTATATTTGACCCCCCAATCCAACCCATTGATGCTGAGTGCCAATTGCCAAGCAAGGAGGCATTGGGACCCATTTTTTAGACTTTGGTATGACCCGGCCCGGGGATCGAACCCCGACCTACCATTTCCAGGACAGACACTCCACACCACAACCACAAGGCCTTTTTAAACGCAGAATTATCAGAAATATTAGACCAAAGACCTTATAAAACCCGGCTGATTCACAATGCAAGTATATATTTTTTATATTTGTCTGGTTGCTTTGGGGTGTAGGGTACCTGTAGACACTGGGAACATCTCTGCACTTTTTTGGTGTGGAAAGTTTATTGAAGAATTGCATGCCTTTTGCAGTTTGTAGTTAGATGCGTTTTGCTATTTCTGCCTCTAATAAGGACTTATATTAAAGGCTCACTATAGAACCAAATATTGGCATTTCATGACTTCTGCAGTAAAACTAAAACTTCTGACCATCCATATATGAAGAGGACATCTTAAAGATTTGGAAAAAACAATGTCACATTTTATTCTACCCCCGATAAAGGGTAGGAAAAGTGAATATTGCTCAGTAAAGTAAACTTTGTGCTATTTCCGCTTATTTAAGGCTTTATATAAAAAGCTACTGATTCACAATAAAAACCAAATATAGGCATTCTGATTCTTCTGGGATCTGGGATACTATACCTATAGGCCATCTGTGCAAGTATGATGTCAAAACAATCAGCAGGTAGAAAATGGCAGTGGATTTTCTTGGAACTTAATTTCATGACTTTTGCAGTAAAAGTAAAACTTGGGACAATATACATTTCATGAAGGGGACATCCTAAATATATGAAAAACTATGTCCCATTTTGTTCTACCCCTGAAATTAACTCAAACTGCCTGTGCGTGCATGCGTGCGTGCGTATGCATGTGTGTGCCTTCTTGGTAAAGCATACATCAATGTATGCAGGTGCATGGCCTCCCCAGGACAGAAATGGGTTGAGTATTCTCCACTGCAAGGTAAGCTTGAAGGTAGTATCTTGAAGGTCTGCACAGCACATAATGCAAATGGATTAACATACTGTACAGTATGCCTCTGGATCAGAAGTAGGTTAGCTGTCAGTAGTTTAAAAAACAAATCACTAGGTCCACATCAAGTCCACACAGAGCAGCTGTTGGATGATTGAGATGACTGTCATCATCTGTGTGGAAAGAAAATAACAGTTCCAACTTCCAACCACACCAATAAGCTGGCTCAGTGTTTTATTTTGTTGTATGTTGTCTACTTTCTTTGATAATGCCCAGTGGTGGAAAGTAACTAAATACATTCACTTAAGTACTGTACAATTTTGAGGAATTTGTACTTTACTTGAGTATTTCCAATGTCCAATACTTTCACTTCTACTCCACTAGATTTTGGATCCAAATATTGTACTTTTACTCCACTAGATTTATTTGAAGACTTTAGTTACTAGTTACTATGGAGATTGTAATTTTGATTAGAAAACATCCATTAACCACTGCAGCCCTATATCCATCTTGCCATGAAACTCTTGCTCTGAAAATAAATATAGGTTCAAATGATTCAATTAATGTACTAGGTGTGTACAGACCTCCTTCTGCAGACTCCTCGGCTTTGGAAACATTGTCTCAATTAATGGCTAAATTCTCTAAATCTGAGATTCTGGCTTTGGGTGACGTAAATTTAAACTGGAAGACTCAGGTGTCTGACAAATTGAAAGATATCTGTAATAACCTTAATTTAACTCAATTAATAAATGAATGTACAAGGCCAAATAAGAAAGATATCAGTAGATCAACTCTGATTGACTCGATTATCTGTAATAGAGAGGATAAAATGACTGCTGCTGGTGTTTTTGAACAGGGCATTAGTGATCATTAGCGACAGTAATGATCCCAATACCTACCGGCCAATTTCAAAACTAACCTGTCTCTCAAAAATGTTGGAGTCAATAGTAAATAACCAGTTAAAACCATACCTTGCACACCAGTCAATTCTAAGCCCTCATCAATCTGGCTTTAGAGCCAATCATAGCTCTAAAGCCAGATTACAGCTGTCACCCTAGTTCTGGATCATTTACTCACAGGTTTAGACAAAGACAAACATGCTGCAGCCATTGTTATTGACGTCGCCAAAGCTTTTGACACAGTTCACCACTCCTTACTATTAAATAGACTGCACATATCAGGCTTTGATACAGACGATACAGATGCCTGCAACTGGTTTAGGAATTATCTGTATGGTAATCGTCAATGTGTTAAGATGGGTGATGGACAATCTGGGTTGCTGCCAGTCACATCTGGCATACCACAGGGTTCCATTCTAGGTCCTATCCTATTCACTATATACGTCAATGAAATAGTCTCCTCACTATGTGATTGTCAAATTCATCTCTATGCAGACGACGCAATTTTATACTGTACCACTGACTCCACTGTACTGGCCATTGAAAAGCTACAACTCGCATTTAACTCATTACAAAGCTCTTTTAGCAACCTTAAACTAACACTTAATGACAATAAAACAAAATTAATGGACTTCTCTAAATAAAAAAACAGACTATTCCAATCTCCATATCACCACCACCAATGGATCAACAATAGAAAGAGTCTCAGAATATAAGTATCTTGGTACTGTATATGGCGGGACGATAAATGTAACTTCAAATACCAAATAGATAATCTGGTTAAAAAACTCTGTCAGAAAATTGGCTTCCTATATAGAAATAAAGCAAATTTTCACAGGATCTGTAGAAAACTATCTGTACTGGACTATGGGGACATAATCTATCGTCATGCAGCTGCCTCCACACTGAAGCCGCTGGACTCAGTTTACCACTGAGGTTTATTACTGGTGACAGCTACGATACTCATCACTGTACCTTATATGATAATGTGGGCTGGTCTTCTCTGACTGAAAGACAATAATCACTGGCACCTCTTCATATATAAATCCCTGGTCGGGAAATTACCATCATATATTTCATCCATGTTACATCAGAAACCTAGTCGCATTGTAACTCGCTCCAGTGATTGGCTATGCCTTCTGGTCCCTTTTGCCAACTCTGAACTTGGAAAGGCTGCTTTCAGCATTGGTGCACCTGATTCTTGGAATCTCTTGCAACAAGAACTTAAACTTAATACCCTGGCATCAATTGGTCATTTTAGGAATTTACTTAATAACCATCCATCACCTGTATGTTGCTGTTTTAACTGATTGCTGAAAATATAATTGTATTAACGGTTTGTTGTAACTAATTGTTGTTGTATTACTTTTTTTATTTTTTATGTAATCTCGGCATCGTTAATGAGGGGTTCCCGGCTCAATGGTCTCTCCGAGAATTTAAATAAAGGTTGAATGAATGCGTCGCGATGCAGATGTAGATCGGCTATTTTCAAAAGAAGATGTACACATTTTGAACATGTGAAATGGGACATTCTGCAATATGAGTACTTTTACTTTTAGTACTTTAAGTACATTTTGATGCCGACACTTTTGTACTTTTACTTGAATACATTTTTAATACAGGACTTCTACTTTTAACAGTACATCTACATTGAAGTATTTCTACTTTTACTTAAGTAAAACATTTGAGTACTTTTTCCACCACTGGTTATGCCTGTGTGCGAACTAATGGGTCACCTGAATGGGATAGCATTTGTACGACAGTACAGGGCAACTTTGCACATTTATGGCGTCCCTATGGGCAGGATTGACAGTGCTTTTGGAGGTGCACTAGTCATAGATCGAGGCCTCTCAACTTGTGATTACAATGTGGGACAGATTGGATGTTGCGCTCATGATATAATTATGGTGTTTAATTATGGACACCATTGGACACCATTACGAAAGCCCATTTGCCACCAGTCGCAAAACAAGTTGTACCTCATTTGGTGGATGAAGAAAGGAAGGAAAACCAAAAGTGACATATTTGGAGCATGTGTGATGATGCCCTGCTGTATATGGGTGTAAGTAAAATCACAATATGCGTGAAACCCGAATTAATCCAAAGATAATGTGTACCGAATTGTGAGAGGTTTGGACAAAATCTGAAGGAGTATAGTATCAAGAAGAAAATGCTAATTAAATCTCTCTCTCTCTCTCCCCCCCCCCCCCCCCCTCCTCCTTTGGTGGTTGTGACAGCTTGTCTCTTGCTATGAGCATGCCTCTTCTTCCATTATCTCCTCCTCTGCTAGCTTCCATGTTTATCTCTGTCAATCACAGGAGGGAAAAAGACCATCTGCCTCTGTCCCGTGTCATCACCCATTCCCTGTTCGCCCCTCAGGGTCCAATCAAACAACCGCCACCTTGCGCTGCATGCAAACCTGACTTTCCAATCAAGTCGTGTGCAGCGGCACGGTTCTGCCAAAATCAATGGCAATTGTCGTGAAAAGAGGCGACAGCTAAGTAGCAGCATCATGGCCGTAATGAGAACCAGCAGCAGGGCTTTCTTGCACAAAGGACCCTGCTTACCCTCATCATCATACTGATTAGTGGCAACAAACCAAAATAGGCCTCACCGTGAATGCAAATTCTCCCTGTTCGCACATATCTCCCCTTCTTTCTCTCTCCAGTCCTGCATGTACAGGTCCACGGACCTGCTGCTGCCCTTTAACACCAGTGAGATAATTGCTTTATAGTCCTAAAGGTTCATTGTAATGTTTGACCGCGTGAAACGTTTATGCATGAAAAGACATTCTTAGTTTGAAGAACCAAAATGCAGAATCTCCGGTGCTGATGTCTAACCACTACACTACAGCCACTAATGAAGCATGTCTGATTAGAACACATTGAGTCAATGTCCAAATTGAGGAGAGGTGTAAATTCCCATCCCCCACACATCACCTTGAACAAGTGAATGTTGCTATCTCTCAAAGTGTGTGTGTGTGTGTGTGTGTGTGTGTGTGTGTGTGTGTGTGTGTGTGTGTGTGTGTGTGTGTGTGTGTGTGTGTGTGTGCACGTGCGTGCAGTACACGCCTGCACTTACTATAAAAATCCTCCAATCTGAAGTCACCATCAGTTTAAATGTCTATAGGAGAGAGCTCGCACACACATGCATTGATATGAGTAGGCCTAAAGCAGATTTGGGGAGGGCTCATTCACTGGACCTTTTCAGAGGCCCATGCAATATGCATGGGCCAATATGCAATACATAGTCTGTTAATTAATCATTTCACACCGAAATGTAATGCTGAAATAAAATTAAACACTTTTTATGGGATGACATTAGGGGGCAGGGGCCAACATTCTGTCCCAGCCAGACCCAGACATGCCTACATGTATAGTAGACTATTAGCAACAAAATCTACTTTCCACCACTGAATATTAACCTAATTAAAATTAATTTAGTTGACGAGACATAGTGATAACTATACGTGAAGTGAAGAAACCCAGCACCCTGCCACCCTCCCAGGTATAGTTTTATTATGCAGTCAGCAGTGATTAAACGTAATATCCACTGGCAAGTGGATATTAACCACGAAGCAAGTTCGCCTCATTCACCAATAATGCTGGGAGTATAATTCACACCTACTTTATGTGGATTATTATTAATAGACTTTAAATAGTTTTATGGGCTAAATAGATACTATTTCCTATTGTCAATTCATGAGAGGGGGTGGGGCAGGACAGAAGGAGGGGGGCAGAAGAGGGGGGGGGCAGTAGGGTTGTGGGGGGTGAAGGGTGTTATTGTCATTAAAATAATATATACTTACATTCTCAAGCTTTTCAAAAAGCTTGCCACGCTACGAGCTTGTAGATGTGTTTCCAAGACCGCGTTAGCATGCTCATAAAATAAGAAACTTGCCAAGCCTTCGTCACCTATAAGACCAAACTGAGCGATTATCTGATTTGAGTATGAGGGGACAGCCCTAGAACATGTTTATGCTGATTTTGTTGGCTAATACAGTGACGAAAAATGTTTCCAACACCCCGATGCCCCATTCAATTCAATGCAATTAAATTCATTGAGGGCTTATGGTAGGAGAAATAGCCAATAATGCGCTTTTGCACAAAATAACACTGGGACCTCTTTGGTGGGGACGTAACAACTGTATAAATAAAGGTGAGAAAGCCTTCTAGCATGTCATTCTCCTTTAAACGGTGCTATACAAATAAAGCTTTACTATTATTATAAAAACTGTAAAACTCCATATACGGATATAATTGACTTTAGACCCCAGTGTGATGTCACAAGCATCCAGCCAAGCATTATATAAAGGGTGGACATCACACCTAGATTTAAGAAGCAAGCAGTATGCAATTCAACCTTCAGGTACCCTGACCAGCTCTCACCAAGAGAGTCTATCCCCTTTTGTACGAGTCAGGATATTTTGCCCTAAAACCTTGCAGGTATCAGCATTATACGGGGGTCTAGGCATCTCGGTTAAATTCTTACCGGACACCACTGCGGCGGGTTCTACACTCGGACAACCAGTCCCCACTTCATTCCTGTCAACGTCCGTTCATAGCAGAAGCTTTGATGATGGAAGGAAACTCTCCAGTCTCACATGCAGAGTGTCCATACGCCTGTGCCTTCACCCTCAGAATCATCCATGAACACATGAAGGGGAGCCACGACGACTCTGCAACCAGCCAGAAACAAGGAGACACTGATGAACCAAAAGCCAGTCATCAACCGTTCACCAAGAATGTATCTCTGGCGGGAGAAGTAAAGACGCATCAGCCGAGTTACACTGGAAAAAAGAAAACCCATATCTGTAAACAATGTGACAAGAGTTTCACTAAATCAAGGTCCCTGAGGACACACCGGCGTACCCACACTAGAGGAAAACCTTTCCATTGTCAACAATGTGACAAGAGTTTCACTGTATCAGGTAACCTGAAGAACCACCAGTTTATCCATAGTGGAGAAAAACCTTTCCACTGTCAACATTGCGACAAGAGTTTCACTCAGTTGTATACTCTGAAGGAACACCAGCGTATCCATACTGGAGAAAAACCTTTCCACTGTCAACAGTGTGACAAGAGTTTTGCTTGGTCAAATGCCCTGAAGATACACCAGCGTATCCACACCGGAGAAAGACCTTATTCCTGTAAACAGTGTGAAAAGACTTTCAGACAGATAGGTAGTTTACAGAAACACCAGCGTATCCATGGGCAGAGATAATGTCTATATGCAATATATGTATATGTGCCATGTATCTTTGGCCAAATGCCCTTAAGATACACCAGCGTATCCACACCGGAGAAAGACCTTATTCCTGTAAACAGTGCGGAAAGAGTTTCACTGAGTTACGTACTTTAAATAAACACCAGCGTATCCATACTGGAGAAAAACCTTTCTACTGTCAACAATGTGACAAGAGTTTCACTCAGTTGTATACTCTGAAGGAACACCAGCGTATCCATACTGGAGAAAAACCTTTCCACTGTCAACAGTGTGACAAGAGTTTTGCTTGGTCAAATGCCCTGAAGATACACCAGCGTATCCACACCGGAGAAAGACCTTATTCCTGTAAACAGTGTGAAAAGACTTTCAGACAGATAGGTAGTTTACAGAAACACCAGCGTATCCATGGGCAGAGATAATGTCTATATGCAATATATGTATGCTGTGCCTTTAATGGTACCCAACTTTCAACCCCTGAATTTACCATGATCCAAAATGTATAATTCACAATGACCCTAAGGATCATAAAAAACCTTGAATGATTACTATTACAATTTATTTTGGGTCACGCCCCTTTTTTAGCTTAGATTGACTGGCCTACATGGTTTTGACCAGATGGTGTTCTGTCTTCATTTCTGACTTCAGCATGCCTGTCGTTTGGAATATTAATGCTTCTGGAGATACTTTAGCGTGACCAGTGCAAGGTAAGAATGGACCATTATCATCTTTCAACAGCATACCTTGTGGTCAGAATCAGACACACGTATAGTGTGTAGTGTTTTCTAACTTTGCTTCTGTAATTGGTTCAGCAGTTTTTTTTTTTTGCTTTTATGCCTTCATTGAGTTACAGTTAAGACGGGAAAGAGATAGAGAGAAGGGGACATGTAGCTAAAGGTCGTCATGTCCGGGGCGCCCGACAGTTTGTTTTTAGACAACACAACAAACTATCACAGTCATCATGAAGTGAGTTCATCCTTCAAGATATGAAAAAAACTGTGTACAGTCTGAGCCACGCTGGTGGCTAGCAGCCAGTCTAGCAGTATTCCTACTCCTGACTGTAGTTTGTAGGTCTAATAATCTCTCTTATCATGGCGACTCGCTGTGTGTGTGTGTGTGTGTGTGTGTGTGTGTGTGTGTGTCACGCGCACGTAAGTGCGCCGTGAGGAAGCCTTCAGGCGAGTGAATCGCCGTACCGAGCATTGCAAAGATGGATTGAGATCCCATTACATACATGCACAGATCCCATTACATATACATACATGCACAGCAGTGACATTACTGTACATGCACAGCGGTGACGTACGTAGTCCTGCTAGAAGTTTTGAAAACTTCACCTAGTCTGCTCCGTCCTCAGTGACTCCACATGGCCAAAGGGCCATATTAGAGTCCTGCTGCTATGGAGAGAAAAAATATCTGAGACCGCTTATTACTTTGAACGATCTGATTCAAGAAATAAAAATCACTTCGTGATCAAGCGCTCTGGTTTATGGAAAATATATAGAAGGGCCAATCTCTGCACTCTATCATTTTCTGCCTCTCCATCAAAAGGAATTCATCTGAAACCAACGCCGAGACACAATCAGCAGGAGACGAGTCACATTGAGTTGAACTGTGAGGGTGTCCTATAATCACGGCTACATCTAAAACCAACATAGCCTTCTCGCTCAAACACTATTGGAGCAGATTTGTATCAACGCAGGAGAAAACAAGTACACCGCATGGAAGTGCTTTAGTTTATACAAAATATGGAATTTAAATGGATGCCAGATCAGTGAGCACACACTGAGCCCAGCAATTTTGTTAATCTCATGCTTTGTTTAAGTATATCATAAAGAACATGAAGGGTGTTGATTTCTTTTCTACAGTACGTGTGAATTGGCTACCCATGCAAAGAGGGTTATATTAGATGTGACAGTATAATTTCAAGTTTGACAAACAAATTTCAATCAGTTTCGTGTTCAAAACCAGTTCATTTCGACTTACGCTTTTGGCTAGCTATAGGATAAACGCCCATCTTTCCCCACCTGACCTTCGACTCAATTAGCGACTCCCCGCATGTGGCTCTTACACGTCTCCAGCTCATGCACTGCTCACTGGCAAGGAAAAGTGAGTCCAAATTAACAGTCCTTGTCTCACTCCATTGGCTCCCGTCCGATTTTGAATTTATTTTAAGTTTTTAAAGCCCGAAAATGGCTGATGCCCTGACCAACAAATTGAAAACCATGCAGGTGCCAGAATCATGGTTCCAGCACTGCATACTGTGGGTGGGGTTCAGCACTAAAAGTTGAGCCACATCGATAAGCATGAAACCATGTTGTACAGATGGAACTGGAGGAAAGGTAGCGTGCAAAGCATTGCGTTTGGTGCCAGACACTATTCATCATTTCTAAAAAATATATAATGAATAAAATGATGTTGAAAAAAGAATAATGGTAAATCACCTGCAAAACAATGTTTGATAAAAAAATAAACTATGTGTGGTCACTGGTCACACACACATGCATCCAAATACTGAATTAATATATACCTGACGAACATGAACATAAAAACTAATTTAAATCACCCCAGAGCTATGTCAATAATAGACATCAATCATACTATAATAAATTACTGTACAGCTCACACTCCATAAGACTCAGCGCGCGCACATGATTACACACACACACACACACACACACACACACACACACACACACACACACACACACACACACACACACACACACACACACACACACACACACCCCTCTGACAGTGCTGATCTTAAATGGAGCTTGACAACAAGACTCCGTAAATGACTGTGGGCATTGATGAGCAAATTAATCCTGATTTGAATGGCTGGCAAGCAATCCACTGTACCTTAACTTCATGAAACAGCCACTGTATACTGATGAAAGCGGCATTCTTACAACAAAAAGGCACTATAGCCTGCATGCCTCACATGCAGGTTCCATAACCAGAAATGGGAAATAAATTAAAATGACTGGAGGTGGCTTTGTTCCGTCCGTCTTTAACGACCGTGTAAAGGGTGGTAAGAGGACACTTACCACTACACAGCATTGACTGGGTTCCATTTTGGATTTATTTTGTGGACATTTAAGTTTAGCTTTGGACAGTGCCAGGACACTTGAGCTTCACACCCATCCCTTTTGAGGCAGTTTATTTTATTTTGATTTCATTAAGTGACTATTTTGTTATTGAAAACTTTATTTTGAGTTAATAAATCACAGTTAAGCTTATTTACTGATTTCTGTAGTGATTATTATTCTGAACTGACCCACCACCTCCCTCATTTTTGCTATAATTGGTTCCTTTAATTGTTATTATTGTAACCGTTATAACTGAATACTACAGACGAAAAACAGTTTAAGTCCACACTAATTATCCATAATGTATAAATGATGGCTAAGGGGTCAGGACAACGAGGCCTTTTCGTGGAGGGGTCAGAATGGACTTAAACAGTTTTTCGTCTGTAGTACTCGATGAAATGTAGCCTCTCAGAACCAAAGCTGTCCACAACTGTCCACAATTCCATGCTGTATTGATGTGGTGCCATGAGGAGAGATAACAGGCAAACGTTCAAATAGCAATTCTTCTACAGTCTCTAATTGTGTATGTATACAGACTTCTTGTAAGTTAAATATTGCAGATGTTTAACAATAATTCAACTCAGGAGTTAAAGATCTATATGAGTCCATTTGGTCACCAACTCTACATCATTTAGCTGGGGACCACCTGGAACACGCTCATGGACCACTGGTGGTCCTACACTATTGTAATATTATTCTACTAGTGCACTACTCGTTAGCCAGAGTACTGGGGCGTCACCCATGGTTTACATGTGGTGCACCCAATAATGCAGCAAAACGGAGATCCTCTTTTATTCATTATATTTCTTCAAAGTTGTAATCGCCCCAAATCACCACGTTATAGTTCACTCCCTGGTACTTGGAGGAGCTAAATTGCCAAAGGTGTCCGAGCTGCATGGACACCTTTGGCGCCCCAATTTTCTCCTGTCCCTCTGGAAAACGGTTTCTCGGTGGAATCATGGAAGACTTCATACCTGCTCCCATTCACTCCACCCCCTCGCTCATCAACAGCAAATACATTCTCCATTGAAGGTCCCCCCGCATGCACGCACGCACGCACGCACGCACGCACGCACGCACGGGTATGCTGTATGTGGCTAAGTCAATGTTCCTCATGGGAACCTCATGGGTTCCTCATGGGAACCCCTTGGGACCCCATTCAAGGACCACTGGGCGCCAACGTTCAACGAACCAACGTTCCAAACTATGCTTTGTGCTGCTCTGTTGAAGTAATGTAGGTTACTTTCCCGTGAAGACCAGCTATGCGTTTTATAGAACATGAGCATTGCTGTTTGCCAGACGTGGCTGTGGATATAGTGCTCTTACTAAGATGGATAGCCCACAGTGACACCACTGTTTTAAATGGCACACGTCTGAAGGGGACATTCACTGCAGGAGACAAAGAGTCTATTGTGATTGATGCTTTTGCTAAAACACATTTAGGCAAACTGGCAGCAGAGTCTTAGTCATTAGTCTCTATTCCTGCCTCCGACTACAGAGATCCACTTGATATTCAGAGTTGGAAGTGAGGCTCAGAGTAATGGATGCATTAGAAGAGATATTTGATGACAGCATGGCTAGGGGGTGCTGTGCCCTGTAGGATAGACCTAGGGGTCTATCTAAATATATAAAGAGGCTTGGCGCAGTTGCAGCAGTATGGTTCCTGGGAAGTCCATTGTCTTTCAGGATGTTGTAAATAATGTACATAATTGTCATGCTAAGGTGTACCAAGTCACAATTAGTGTGGAAGCCTTATCCAACCAAAGTGGTAAATATCCAGGGCCTACTGGTCCCATGTATCTTGTATTTGCCTCGATACAGCCTTTATCCAAGGCGCTTTACATAGATTGTGCATTACTTTCACCCATTCACACACACATTCATACACCGATGGCGGAAGAAACCATGCAAGGCACCAACCAGCACATCAGGAGCAATTAGGGGTTCAGTGTCTTGCTCAAGGACACTTCGACACTAACTCGGGGAGAGCCCGGGTTCGAACTTGCGGTTGCCATCCAGCCACTGAATACCCATGCTCTACGGTGGACCTACCACGAGACAGACAGGGTCAGTGAGAGGGCAGCTAGGGCACTGCGTCAGGCACCCAGAATGGGGAGAAAGGTGACACATGTGGGAGCCAACCCAAGTTGAACAAATTTAATATTTTACGCATTATAGTTGGTGGAAATGGGTTGATTTAGTTGATTTATTTTTCTTTCATTTTTCATTTTTCACTTCACCGCATCACAGTCACACAAAGCATGTAACTATTCAACTAAACTTCACTCCTCTCAACTAAGTTGCATTTCCATCAGGCCTTTACTGGGTCAGTTGGGTGTTCTAGGTTTGTAAACAGAAGAACACGTTCTGTGCAGTGCTGGGGTCTCCCCCAGACTGAGGGGACTTCATACATCAACACATCTGTCTGTTGAAATAAATGAGAGGCCAGTTACACAACTGTTGCAAATCAATCAACGGGAGCAATATAGAAACTATAGGCCAATCAAAGATCAATGACAAGTCACAATGCAAAGCCGTTGATATTCACTGTTGGGGAGAGAGAGAGAGAGAGAGAGAGAGAGAGAGAGAGAGAGAGAGAGAGAGAGAGAGAGAGAGAGAGAGAGAGAGAGAGAGATTCTTTGCCACCATGCCAGTCATGAACCAATACAGCCACCCTGTCACAATAACTCACAACGAACCTCAGCAACCACAACACAACACACACAACCTGGAGCTTATCAGTATTATGTCAAAGCCCAATACCTCGAAAATAACGTGATCAGCCCTGATTTCCGATCACCCGATCTGGACAACCCTAAACACAACATACAAACTGTAGATTCACATCAGCATTCAATTCCAGTCATTGGGTCCCAAAATGACAGAAATAGAACACCAGCTTTACACACACAGCATACAACACAAGCAGTAGCAGCACAGAGGCAAGAAAAACAAAGATCCTACCTTGAGCCATCTTCTACTTGACCTCGGATGTGTAAGTGATGCCAGGGTTTAACTGTGGACCCCATGGATAGAGTAGTTCATAATGAGCCCTTCCAGCGGCGTCTCCAGTCATCTCCATACATCTGGCTAGCTGGCCAGTACTTTCCTCCCAGCCTCATTCTTCTGGCTGCCATCTTCTCACTCAGCCTTGGATGTTTAGTACTGCACATAGCATTCTGGTGTAGTGCAGTGGTCAGGGATTTAGGGCAGGCTCTAGGGTCCAGCATTCACAGCATGTCACCGAAGAATGGACTCAGGGCTGAGAAGAAGCTTAGCATGGGGGTCTGGGGTCATCATCACCCTGGCTTGTGTACCTGTGGAGCAGGTTGAGAGAGACACCATAAGCTTTGAGTAGAAGTAAGTAAGTAAGACGACCAAGAGCCACATACTGTACACTGTACCCTAGCTGTCACAAGTCACTAGCAACAGCAGACAAACATACACCGTCTGTATAGGTATAGTGCATCCTTCCGTTTACAACATCATATGGTTCACATGGCGCTCATGGCACGACTTCACCCTGTTTACAGTGCCTGGCTACATACACAGCTAACATGTGTTTGCAGCGCCAGGCTACATACACAGCTAATGTGTACATAAACGTTCAGATTTTAAATATAAAGTGCTCACCAAAGGTGCCATGATGTTAGCAGCTACAAATGCACATAATGGCGAATACAGGTCTCAGCTTTGCACCTTGGAAATACAACAATTACTTTAACTTTGTCCATATAAAGGACTCCTGATGACCTGATCAAATGTAAACTGTGTGCAGGTCAGAAAAGGTCATGTGAATCTCCTGAAGCACCTAACAAAAGTGCTTGTATAACAATCAGAACCATACAATTATGTCTGAGTTACCGGTATATTACAAAAATGGGACAGTAAATCTTTATAGGCTACTGGAAATTAACTGTATTGCAGAGCAAAAAGAAAACCCCAAACTATTTATTTAGAAATTAAATTGCAATATCTTTATCTATATTGAAGTAGATCAAACAGAAATAATACAATTGGACGTCAATCAATATCTTCTCAAAATGTAAATGAAAATGTTCACTTCACTACACACAGATTTGTCCCCATAATGGCCCCCATAGTAAAGTATCCCAAAGTAATCCCAAAAAAGTAATCAAAGTTACCAAAGCTTTTGTCCAATAAAGTATTCCACAAAGTTATAAAACAAAAAGACTCACCGAAAAAAAGAAAAAGTATCCTCCTCACCCAACCTTCATGTCAGGAGGAGTCCTCAGCTGGTTCCTTTGTTCACAAGCTCTGAATTGTTTGTTTAGAGCTCAAAGCCTCATAAATGTCTGACCAAACTTCCCGTCTTCCCCTACCCAAAGTTATTTGGTCAAAGTTAAGTTCTGACTTTGTATTGGCTTTAAAAGAGTTGGTTTGTTAAAACAAGCACCACCAAACACAAACACTCTTCTTACTGCACCCAAAATGGAACCTATGGGCTCGCCGCCTCAACTTCCTGTACCTTTATAGCTCCCTGGCACCTCACTTCCTGGAACTATTGCCCACAGCTCCCCCTATGATCAAACCTTGTCATTTTGTCAACTACACAAAACACCATGTATTCTCTGTACACTACATTTCAGGGTTAAATATTCAACCATAGTTTAACCAATATATTCCTTTGTTATCCCCCAGTATGGTTTGATTTTCTTTCAATATTTAATTTAATTCAAATATACCTTTTTTATATAATCCTCCCTACTATATAGCCTCGTCCTGAGAGGTGGAAGCAGGTCATGCTGACCAGTGGTGGAAAGTAACTAAGTACTTTTACTTGTAGATCGGATATTTTCAATAGATTTTCTAAACATTTTGAACTTGTGAAATGGTACATTCTGCAATATGAATACTTTTACTTTTAGTATTTTAAGTACATTTTGATGCCGATACTTGTGTACTTTTACTCAAGTACATTTTCAATTCTGTACTTTTACTTGTAACGAAGTAGTTCTAAATTGCAGTATTGGTACTTTTACTTAACTAAAACAATTGAGTATACTTTTTCCACCACTGATGCTGACTAACGGGGCTCTGGTAAAACTGCATTAATTCTTCTAAGCAGTGAGTGGACTATAGATTGCGCTGACCATATCAGGAGTTCCTCCTTGTCCCCAGTTAACCCCTGGGGTCAAAAAACCTTGGCTAGAGGGCCCAGCCTTCATCCAATAAGGATAGAGACCCCCCCCCCCCCCCCCCCGTTGCACCACTTCACACAAAGTTAAAACGTAGTTATAGTT